>NC_140166.1:92812818-93037818 GCF_963971535.1 Notolepis coatsorum
AGGATGTTGTTGTCGTTGTTGATCGCGACGGCAGTCATCACTGCTCCGGTGACGGGTGGAATGTATGCACCCGACGCCGGTGTTAGGATGTTGGTGTCGTTGAAAGGGATGTTGTTGTTATTATTGTTGATCGCGACGGTAGCCGTCACTATTTGTGGGAGCCTCTGATTCATCACTTTCTGTTGTAGTCGTGTAGTCGGGCCCGGGTTTAATTTAATATCTCCCGCAAGGAGTAGATAAAGGATGATTATCGTCCTTCGATCTAGTTTACCTGCTGGGGGCATTTTCTTCCGCTCCGGATTTGCCGTTAGGAACCCGTGGATAGCTGCGGTTCCGATGGCCAGATGTTTCTGCTCCGAGCCGTCGAGGAGGTAAAAGTCATTGTGACTACCGCTTTCTCTTCCGATTTCTCTTTTATCCGTTTGGTTCGGCTTTCTTGATGAATTAAAGTAATCTGTAATCCATAGTAGGAAGATGATGAAATGTATGAAAAACCTTGTTGGTTTTCCGTGTTGATTGTAGTTGTTGCTGGAGTTCTTGCTGGAGCTCAGAGATTTGCGACCGTCCATGGCGAGCGTCTGGGCTATTCTTCAGATATTCTTCAGCCTCGGCAAGCGACCAAAACGTCTGTCGTTCATCATCTTTCAGCTTCACTGACAGTCTGGCTGGGAAAAGCAACATTGGTCGGCAGCCTAGCTTCGATAGCCTGGAAATGGTATCTCGATATTCCCCTCTCACTTCCCCAACACTTCAGGGGTGTAACTTTGTGTTCTCCAAAATGTAGATCTCCTCTTCTGGAGCGGGCTGCTCGGACAATTAGCTCTTTCGTCTGCAATCTATGGAGCCTCACAATAAAGGGTATTGGTCTTTGATCCTTTCCGGGCCTCGCTAGATTAGCTCTATGGGCTACATCACACTCCGGTGGTTTAGGAAGAACATCTTGGCCCAGAATTTCCTGCAGTAAGCCGGGTATGAAGTCTGAAGAACGGTTAGCTTCAGAGCCCTCAGGGATTCCAACTATTCTTATATTGAGGCGTCTCTCTCGGGATTGTATCTTGCTAATTCTGGCCTACATTCTGGTCAACTCGATCCGTTTGTCGAGCAGGGCCCCCTCCAGGCGCTTCAGCCATTCGCTCTGTCTCGAGGCCTCTCCAGTGAGCGAGGTTATCTCATAGTTTGCTAATGGCTGCACGGCTAGCTTCACTTAGCGCAGTCCCTGCTGTGCCAGCTGTGGTACACAAGGAGCTAATTGGTGTCCCATCTGCTGCTGGCATCGCCACGCCTTGTCCCGCAGTCCGCTTGCTCGCCATATCCATATACAAATTTGAAAAAGTCAACCTGTCGATGTTACTTAACCCATTCTCCGCCGATGACGTGTTAACACGTCATTCTCCGCCATGCGTAATCTGCCAATGACGCCGTAAGGTGTCTTTGAGATCAATATTTCATATTTTCGTCACGGTATTCATGTCACTCACGGAGTCTTGGGTGATGCTGTCTGGGCCATCACAACTCTGCAACGCTTCAATACCGCCACCTTGTGGCCGATCGACGAGTTGCCAAACCGGAAGTGGCCGGAAGTGCTTGGTCCGTCCCCTATTTTCACCGGCCACTCGCTTAGCGTCCCGGGGCTCACTAAAGGACACCGTCGATATGAATCTTTGCCATAACTCAATAATCAACATGTTTTGGACGTGTATTAGTAATATACAAACCGGAAATGGATCGCATCGATCAACATCCCATAATAGCGATCTTTTTGCTCCAGTGTGATCACCCAACGCTACGAGGAGACTGGGGTGAGTTTCAGCGTTTTTCTTTACCATTTTCAATACAAACTGCTCTGATCAATATATCACCCATACTACATAAATGATTTAACGTCGGCCACGGAATTATAAACGACCCCCCCCCCCCCCCTCCGGTCAACCGCAGATGATAAGTCATAACGTCTAGGACCATGTACAGTTGACATTTTTAATCTGGCGTCGATCGGTATCAAACTGCATTTGATGATCTAATATATGCATTTATGGCTATATCTCACGTTCTATGAAATACTGCAGAAAACGATAAAAACATATTTATACTCTAGACCGTATTTTTGTATTAATGTGTCAATGAAAAAGTAAAACGTTCCTACATCCTGAACGATAGATAATTGATGTTGAATGGGCCATAGTAATGTCAATTTAGCAATACAATTTAAAAAGTTATAGCCCTGCAAAGGTGAACATCTCCATAGACAAATAGCGCTGGCAGAGAGGGTACAGTGAAACACAGAAAAACAGAGAAAGGGTTAAAATAAAACCAAATAAAAACAAAAAATAAAACAAAGACTATTGGGGTAAAAAGTGTGTATTTCAAAGTTTGTGGAGAGCTGCTGTGAAACACGACTTCACTCCATCACGCCTGGCTCCGCCCCCCCCCCCCCCCCCCCCCCCCTCTGTTGGAGAGTTTAAAACCTTGATCTCCAACCTTTGTCAACCCGTGCTTTTTGCCTCGTCTTGTTGTTATGATTATATATGCTTTCATGCTTATTTCTGTATGTACACTCAACGTGACTGTACATTTGGGAAACCCGAGTTACTTTTTGTGTTTAAATAAAGGTTTTAAACTTAAAGAAGCGTGTTTATAGTAGTAGCATATAGTAGCATAATCTTATGGATAGGCTACAGCAGTGGGAAGAAGCAGTTTCTATGGTTACCACGCAGAGTGCCTTGAATACTCGTGGAGCGCCTGCCTGCCTGTCTATTCACATGAGAAACGCAGGGAGACTTCGGTCCCTTACCGCCTGCAAAGACCTTGAAAGAGTAGGTAAACATACACCACTGTTTATGAGCTGCTGGTACTGACAGCACGATTCAAACAAGGAGGATTACAGAACAACACACTGAAAGGAGCTCTACATCCAACTATACAGGAAGGAATCTCTGCGTCTGTATTTATGTCCTTCGCACTTGGCACGTGTATCTCTGAGGGACCTGGGAGTACAGTCTTGTGAAGTGGATCAGATGAACGGTGTTCGAGACGCTGCAAGCAGCACTTCCGGGGGGCCAAGCAATCAGCCTGCTCCGAATGGGCACGTGTTCCGAACAGCCACGTGCTCCGAACGATGCCGCAAGCAGCAATTTGTTTGTTAAGTCTTATGTATATTCATGTCTGGGGCCAAACATTCAGCTTCAGACAGCAGGGGATACTAGCAGCACATACAGTACCCCAAATAGTCTTATATGACTCAGATTATCTATTAAAACAACAAGTGACACACAGCACTGAGGCATGCTGAAAAGACCAGAGCCTCAGCCAGCGCAGGAAGCTTGGCCCCGAAAGCGGTTTATTGGAAGGTTGATACGTCACAACTTAACAACCCAACACCGGGAGCCAAGGGATGGGCACGTTCCGAACGGGCACTGCTACGAGTAGTTCTCTGTCACCAAAGTTTCCACCGCAGAACTGTCAAAACATCACTGATTAAAGAACTATATGGAGCTACTTTGAGGGGCGGAGTTCCTCCTCGCCACCCGGTTAGTTTCCGTGGCAACTTCTAGAATCTCTCAGCCAGATTGTCACGTTTCTTTTCCTTGGATCATCTCCATCTCCGCGTCCTCCGTTAGTGTGACTCACGTTGTCTGTGTCCTCTCTAGGGGTGGGACGATACATCGATACATCGAAGGTGCAAATGCAAATGAGGTATGAATGTAGTGCAAATCTCTTTAATAAATAGATCAATATAATGTAGTGTTAAAGTGTCTAAAGTGAGTGTTAAGATGAGTGTTTGTTTAAAGTGTGGGTGTGGTAGACACTTGTTGGACGTTCCATCTGCAGACGGTATATTATTCAGTCATTTTATATTTGAATGAATTAACTTTGGTGTCTGAAAAACAATCAAACAATCAACTATATATCGTTTCTATCTTTATCGGTTTTGATGTTGGCACAATTGCTAACTGTGCCCGTCTTCGTTTGAAACCCGGTAAGAGATCAGACTGCTGTGTTCTCTTCACAGTGCTTTTAACAACAAAAACAACAACAAACAACACGAGACAGAGGAATAAAGACAAAGGAGTTGAACTACAGGAGGGCAGCTTTAGGTTGGTTTGGTGGAAACACTGATAAAAGAAGCGGAAAGAAAAAATCCGAGGCTCAGAAACACCTGCAGTGACAAATTGAGGTCCAGTGAGTCACAGTGGAGAGAGAGACACAGTGTTATTGAGATGTAGAGTGGAACTGTTGCCACGTTAACACATTCCCGGCCATCCACGTATATACGTGACTGGGAGCCAGCGCTTGAAGGCCAATCACGTATATACGCGTTTAACTCGTTTTTTTTTTTATTCGATTTTAATATCCTATTCACTAGGGATGACCCCTATTAGTCGATTAGTCGACTAATCGGTCGAAAGGAGCCGTAGTGACTGGCCAACATCTTAGTCGAATATAATAAAAAAAATATTTAAAAAAATATTATTATTATTATAATTTTTTTGTCATTCTTTCCAAAAGAAAAGAGGCCTAGAAGCGTGGCTAACGCTAATGGCACGCATACCAGAGGCTAACTGCCTATGAAAACAGGCACAGAGGCACTGAAAGAGGATTTCACCCATCTAATGAACACACTAGACTAGACAAATATCAAGATGTATCCATCAGTGGACCAATTGCATGCTTTTGCAGAGGACAAGAAGCCTTCAGTCGACTCCTTCAGACATTAAGCACCCCCCACAGCCCAAATGGAATGATAAAAAAAAATGAATAATAATAATATTTTAAATGTTATATATATATATATATATATATATATATATATATATATATATATATATATATATATATATATATATTTTTTGGTCGACCAATAGTCGACTAACGGCAAATTTGGGCCAATCATAGTCGACCATCCAAATCCTTAGTTGGGGACAGCCCTACTATTCACTGTCACGGAGCTGTATTTTGGCTGGAAAAGGCATATTAAGACTCGGAAAGTGCAGTACCGGCCAGATCCTGGTAGTGGCGCTGTCTCGAAAATGCAGTAATCTTTGTTTCAGACCTGGTGTCACTTTTTTTTCGCTCCGGGTGGACTTTTCTGTTAGCCTGAAGCGAGGGCTTTACCCGATCGCCTGGAATACTTTTTGCGACGCCAAATTCAGTATGCAGTAAAGCAGGGGTAGGCAACCTTAGGCACGCGTGCCTGCATAGGCACGCGGGGGCATTTGCATAGGCACAGGGGGCAGCATTAAAAAAAAAAAAAAAAAAAAAAAATTATACTTTTTTTTTTTTTTTTTTTTTTTGCTTTGAAATTTTATAGTGAAATATTTTGCACTGTTGTCGCATTATCTTGTTGAAATCCTCCCACAGGTTCTTTTTACTACCACATATTTAATTGAGACCCTTTATTTGTTTATTATTTCAATTTAGCTGGAAATACATTGCTACATCATTCAGTAACATTTGCAGAGCCTTATAACAAAAACATTATTATGGTCACCATTGTGACCAGTGGGATTAATCAACTAATTTTATTATTTATTTTTCTATTTCATTGAACATTGCACATGTTAAAAGCCATATTTTTTACTCAAAATGTGAGTATTACCAAGTCAACTTGTGTTCTTAAAACAATGACAATAAACATAGTTTTATTAGGTTGAAATAATGTGGTTGTGTACTTATTTTTCTGGATTATTATGGATTGAAAACTGAAAACCTTAATGCACAGTAACTGAACTGAACAATTTTTAAGTTCTGGTAACTTATTATTATATATTTTTTACAGTGTAGTCTTGCGATCAATCAAAACGTATTTACACGATATACCTCACATTCACCCTCCATTCACATCCTGGTGTTCTCCTGGTGTTCTCCATTAGGCCTGTAGGTGGAGCTATGACAGCACACGTACAGTACACACACCGATGGTGTGTGATGTGTCCAAAAATGAATGGGCAAATGTGAGTGAAATGGTCGCACTGTATGCAGCTGTTTGTCTGCATTGCATTCCCCCCCCCCCCCCAACTCAGATTTAGGGTTGATACAACCATCATAATAATATTGTTAATAATAACAATAACGATAATGATGTAATAATGTAAAAATTATCATTAAAAATACCTGATTATGAGAAAAAATATTTACGATGCATGGAATATTGTTGAGGCACACTAGTTACAACTATATTTCAAACAGGCACTCCATGTCAAAAAGGTTGCTGACCCCTGCAGTAAAGGAATATACCATCAGCCAATGGACATATCGATCTACCAGATGGCGATCAAATAACTGGGAAATTCTTTTTGGAATCCAACCGGCCACAGGTAAGAGCGATTTGACGTCAATTTCAGCCTGATCGGGCCTTGTTCTCATAGCTACCCCCTGATCAGCGTATGTTGTTGTAATAATGAATGCCGTTATTAGTAATCAATAATCAGAAACGACTTCCCCCCCCCCCCCCCCCCCCCCTTTCATGCATTCATGGTGGAACATGATACCGATCATATGCATTTAGATTTTTTAACTCTAGCTTGTGTAGGGACAAAACGCCAATCGATTTAACGTTATTAGCTTAGCGCCTTATAACTAGCTTTGCAGGAATGATCCCAGATCATTCCCATATAATGCTCATATTCATTAGGCTATAAAACGGGAACGTATTGATGAAAAAAAATTCTCTTTATGGCATATTGAAGGGAAGGTTTATACTGTCAATTGACAATGACAATGGATACATAGCTATAATAGAAAATATAGATTTAGCTCTACAAACAACGTCACACACAGTGAAAAGTTGTAATGAAAAGCTGGCGTCCTAGAGTGGGGCCCATCTAATCTAATGGCCGGAAATGTGTTAAAGGGGAACAACACCGTCTCGGCATTACTACCAGCTTGGCTGGTCGTTCATACTAACACAATTGGCAGTGTTACGGCCCTAGCACACAGTCACGAATTAACGGACGGACGGACGGACGGACGGGCGGCTGCCGCTTCACTTCCGCTCCCATGTTAACGGACGCTACTGTGCACACTGGCCGCAAGCGGGAGCACGCCTTGCGGGCGGCTCCCGAGCGGCAAGCTATCTTTTCCGCTTCAATCGGATTCGAGGCGGCGCGGGAGGTGTGCGCCACGCGATTGATGGATTGATTGATTGGACATTTTATTAACAGATTGCAGAATGGGTACAATACAGTACAGCTCTCTCTTTTTCTCTCTTTATTCTCCCTGCCTTTCTTTCTTTCTCTCTCTCCAGTCTTTTTCTCCCCCTCTCTTTCTTCCTTTCTTTCTCGTTTTCTCTCTAGAGAGAGAGAGAGAGAGAGAGAGAGGGGGAGAGAGAGAGAGAGGGGGAGAGACTCGCAGGGGCGGACGTAGCCCATTTGGCGCCCTAGGCGAGATTCACCACTGCGCCGCCCCCCCCGCCCCCAAATTTTTTTTTGTAATTTTTTTTTTTTTCTTTTTTTGCTTTTTTCTTCATAGTTCTCTAACGTTAGTCTTTCTTTCCTCAACGTTCAATTCTATAAACACTTGACCGATACCCATCAATGCACAGCGCTCTAGCATGTTCTGACTGTGAACACCTAAAGCTGAGGCTCAGACCGACCGACTGTTTTAGATTTTTGGCTAATTTTCCCTTATGTTAGAATTTTTTTAATGTAAAAATAATGGTTGCAGATATAGAGGGGGGCGCCAAAACTACACAGATTTTTTTTTTTTTTTTTTTGCTTTTTTCTTCATAGTTCTCTAACGTTAGTCTTTCTTTCCTCAACGTTCAATTCTATAAACACTTGACCGATACCCATCAATGCACAGTGCTCTAGCATGTTCTGACTGTGAACACCTAAAGCTGAGGCTCAGACCGACCGACTGTTTTAGATTTTTGGCTCATTTTCCCTTATGTTAGAATTTTTTTAATGTAAAAATAATGGTTGCAGATATAGAGGGGGGCGCCAAAACTGCACAGAAAAAATAATACAATTTTTTTTTTTTTTTTTTTTGCTTTTTTCTTCATAGTTCTCTAACGTTAGTCTTTCTTTCCTCAACGTTCAATTCTATAAACACTTGACCGATACCCATCAATGCACAGCGCTCTAGCATGTTCTGACTGTGAACACCTAAAGCTGAGGCTCAGACCGACCGACTGTTTTAGATTTTTGGCTCATTTTCCCTTATGTTAGAATTTTTTTAATGTAAAAATAATGGTTGCACAGAAACTGCACAGAAAAAATAATAATTTTTTTTTTTGCGCCCCCCTCTGGGTGGCGCTCTAGGCGACCGCCTATATCGCCTGTAGGAAGGTCCGCCCCTGGGAGAGAGAGAGAGGGGGGGAGAGAGAGAGAGAGAGAGAGAGAGAGGGGGAGAGAGAGAGAGGGAGAGAGAGAGAGAGAGAGAGAGAGCTCGTGCTGCTGCTGGTTCTATCAGGGCTCCGCGCTGCAGCGCGCTGAGAAGTCGGACTCTGTGTGTCTGGCCAGGCGTGCGATCCTGCTAGGAACCTGTGCGTGAAATTCGTGCGCGTTCAATGTGCCCGTGCCGTTAGGGGTGGGAAAGCTGGTGGGTGGGTCCTGGTCGTTGTAAACAGCGACTCCTACAGTTCGGTCGGGGCGCCTGCTCAGCGAGGAAAGGATCTAAGGGGGGTAGTGTGATCCTTCCACACGTTACACCCTCTCAGTGAGAGTCCGCGCTGCCAGGTGAAAAGAAGCGGTTGATTGGCTACATGTGTCGGAGGAAGCATGTGATAGCCTCCACTCTCCCATACCGACCGTAGGGGGTAGGTGCGCAGCAACCAGGAAGGGGATTGGGAATTGGCATAACGACTAACATTGGGATGGGAGAAAAACGGAGGAAAGAGGAGGGGGGAAAATATCCAAAATAATAATAAAAAATAAAAAATACTAATACATGTAGGGTAGGGTTGGGGTGGGTGGCATTATGTTGTTGTCATTGTACTGTTGTTAGTTCATGTATCTGTTGACATTTTGAAAACAATACAAATTATTCTAGCAAAAAATAAAAACAACATGCTATTCCTCTGCCTCTGTTCAGTAAAAAGAATATATTATTAAGAGAGAGCTAGCAGTTTGATTCCCTTAGCATTGGCAGAGAAAGAGCAGGAGGTTATTTATTGAGACAGTAGGAAGGCTGAGGGAGAGAGAAGAGGAGACACAGGAGAGGTTATTTATTGAGACAGTAGGAAGGCTGAGAAGGGGACAGAATAGGGGAGACACAGGAGAGAAGGTTCTTTATTGAAACAGTAGGAAGGCTGAGAGAGAGGGAGACAGAGTAGAGGAGACACAGGAGAGAATGTTCTTTATTGAGACAGTTGGAAGGCTGAGAGGGAGAGAGGCAGAGTAGAGGAGACACAGGAGAGAAGGTTATTTATTGAGACAGTGGGAAGGCTGAGAGGGAGAGAGGCAGAGTAGAGGAGACACAGGAGAGAAGGTTCTTTATTGAGACAGTAGGATGGCTGAGAGAGAGACAGAGTAGAGGAGCCACAGGAGAGAAGGTTCTTTATTGAGACAGTAGGAAGGCTGAGAGAGAGGGAGACAGAGCTGGGGAGACACAGGAGAGAAGGTTCTTTATTGAGACAGTAGGAAGGCTGAGAGAGAGGGAGACAGAGCTGGGGAGACACAGGAGAGATGGTTCTTTATTGAGGCAGTAGGAAGGTTGAGAGGGAGACAGAGTAGGGGAGACACAGGAGAGATGGTTCTTTATTGAGGCAGTAGGAAGGCTGAGAGGAGACAGAGTAGAGGAGACACAGGAGAGATGGTTCTTTATCGAGACAGTAGGACGGCTGAGAGGGAGAGAGAGCATGGGAGACACAGGAGGTTGTGAAGGGATTGGATCCTAAGCCAGGGTACAAATTGTTTCAGAGTCGGGGGTTTTAACCACTATATAATCTCTGGGCACAGTTCACTCACTGTTTGTCAACAAGCAGCACTCTCTTCTACAGCTGTAGATGAGAGCGACTTTGCAACCTGGATATCAAATGTAGGGCTGCTCCATAGACTATGAATGTGGGCAGTGGTGTAGTGGTGAAAAACACAATGTGGGTAAAGCCTAATTTTCTATTAGATTTATATGATTATAAAGTGATGCTACTAATCATTGTTTGCACACATTACATGCGGACTGTGATTGCTATATTGTAATTCAGTTTTTTTTTTTTTTTTTTACTGTTGTTCCTCCTGCCACTTTGCACACAGTATACCACAGTGTGATTATTGTAAATTAGTATTGTAAATTAGTATATTGCAAATTAGAGATATTCTTTTGTTGTGATGAGCTATTTTATTTAGGTCGCTGCTACGAGGCCGAGGAGCCAAGACAAAAATGTTCCACTAATTATGAAAGATCTGACAATAAACACGTCTGAATCCAGTGGCGGCTCTGCCACTAGGGGCGCAAGGGCGCCGACCCACCTGCTGCCAGGTGCTGTTAAATCACAGAAGAAGAAAATAAAACTTTTTTGTTTTTTGTTTTATAGCCCTATAAATAATATAAACATGTTTAAAATGAATAATATTTACTCATTTTAAGTATGTTTGTATTTCCAATGCACAATATAACGTTATTATCTCAAATAAAAAAACACTCGTTTTCCTGAGCAGGAAGTGACATCACGTTTTTTTTATCTTTTTTTATTTTTTCGTATTTCTCGGCCCGGGCTAGAAGCGATAGCGCTCTGAGTGCGCGTCACAGTTTGATCGCTGTATCCGTCACAGCCAATCAGTGCATAACGCGTTGTGCGTTGAAATATGACTATTATGTTGGAATCCGGGCGCGATTTGAAGCGGTCTAGCCAGTAGCGTCAAGAATTTCTGTAGCCGCATTTCGCGGAGACGCTCTCTGATTGGCCGACGCCAGTATTTTTTTCCGTAGCAGAATTTCACAGAGACGATCTCTGATTGGCCGAATCCAATTTCTAATGTTCCAATTCTAGCTTATTCCGGCTAGGTTGGTTCCTAGGTTGGTCCTAGGTTGTTTGTCTTAGAGCGTGCCGTGACTGCAAGTTCTTTAGACTGTTAAGCTTAGGCACTCTTTCAAAGTTGGTTAAGGTTAGAGTTTGTCTTAGAGCATGGCGATAGAACGCCAGGTAGTTTGCAGTCTGTTCGAGCGGAAATGGACAAAGGAATGAAGTACTTGTGACTGTTGTGTGGTGCTGCTAACAAGCTAACACTTGGCTAACAAGCTATATGGCGGATGCAGTCTGGACACAGTGGACAGTGGTCTGGAATCAACAGTGGATTATACACTTTATCAAGGCAAGCCCTGGACGTGTCAACTAAACAGTGAGTCTCTCTCTCACTCTCTCTCTCTCTCTCTCTCTCTCTCTCTCTCTGTGGTTAACGTTAACGTTTGTAAATGACTACTACCAAATGACTACCAACTGCCTAGCCAGCCGTGTATCAATCTTGGATGCAATAATAACGTTACCACACTGACTGTGTCGATGGCTCATTGATTTAACTACTGCAGCTCTCTCGGATTGAAAATACGTGGATTATGGCTTGTTTAATATCGTCTATGTTTGAATGAATGAATGAATGAAAACTTTATTTAACAGATTGCAGAATGGGTACAATACAGTACGGCTCAATACACACAATTGTTAAGGGGATGCAGACCAGAGAAAGACGTTTGTCTTGTTTACATCAGGGTCCCAGATTTTCAATTCATATCGATAGTTTAATAGCTAGCCTTGGCTCGTTTAACAATATGCAAAATATGTGGACAGCCCTGTACACTGTAAGAAAAAAAATCGGTAAAAAAACGGTAGAAGTCCGGCAGCTTGGTGCCAGAGATATTCTGTAGAATTTACATTGAAATACCCTAATTAAAATAAAGTGGAAAAGCAATAAATTTACAGATAATTCTGTTTATTATTTGAGAACCCGAGAACAGAGAATCACTGTTAATTGACAGGTTAGGTTCAGCAGTGAAACACTGTTATTTTACAGGTTTTTTCCTACATTATTATGATCAAACACCTTCAATAAAGTGACAGAACTTAAAGTTCAGCAGTGAAACACTGTTATTTCACAAGTTTTCCCTACATTTACGATGAAACTCCTTCAATTAAGTGACATAACTCAAAGTTCAGCAGTGAACCACTGTTATTTCACAGGTCTTTCCTAAATTATTACGATCAAACTCCTTCAATAAAGTGACAGAACTTAAAGTTCAGCAGTGAAACACTGTTATTTCACAGGTTTTTCCTAAATTATTATGATCAAACTCCTTCAATAAAGTGACAGAACTTAAAGTTCAGCAGTGAAACACTGTTATTGTACATGTTTTCCCAGAATTATTACAATCAAACTCCTTCAATTAAGTGACAGAACTCAAAGTTCAGCAGTGAAACACTGTTATTTTACATGTTTTCCCATAATTATTACAATCAAACTCCTTCAATTAAGTGACAGAACTCAAAGTTCAGCAGTGAAACACTGTTATTTCACAGGTTTTTCCTCAATTATTACGATCAAACTCCTTCAATAAAGTGACAGAACTTAAAGTTCAGCAGTGAAACACTGTTATTTTACAGGTTTTCCCATAATTATTACAATCAAACTCCTTCAATTAAGTGACAGAACTCAAAGTTCAGCAGTGAAAGACTGTTATTTCACAGGTTTTTCCTAAATTATTACGATCAAACTCCTTCAATAAAGTGACAGAACTTAAAGTTCAGCAGTGAAACACTGTTATTTCACAGGTTTTTCCTCAATTATTACAATCAAACTCCTTCAATTAAGTGACAGAACTTACTGTAGCACCCACTACACACACTTTATAGCACACACCCACTTTAAACAAACACACTGTAGCACCCACTCCCCACACTTTATATTTATGGATGAAGGATTGCACTACAACTCGTACACCTTACTGTAAATTGTACCTAAAATTGTACCTCATCCCATTTCTGCTTTGCACTAGATAGTACTGTACATTAGTACACTGCATAGTATTGTGTATTGTATATTATATGGTAACTCAGAACATTGTACATATGTCTATACCGAACAACTGTGACCTCATTCTTCTTCTAAATTCATGCTATATTATGTTATTATGTTATTTGATACTATCTTGTCTAGCACAGTCTCTGGAGCGTAACAGTAAGAAGCATTTTGTATGAAAGTATTCTGTACTTCTGTATGACAACTATTAAAGAACTTGAACTTGAAAGTTCAGCAGTGAAACACTGTTATTTTACAGGTTTTCCCATAATTATTACAATCAAACTCCTTCAATAAAGTGACAGAACTCAAAGTTCAGCAGTGAAAGACTGTTATTTCACAGGTTTTTCCTCAATTATTACAATCAAACTCCTTCAATTAAGTGACAGAACTTAAAGTTCAGCAGTGAAACACTGTTATTTTACAGGTTTTCCCATAATTATTACAATCAAACTCCTTCAATAAAGTGACAGA
Source organism: Notolepis coatsorum (assembly GCF_963971535.1). Taxonomy (NCBI): domain Eukaryota; kingdom Metazoa; phylum Chordata; class Actinopteri; order Aulopiformes; family Paralepididae; genus Notolepis; species Notolepis coatsorum. The sequence continues at coordinate 92,826,240 of NC_140166.1, forward strand.
ACTCAAAGTTCAGCAGTGAAAGACTGTTATTTCACAGATTTTTCCTAAATTATTACGATCAAACTCCTTCAATAAAGTGACAGAACTTAAAGTTCAGCAGTGAAACACTGTTATTTCACAGGTTTTTCCTCAATTATTACAATCAAACTCCTTCAATAAAGTGACAGAACTTAAAGTTCAGCAGTGAAACACTGTTATTTTACAGGTTTTCCCATAATTATTACAATCAAACTCCTTCAATTAAGTGACAGAACTTAAAGTTCAGCAGTGAAACACTGTTATTTCACAGGTTTTTCCTCAATTATTACAATCAAACTCCTTCAATAAAGTGACAGAACTTAAAGTTCAGCAGTGAAACACTGTTATTTTACAGGTTTTCCCATAATTATTACAATCAAACTCCTTCAATTAAGTGACAGAACTCAAAGTTCAGCAGAGAAACACTTTTATTGTACAGATTGTTAGAAACAAAAAGCTTCAAGTGTTAACAAACGATCAGGATTGTAAAACTGCTTTATTTTGGAAGCAAGTGTGCTGTATAAAACAGATTCAAATGATTTAAAACTTTAGCTTGCAGTGTTTGTTCAAATATAATGTTTAAATACAGTATGTAAAGTTAAAAACCTATAGAAGTACAATCTAAACACTATTTATGGATCAATATGCATGGCAGCTGCCACCATTGGTGTGTGAATGTGTGTGAATAGGTGAATGAGAGGCCATACGCGCTTTGGATAAAGGAGAGAGAACTCTGATTCAGCAGCACTTAATTATGTTAATGTTATTCAGGTGAGGGGCGTTGCTGGAGGGGGGTTTGTTGACGCCCAGTTGAAACTGTCTGAAGTGTGAAAATTTGCCTTCCTTTGAGACACCTTTTCACCTCTTTGGTAATTTAGAACACAGCCAGTTTTAGAAGTTATAATTGGGCACATCGTGTTCAAAACATTCTCAGATGTCAACATATGACACATCATTTGAAAGCTTAGATTCTGTACTTTAGCAATCTGGAATAATCTGAAAAATGAAAATGTAGAGATCTGGCATAAAGCGCTGTGAGGTGACACATATAAGTGCAGTCCATTGAACATAACATAATGGCCAAGTAGTAAATTAAACTTTATGTCCACAATTCTGAACTATCCCTTCAATGTCATCAGATGATTTCAACTTTTAAAAGCGGAGAAAGCAACATATTGTGCTGTTGAACCGAGGGGGTTGTGGTCAGGTCTACAGTTTTTTAGCTTTACCATTTCAGTTTTATATTGTTTTCCACAATATTCTCCCGACCCCTGGGGGCTCCATAATATATGTGAACATTATACTGTTTAATTCAGAATCCCAACTATACAGTGTATTACTAAGTAAAAATCAAAACATACCACACCACAAAAGGTCAATGAATCAGTGGCACAAGTGAAGAGCAGATAAGGAACAATCCTCCAGATTGGCAGTAATCAGCTGGATCCTTGGTGCATGGTGCATCTGGGAAAATGAAAAAAAAGGACACTATGATTCACTGGAAAGTCCGGGACTGTACATTAGGAGGGGGTGGGTGGTAGGAAAAAAGATATATACGGTGGGGAGGAGACTGTCTACAGATACACCTGTGTGATGTTGCTACGGAGTTAAGCTAATAAACGTATACTATACTCACAACCACAGCAGGGGACACAACTATTTTGTTACCCTGCCATGTGGCGGACAGACCTCGCAAATGTCACTCGCCCAATAGCCTCCAGCTGCAACCACTCGAGTCCCTGAGTGATGACTGCTTGGCGCCGCCTCGGTAGAAAAAATTCCCTTTTCATGATATTTGGCGCCTCTGATTGGCTCAATTTTGTTTCAATCTGTATGCATCTACAAATCATATTATACCAGGTAGTCAATTCCGTTAGACTGCGAATCAAATTGACGGATCTCCCCAATCAAATTGACGGAAATCCGTCTTGAGACGGAACACTTTAATGCCTGCATTCAACATCGATTATCTATTGTTCAGGATGTAGGAACGTTATACTTTTTCATTCATACAAAAATACAAAAATACCTTCTAGAATATAAGTATGTTTTATCATTTTCTGTAGTAATTCCTAGAATGTGAGTTATAGACCTAAATGCATCGATTGCCGTTTATTCCCTAGACACGCTATATTAAAAAATTCAACTGTATATGATCGTATACGTTATGCGTCATCATGCACGGAGGAAAGGGGGGGGGGGGCGGCGTTTATAATTACGTGATCGTCAGTAAATGCTTTATGTAGTATGGGTGATATATTGATCAGATGGTTTGCAGTGAAATGAATAAATTGGGCTGAAAATAACCAGGGTTTAGCCCAGTCAGATTTAAGGCTTTAAGACTTTTTAATGCCAATCAGAATTAAATTTAATACCAATTTCACGATAACAAAATGGCAAAAATCATGGGTACTCTCAGTACTCATTCAAGGGTACTACGACTATGCCTGCACCTCATGGTACCAAAGCACCTCAAAGGCACTAAAAACAAGATTACAAACATCACAAAACAAACTGGTCAGACTACTGCTTAACCTCACTCCTAAAACCCACTTTACCCCTGCCCACATTCAAAACCGCTCTTAAAGAGCACCTACGGGAGACTGCAATTCGAAACTGGCCACCGTAAATGTCCACCCCCCCCCCCCCCCCTCCTCCTAATGTACAGTCTCATCCCCATCATATATATATAATATTTTCTGTTAGGATCTCTGGGTAACAGTACTGTATATTATTTGCATATCGTATATGTCACAAATGTAACAGTACTACAGTATATACCTGTATGTCATGTATGTCCCTATGCCATAAATGTCATGATGTCATGTATGTTTTTACTGTATTTATTTCTGTATATGTTCGGACAGAGATACGGGATGGTTTGAAAGCTCGGCGTTGCTAATAAATATTTTTAATATTTTTTTATAAACTGCTCAAAGCGGCATTATTTCCGCCGTTGGGTGATCACAGCGCCTGCGCACCATCCCGTATCTCTGTCCGAAACCCTCGTGCAACTGTGAGCACATTTGTAATGTCTCTGTGATACTTGTATAACGAACGGTTCGGCCAGAACCAGTCCTTCAGGGTAAATCTAGGTTGGTTTCCCATTGAGGAGCAAGTGACTGTGGATTCACTCGGTGCAGCACAGTCACGAAAGGGGCTAGTATGGACCCTGATGTAAACAAGACAAACGTCTTTCTCTGGTCTGCATCACCTTAACAATTGTGTGTATTGAGCCGTACTGTATTGTACCCATTCTGCAATCTGTTAAATAAAGTTTTCATTCATTCATTCAGCCAGCCGCCGCGCTCACTGGGGCTATTGATAGCGTCAATTAATTGTTGTTGTTGTTGGTACTGCCGCTGCGGATGTGAACGGGGCCGGAGGGGCTTTGGGAGGATGGGAAAGTTATTATTATTATTATTATAATAGTAATTGGCTATCATACGTGCCTAGCTAGCGTTAGCTAAAAGAGCCCTCGCAGTGAAGTTATTATTATTATAGCTATCATACTGCAATATAAACTGAGTTTTATAGTGAAAAGAGCAGCTTTATTTTGGTCAAGATTGAAGGCTCTATATTGCAGGAAATTGCACATACAGGTGTTCATTAAATGTAAAAAAAATAAAATAAAAAAAAAAGAATAAAAAAGAATCTTGCACCCCCACTTTCAACTATAACTAGGCGGCCATGGGTGTATATATGAATTTTGAATGCCATGGCGAAAAAATTCAATATTGATCTCAATAACGCTGTACAGCGAGATCCAATAGGGTCCAGCTGCAGACTCGGAGCCTCGGTCCAGATTGGAACTTCCGCCCTGCCACAGGACTATTACTCCTGTGACAGGGCAATGCGCTGATTGGCGGAAAGTACGGAAGTATCTCGAAGTACGTCTGACGTATCTCGAATTACGTCTGACGTTTCTCTACGTTAGCGAACATTAAACGTTGTATTCATAAAATAATATAAATTCAGCAGCATGGGGAGGGCCGGGGGGAGGGGAGGTACAGGTAGTAGAAGACATAGTTATAGTACAGTGGAGAAGTAAAAATAGAATAAAAAGGCAGTGGAAACAATATACAATATTATTAACTCTAATAATAACACGCCTCGCGGGCTCATTATAATACGAGAGCCGTGGGTCTGCATTGTATAGAGCGGATCCCCCGGCCGTATTCAAGCGCTGGAGCGCTTTGCCATGGATAAAACTGTATTAATATAGTAGTAATAATAGTAGTTGGCTAGTTGCGCGCTTCTGGCCACCTCCCGCAGTGCGCGCATACACACATACTGTCTGTAGCCTATACAGTACGTGCAAAATTAGTTGTCAAGAGCCAATCGCACAGGTTGCCTCATCTCATCTGGCTCTGCAAATAGATCTAGAGTCTGAATATCATATATAGCCTGCTGATGATCTCTCTCAAATCCATTCTGAGAACGGAATGCAGTGCCTGCGACGCGGGTCTTGATTGATTGATGCATTCGATGCATAATTATGGTGTATAAAATTCGATGTAAAAAACCATCATCCGGGCTACCCAGACAGGATAAGCAATCGAGCCTGGATGCAATCGAATTGACTTCTGGCCCATCACTGCACGGCTTTGTCAGTCATGTGATCACACCAACCCGGGAGAAAGATGGCGGTATATATACATACGTTGGGGAGAGAATATACATACGGTGGGGAGGAGACTGTACATTAGGAGGGGGTGGGTGGGAGAGAAATATACATACGGTGGGGAGAGAATATATACATACGGTGGGGAGGAGACTGTACATTAGGAGGGGGTGGGAGAAAATATATACATACGGTGGGGAGGAGACTGTACATTAGGAGGGGGTGGGTGGGAGAGAAATATACATACGGTGGGGAGAGAATATATACATACGGTGGGGAGGAGACTGTATATTAGGAGGGGGTGGGAGAGAAATATACATATGGTGGGGAGAGAATATACATACGGTGGGGAGGAGACTGTACATTAGGAGGGGGTGGGAGAGAATATATACATACGGTGGGGAGGAGACTGTACATTACGAGGGGGTGGGAGAGAAATATACATATGGTGGGGAGAGAATATATACATATGGTGGGGAGAGAATATATACATACGGTGGGGAGGAGACTGTACATTAGGAGGGGGTGGGTGGGTGGGAGAGAAATATACATATGGTGGGGAGAGAATATATACATACGGTGGGGAGAAGACTGTACATTAGGAGGGGGTGGGAGAGAAATATACATATGGTGGGGAGAGAATATATACATATGGTGGGGAGAGAATATATACATACGGTGGGGAGGAGACTGTACATTAGGAGGGGGTGGGTGGGTGGGAGAGAAATATACATATGGTGGGGAGAGAATATATACATACGGTGGGGAGGAGACTGTCTATTATATGTATATTTCTCTCCCACCCACCCACCCCCTCCTAATGTACAGTCTCCTCCCCACTGTATGTATATATTCTCTCCCCATCATATGTATATATTCTCTCCCCACCGTTCTCTTGGTGTAAAAAGTTTAAGACCAGGGTGAGGCCAGGCTATGGATGGCTTTGAAGGTGAGGAGTAGTGTTTTGAAGTTAATGCGTTCCTTGATCGGGAGCCAGTGGAGGGAGTGGAGGACAGGAGTGATGTGTTCGCGGGACCGGGTGTTAGTAAGGAGGCGGGCAACTGAGTTTTGGACCATCTGCAGTTTATGAAGGGAGCGGGAGGTGATGCCAGTGAGGAGGGAGTTACAGTAGTCCAGGAGGGAAAAGATGAAGGCGTGTATGAGGGATTCAGCAGCAGGGGGTAGAGGCAGTGACGGATTTTGGCAATGTTGCGGAGGTGAAAATATGAAGTTTTGACAATGGAGCGGACATGGGGTCAAATGAGAGGGTGGGGTCGAGGATGACACAGAGGTTGCGGACTAGGGGGGAGGGGTGATGGTGGAGTCATTGATGGTGAGCGTGATGTAATACAATAATTTATACTGTAGCATTACAAACCATTTGACAGCCAGGTCCTGCACCTCCGTTCTTGTCCTCTAGGAGCCATCGCAGCATGGCCAAGACCTTCCTCATCCAGCATACTGTCCTTCTGAAGGTCTGAAGTCATTAGTGGCCATGAACCTAGAGAGAGAGCGAGAATACGTTAGTAGATAGTCTAAGGCCAGTGATTCTCAATATTATTTTGCATATCTAGGACCTCTAATTTAGTCCATGTCATGCACATCTACATAATATACTGTAGCATTACAAACCATTTGACAGCCAGGTCCAGCACCTCTCCGTTCTTGTCTTCTAGGAGCCATCGCAGCATGGCCAAGACCTTCCTCATCCAGCATACTGTCCTTCTGAAGGTCTGAAGTCATTAGTGGCCATGAACCTAGAGAGAGAGCGAGAATACGTTAGTAGATAGTCTAAGGCCAGTGATTCTCAATATTATTTTGCATATCTAGGACCTCTAATTTAGTCCATGTCATGCACATCTACATAATATACTGTAGCATTACAAACCATTTGACAGCCAGGTCCAGCACCTCTCCGTTCTTGTCTTCTAGGAGCCATTGCAGCATGGCCAAGACCTTCCTCATCCAGCATACTGTCCTTCTGAAGGTCTGAAGTCATTAGTGGCCATGAACCTAGAGAGAGAGCGAGAATACGTTAGTAGATAGTCTAAGGCCAGTGATTCTCAATATTATTTTGCATATCTAGGACCTCTAATTTAGTCCATGTCATGCACATCTACATACAATATACAGTAGCATCCATCAACACAGGATGACCCTTTCCAGCTGTTGAAATGAAAGTCCCAGATTGAAAAGTATATATATACACAGTCACACACACAATAAAACATTGTATACATCACTTACAAGCATGACCACTTGAAGATCTTGAAGACTTGGTAGATCTTGACCGTCTTGGGAGAGAGAGAGAGAAGGCATTACAGGATGACTCTTTGAAAATGATGTCCCAGATTAAAAAGTATATATTATATATACAGTCAGTCACACACACAATAAAAAAAATGTATACATCACTTACGACCACTTGAAGTAGTTGTTCTTGAGCCGTCTTCTGCGTTCATCTCATTGATGAGATCCAGCACTGTAACAGTATATTTGCAACAATGAAATTATATATTTTATTACAACTCTATCAGCTGAGTAACAATATTCATCAAAGTGTTGCGTGTTACAGTGTAGGTTAGTTTATTAGTGCATGACAGTAGGGTTAGCATACTTTTCACACTATAAGCCCCACCTGAATGATAGCCAGTTAGCAGCTCCGGGTACAGTATGTACCCCAACGTTAGCTCTCATAACGTTAGCAGCTCCTGGTACAGTATAGGTACCAAAAGTTATCTCTCATAGTCATAACGTTAGCAGCTCCGGGTACAGTATGTACCCCAACGTTAGCTCTCATAACGTTAGCCAGTTAGCAGCTCCTGGTACAGTAGGTACCAAAAGTTAGCTCTCATAGTCATAACGTTAGCAGCTCCGGGTACAGTATATATGTACCCCAACGTTAGCTCTCATAACGTTAGCCAGTTAGCAGCTCCTGGTACAGTAGGTACCAAAAGTTAGCTGTCATAGTCATAACGTTAGCAGCTCCGGGTACAGTATACAACGTTAGCTAGTCATACCGTTAGCCAGTTAGCAGCTCCGGTATTTTACAGATCCCGCCAGTTTAATAATATCGAGCTAATAACGTTACAGTAGTCACTGAAAACACAGACTAAACAGCACTCATTTATATCAGCGGCACGCATTACTTATAAATAATAAAAGATATGTGTTGCACAATTACCTGAGGAGAAGATGCAATTCCGTTGCTCACGACGTGCAGGCTCTGTCTGTAGCGCGGTTCAATTCAAATTTCAAACCGGGATCCCCCACAATGCAACGCATCAGTGTTGCCAGATTTGAGAGTCAGCCTTAATCTGACAAACCTTTGATAACAATGGGCGGTTCGGATATTGTTAATCCGATCTGGCAACCATGCTATCCTTGTTTCTCCGCACAGACTGACCACGGTTTTGATTGATTGATTGAAAACTTTGTTAACAGATTGCAGAATGGGTACAATACAGTACAGCTCAATACATACAATTGTTAAGGGCATGCAGACCAGAGAAAGACGTTCGTCTTGTTTACATCAGGGACCCCCATTTTCAATTCATCATAACATGACATGTGACATACAGATAGACACTTCTATACATTTATGACATACCAGATTTGCAAATACAGTAGGCCTACTGTTTGTGATACAAAAAGAGTCTAGAAAAGAGAGTATATATTTGACGTAGAACCGTACATTATAGGTGGGGGGGGGTAGGAGGGGTGGGGGGGCACACTGTACAACTGCACAAGCACAACTGTACATTGGAATATTGACAAAACCATGTTTGGTACTTTACTGTACATTGGAGGGGGTTGGGTTAGGACATTTACAGGGGCCAGTTTCGAATTGCAGTCTCCCGTAGGTGTTCTTTGAGAGTGTTTTGAAAGTGGGTAGTGATTCACATTCCTTTACATCTTTGGGTAGGGCGTTCCACATTGATGTGGCATAATTGCAAAACGTGTTTAGTCCCTGTTTGAGCCGAATCTGGGTTTAACATGATTTGTGGAGCTCCCATGGTGTTGTGGTCGTGGTATTCACTGACCTTTGGGAAGTATTTTGACCTGTACACATATACCTTGGTCGTGTATGTATCTTGTAGACAGGCCCATTGCAAGTTGCTGTACTCTGTCGTCTACTCTAAGCCATCCTAGGTTGTCACGTGGGCAGGGGCGAGGTGGGTTCTAGAAGTAAGGTCAAGCAGTAGTCTGACCAGTTTGTTTTGAGATGTTTGTGTAGCAGGGTGGATTATCCCTACTTTATGAGATGTACACTGTCACCAGGTAGGGGGGAACGCAGCAGATCTGAGTCCAACTGAATCCCCGACTTTAGTGCAGGAGTGGAGCTTTAGCAGAGGGTCACAGCCTCTTCACCCTGCTCCCCTCTGGGAGAAGGCTGAGGATCCCAAAGGCTGTGAAAGCTCGACACAGACTGAGCTTCTTCCCCTCAGCCGCCAGGCTGATCAATGCCTCAGGTCCCCCCCCCCCCTCGGTACCCCCCCCCCTCTGCCCCCAAGTGACACTGGCACAATGACACTGACTGCACTGCACTAGTCCGTACTGGATCCCTGCACTCTTCACTTTATATAATGTATTTATTGATTAATCCCCCACTGCACTGTTTCGTTTCTTGTCTGTTAAAGGCCTTAACCACAGTTGTTATGTTAGCTACTGAGCTGCTGGTTAAAGGCCTTAACTACAGTGTTGTTATGTTAGCTACTGAGCTGCTGCAGGCCTTAACCACAGTATTATGTTAGCTATGAGCTGCTAACTATAGAGGCCATAACCACAGTATTACATATACTCTTGTTAGCTTTATGAGGCTACATCAACACGCTCCTATGAGTGCAGCATATGCAGCTTTATGAGGCTACATCAACATCCTATGAGTGCAGCTATAATGTTAGCTTTATGAGGCTACATCAACATGCAGGCTTCTATGAGTGCAGCTATTTAAAGGCCTTAACCACAGTTGTTATGTTAGCTACTGAGCTGCTGGTTAAAGGCCTTAACTACAGTGTTGTTATGTTAGCTACTGAGCTGCTGCAGGCCTTAACCACAGTATTATGTTAGCTATGAGCTGCTAACTATAGAGGCCATAACCACAGTATTACATATACTCTTGTTAGCTTTATGAGGCTACATCAACACGCTCCTATGAGTGCAGCATATGCAGCTTTATGAGGCTACATCAACATCCTATGAGTGCAGCTATAATGTTAGCTTTATGAGGCTACATCAACATGCAGGCTCCTATGAGTGCAGCTATTTAAAGGCCTTAACCACAGTTGTTATGTTAGCTACTGAGCTGCTGGTTAAAGGCCTTAACTACAGTGTTGTTATGTTAGCTACTGAGCTGCTGCAGGCCTTAACCACAGTATTATGTTAGCTATGAGCTGCTAACTATAGAGGCCATAACCACAGTATTACATATACTCTTGTTAGCTTTATGAGGCTACATCAACACGCTCCTATGAGTGCAGCATATGCAGCTTTATGAGGCTACATCAACATCCTATGAGTGCAGCTATAATGTTAGCTTTATGAGGCTACATCAACATGCAGGCTCCTATGAGTGCAGCTATTTAAAGGCCTTAACCACAGTTGTTATGTTAGCTACTGAGCTGCTGGTTAAAGGCCTTAACTACAGTGTTGTTATGTTAGCTACTGAGCTGCTGGTTAAAGGCCTTAACCACAGTGTTGTTATGTTAGCTACTGAGCTGCTGGTTAAAGGCCTTAACCACAGTGTTGTTATGTTAGCTACTGAGCTGCTGGTTAAAGGCCTTAACCACAGTGTTGTTATGTTAGCTACTGAGCTGCTGGTTAAAGGCCTTAACCGCAGTTGTTATGTTAGCTACTGAGCTGCTGGTTAAAGGCCTTAACTACAGTGTTGTTGTGTTAGCTACTGAGCTGCGGTTAAAGGCCTTAACTACAGTGTTGTTATGTTAGCTACTGAGCTGCTGGTTAAAGGCCTTAACCACAGTGTTGTTATGTTAGCTACTGAGCTGCTGGTTAAAGGCCTTAACTACAGTGTTGTTATGTTAGCTACTGAGCTGCTGGTTAAAGGCCTTAACTACAGTGTTGTTATGTTAGCTACTGAGCTGCGGTTAAAGGCCTTAACTACAGTGTTGTTATGTTAGCTACTGAGCTGCGGTTAAAGGCCTTAACTACAGTGTTGTTATGTTAGCTACTGAGCTGCTGGTTAAAGGCCTTAACCACAGTGTTGTTATGTTAGCTACTGAGCTGCTGGTTAAAGGCCTTAACTACAGTGTTGTTATGTTAGCTACTGAGCTGCTGGTTAAAGGCCTTAACTACAGTGTTGTTATGTTAGCTACGGAGCTGCGGTTAAAGGCCTTAACTACAGTGTTGTTATGTTAGCTACTGAGCTGCTGGTTAAAGGCCTTAACTACAGTGTTGTTATGTTAGCTACTGAGCTGCGGTTAAAGGCCTTAACTACAGTGTTGTTATGTTAGCTACTGAGCTGCTGGTTAAAGGCCTTAACCACAGTGTTGTTATAGCTACTGAGCTGCGGTTAAAGGCCTTAACTACAGTGTTGTTATGTTAGCTACTGAGCTGCTGGTTAAAGGCCTTAACCACAGTGTTGTTATGTTAGCTACTGAGCTGCTGGTTAAAGGCCTTAACCACAGTGTTGTTATGTTAGCTATTGAGCTGCTGGTTAAAGGCCTTAACCACAGTGTTGTTATGTTAGCTACTGAGCTGCTGGTTAAAGGCCTTAACCGCAGTTGTTATGTTAGCTACTGAGCTGCTGGTTAAAGGCCTTAACTACAGTGTTGTTATGTTAGCTACTGAGCTGCTGGTTAAAGGCCTTAACCACAGTGTTGTTATGTTAGCTACTGAGCTGCTGGTTAAAGGCCTTAACCACAGTGTTGTTATGTTAGCTATGAGCTGCTGGTTAAAGGCCTTAACCACAGTTGTTATGTTAGCTACTGAGCTGCTGGTTAATAAAGGCCTTAACCACAGTTGTTATGTTAGCTACTGAGCTGCTGGTTAAAGGCCTTAACCACAGTTGTTATGTTAGCTACTGAGCTGCTGGTTAAAGGCCTTAACTACAGTGTTGTTATGTTAGCTACTGAGCTGCTGGTTAAAGGCCTTAACCACAGTGTTGTTATGTTAGCTACTGAGCTGCTGGTTAAAGGCCTTAACCGCAGTTGTTATGTTAGCTACTGAGCTGCTGGTTAAAGGCCTTAACTACAGTGTTGTTATGTTAGCTACTGAGCTGCGGTTAAAGGCCTTAACTACAGTGTTGTTATGTTAGCTACTGAGCTGCTGGTTAAAGGCCTTAACCACAGTGTTGTTATGTTAGCTACTGAGCTGCTGGTTAAAGGCCTTAACTACAGTGTTGTTATGTTAGCTACTGAGCTGCTGGTTAAAGGCCTTAACTACAGTGTTGTTTTGTTAGCTACTGAGCTGCTGGTTAAAGGCCTTAACCACAGTGTTGTTATGTTAGCTACTGAGCTGCTGGTTAAAGGCCTTAACCACAGTGTTGTTATGTTAGCTATGAGCTGCTGGTTAAAGGCCTTAACCACAGTTGTTATGTTAGCTACTGAGCTGCTGGTTAATAAAGGCCTTAACCACAGTTGTTATGTTAGCTACTGAGCTGCTGGTTAAAGGCCTTAACCACAGTTGTTATGTTAGCTACTGAGCTGCTGGTTAAAGGCCTTAACTACAGTGTTGTTATGTTAGCTACTGAGCTGCTGGTTAAAGGCCTTAACCACAGTGTTGTTATGTTAGCTACTGAGCTGCTGGTTAATAAAGGCCTTAACCACAGTTGTTATGTTAGCTACTGAGCTGCTTCCAGCCCTTATGCTAAGCTATAGGCTAGCTGGTCCCTATACTGCTTCCAGCCCTTGTGCTAAGCTATAGCTAGCTGCTCCCTACTGCTTCCAGCCCTTGTGCTAAGCAGGCTAGCTGGTCCCTATACTGCTTCCAGCCCTTGTGCTAAGCTATAGCTAGCTGCTCCCTACTGCTTCCAGCCCTTGTGCTAAGCTATAGCTAGCTGGTCCCTATACTGCTTCCAGCCCATGTGCTAAGCTATAGCTAGCTGCTCCCTACTGCTTCCAGCCCTTATGCTAAGCTATATGCTAGCTGGTCCCTATACTGCTTCCAGCCCTTGTGCTAAGCTATAGCTAGCTGCTCCCTACTGCTTCCAGCCCTTGTGCTAAGCAGGCTAGCTGGTCCCTATACTGCTTCCAGCCCTTGTGCTAAGCTATATAGCTAGCTGCTCCCTACTGCTTCCAGCCCTTGTGCTAAGCTATATATCTAGCTGCTCCCTGACACATGCCTCCTCTATTTGAACGACCACATCAAACAAGAGGTGGACGCGGGCAAATACTGCGGCATGGTCATGCTGGACCTACAAAAGGCCTTCGATACTGTCAATCACTCCATTCTGATTGACAAGCTAAAAGCAATTGATTTTGATAGCTTATCAGTGAGCTGGATGCAATCCTACCTGGAGGGGAGAGAACAGATGGTAGAGGTAAACGGTATACTCTATCCCCCCCCCCTCACAGTGAGCTGTGGTGTTCCACAAGGAAGCATACTAGGACCGCTACTCTTCCTAATTTATGCAAATGACATGTCGTCAGCCTGTGACTGCAACTTGTTCCTGTTTGCGGACGACTCAGCCATGCTGGTCTCTGACAAGAACAAGTTGCAGGTTGAAAAAACCCTCAGCTCGGAACTATATAGGCAAAATCTGCATATGGCTCGCTGATAACAAACTATCATTACACATGGGCAAAACAGAGTCCATTCTCTTCGGTTCAAATAACAAACTCAGCAAGACCGACGGCTTCTCAGTTGCAGTGCATGGGTGACAATATTGTCACAAGGAAAGACGAAATTACCTACCTGGGTTCCATCCTAGAGGCAAATCTTTCCTGTGACAAAATGGCATCCAATGTAATAAAAAAAGTCAACCAACGAACTAGATTCTTGTACCGGATCTCCTCTCAAGAAACAAGAATACCCTGAAGACTCTGGCAGGAGCCCTCATTCAATATACTACGACTATGCGTGCACCTCATGGTACCAAAGCACCTCATAGGCGCTTAAATCTAAATTACAAACATCACAAAACAAACTGGTCAGACTACTACTTGACCTTACCCCCAGAACCCACCTCACCCCTGCCCACTTTGACAACCTAGGATGGCTTAGAGTAGACGACAGAGTACAGCAACTTGCAATGGGCCTGGTCTACAAGATACACTATACGACTAAGGTACCCATGTACATGTCAAAATACTTCCCAAAGGTCAGTGAATACCACAACCACTAGAGGAAGCTCAACAAATCATGTTAAACCCAGATTCGGCTCAAACAATGAACTAAACACGCTTCGCAATTATGCCACATCAATGTGGAACGCCCTACCCAAAGCTGTAAAGGAATGTGAATCACTACCCACTTTCAAAAACACCCTCAAAGAACACCTATACGGGATACTGCAATTCGAAACATGGCCCCTACAAATTTACATTTACATTTACATTTAGTCATTTAGCTGACGCTTTTATCCAAAGCGACTTACATGTTCTGTACGACAAGCCATCAGGAAGGGCACAAGCTGAGCAACAATGTTCATCAAAGTGTTGAGTGCTGGTTAGTTTATTAGGACAAGTGCATGACAGTACGGTTAGTTAGGGTTAGATTTTTTTTTTAAATTCAGATAATGGTTGAAGAAGTGCGTCTTTAGTCGACGGCGAAAGATTGGACGTGTTTCGGCTGTCCTAACTGGGGTGGGTATAGTTCATTCCACCATTGTGGGGCAAGGACTGAGAATAGGCGACTTCTCTTTGATGACCCTCCCGGAGCTTGGATAGGAGTAGGTCTGAGGCGGCCAGAAGATGCAGAGCGTAGGGGTCTTGAGGGTGTGTAGTTAGAAACCATTGACCGGAGGTAGGCGGGAGCGGTTCCCTTTGCCGCACGGTATGCTAGGTCGAGGGCCTTGAAGCGGATTCGTGCAGCAATGGGGAGCCAGTGCAGGTCCCTAAGAAGTGGGGTGACATGGGCCGACTTCGGTAGGTTTGAGATCAGGCGGGCCGCTGCATTCTGAATGAGTTGAAACATTTCCTAACCCAGTTGTCCCCCCCCCCCCCCCCCTGCCCAACCCCCCCCCCCCCCCCCCCCCCCCCCCCCCCCACCTCCAATGTACAGCTCCCCCCCCCCCACCCCACCCAACCCCACCCCACCTACCCAACCTCCTCCAATGTATACAGTTTCGACGTCAAATGTATATACACTCTTTTTCTGGACACTTTTTGTATCACAAACAGTACTGTATTTGCAAATCTGGTATGTCATAAATGTATAGATGTAGCAGTACTGTCTATCTGTAAGTCGTGTACATGAATTGAAAATGGGGGAAGTCTTTCTCTGGTCTGCATCCCCTTAACAATTGTATGTATTGAGCTGTACTGCACTGTACCCATTCTGCAATCTGTTAATAAACTTTTAAATCAATCAATCAATCAATCAATCAATCAATCAATCACATTATAATTACATTGTCATTTAGCTACCGGCAAAAGACACAGATACCTATGCAAGCTGTTCTGCGCATGGGAGGTTCTTATATAAATCGTCATTACACAAAAAAAAAACCTTTTTCCGCCCTGAAAGACAGGAACAGCAGCAAGACCCGACCCAGTAAGACATTTATATTAAGTCATTGTTTTCAAATAGTCATTATATAATAGAAATCTGCGACTGTCGTCTTGTCTTAAAATGTACATTTCCACGTATTTTACCGTAACAATATGCTAGCGTACATGTTTGTTCGTGCAAAGCAGCTAAAGCAATGAATGTGTTCATGCACACATGTAAGAATTAAGAATGGGAAATTCAGAAATAAAAAGTATACACTTGGTAGAATCAATATGAACAAAACTTTGCATTATATTCGAAAATCATTTAAGGTGTATTCGTGCACACGTGTCCCGCATGTCTTTGGAAAGACCAGATTACTTATTTGCCATGAAAGAGTTCTCTGCAGTATATGACAGCAGTCATAGAGTGTATATTTTCAGCAATACGTTTGTTTAGGTTAAGGTTAAAACTTAGGAGATTTTATCTTTTTTTAAATGTGATAATATTTCCACAGAGGTTGTTACAGCAGGATCTCACTGCCACCTATAGTATAGCGGCGCCTATGTACATGTATGTACCACGTGGATGGTTTGCAGGTTATTGTTACGAGACCGCCGCCATCTTATGACCGCCGCCATCTTATGAGTGAAAACAAACGAATTTCTACCATCAAATGGCATTTCACTATTTCGAAAGCCTTTCTAGGCGAGATATGCGTCAAATAAGCTTGCCCTGATTGACTTGTCCAAATTGGTTCAGTTATCTGCAATATTGGCTGAGATATATTAAACAGATTTGTTTGCGGTTTTTTGATAATCATGTCCTTAATTTGCATATAAATGATACATGGGACACTCTGACAACTTGTTAACATGAGCCTATAATTTTTTTCAAATCTAGAAACACTGGTTAGAAGTATATTTCCGGGGGGTGCATGATACCCCCCTCTATCC
Source organism: Notolepis coatsorum (assembly GCF_963971535.1). Lineage (NCBI taxonomy): Eukaryota > Metazoa > Chordata > Actinopteri > Aulopiformes > Paralepididae > Notolepis > Notolepis coatsorum. Next base: position 92,842,446 of record NC_140166.1, read on the forward strand.
TAAAGATGATTAAAGCCCAACCTCCAGGTTAAACCCTACTGATCAATTATGGGTAGTTTACATCATTGGTATATAATTTCATTATTTATTTTTTTCCATTTGACACCGGAAATCACTCTGAAAGAGTTAAAAAGGTCCACGCACGAATAACATGCACGTGCGAATCAAAAAAGCTTATCAAACGCCGACGTCACTATAGCCAGGTGCATATTAATGAGCCGAATCTAAAAGCTAGCACGGCCGTGACGTCACTTCAGGAAATGCCTTGCCCGTCCGGGTCGCGTGAATATTAAAGGCAACCAACTTGTGTTCGGCTTTTCTCTGATTGGCCGCGCCCCCACGCGCAGGCAAGCGCAGCCGTCCCACGTCCCAAATGAAATCCAAAGAGCAAGTGCGGCAGCGCGGCAGCGCGGGCAACCAACTTGTGTAGTGTTGGGCTGCTGTTCCAACGCACTTGTGTTGGGCTGCGGTAGCAGTGGAGCGCTGCTGACTGATTATTATGTTTCGCGTTTTTAACAACCAAAGTTAGATTCACTCGTCACTGTACATGTATAAACAAAGCCCATACAGTTATGAAATAATAAACACTGACTATCTGACTATTACTAATAAACACTGTGTTAGGACTATAAACACTGTTAGGACTATCTGACTCTTAATAATAAACACTGTTACAGACTAGTGTTAGGACTATCTCGATTCACGCGTCACTACTGTAACTAGAAACTCTGGGTGTCACTGTACATCAGTAACGTTATTTCGCGTTTTTAACATCAGCGGGGCGATGCGGTGGTTAGTCCCCGGCTTCCGTGCACCGCCGCCGGCTCTACTCGGTCCAGCTCCAGCAGCAGCGACCGTGCTCCGTTGTAGAACGAAGCCCTTCAATGACAGAGCTCTCATATTTTGCGAATGCATAAACTATATCTTAAATTGTGGCTATGTGTCTAATATGGCTGTCGCTTATCAATGACTTCGCGACAGCCATATTAGACACATAGCCATAATTTAAGATATAGTTTATGCATTCGCAAATATGAGAGCTCTGTCATTGAAGTGGGTGGTGGCAGTGTAACAGCGTTCACCCTGATGTAAAGTAGCGATTTTTATTGTTTTGTCATGACAACCCAATTACATAATCCAACATATGTGTAAAGAAACAACATATTCCAGTTAACGGTATATTTTTTAATGATTCATTACGGTATAAATTAGGTTAACTGGAGCTGTGGAGGCTGCTTGTTGAAGAGCCAGCGGGGCGACGCGGTTGTTTTTTCTCCGGCTTGCGTGCGCCGCCCGCGGCTTGACTCGGTTCAGCGTTCACCCTGATGTAAAGTAGCGATTTTTATTGTTTTGTCATGAAAACCCAATTACATAATCCAACATATGTGTAAAGAAACAACATATTCCAGTTAACAGTATATTTTTTAATGATTCATTACGGTATAAATTAGGTTAACTGGAGCTGTGGAGGCTGCTTGTTGAAGAGCCAGCGGGGCGACGCGGTTGTTTTTCCCCGGCTTCCGTGTGCCGCCCGCGGCTTGACTCGGTTTAGCTCCGTTCCTCCGTTGTAGGAAGCCCTTCAATGACAAGCGCTCTCATATTTTGCGAATGCATAAACTATATCTTAAATTATGGCTATGTGTCTAATATGGCTGTCGCTTATCAATGACTACACGACAGCCATATTAGACACATCGCCATAATTTAAGATATAGTTTATGCATTCGCAAATATGAGAGCTCTGTCATTGAAGTGGGTGGTGGCAGCTTACTAACAGTAGCGATTTTTATTGTTTTGTCATGACCAAACATAATCCCAACATAGATAGGAGGTGTACTGTATGTCAAATGTCGGTCATGTGGTGGAAGTGTTTAGTACAGTCACACAACAGAACACCGCTGTAGAGTACAGTCACACAACAGAACACCGCTGGTTCGACCAGCGCTTTTGCCGCGTCTCTCTTTGCGCGAGGGCGTGTGCTAGTGGATTGATTGATTGGCCGTGTGGCCAATCAGAGAAACGCTGAACGAAAAGCTGAACACAAGTTGGTTGCCTTTAATATTCACACGTCCGGGTCATAGTACTAGTTCAATGGTGGCCCACTAGGTGCATCACAGTTAGCCTATATAGCTCCGCCGTCCCTGCTGCCTACAGTCAGGACCACTACACTGACGTTAGCCTATGGTTCTCTCCTCTTTGTGTGCCCCCGTCCTCGCGGGTGTCCTGCGGAGGAGCTTGTGGACGCGACAACAGCGGCGGCCGTTGTTAGCTCATAGCTATCGTGAACCACTAGCCTTTACGGGCTCGAGCACCCTACAGCATAGACATCTATATTCTATTATCTATGCCCTACAGGCTGCCACCATTGTCGCCGTTGTCGCGTCCATGGCCCCCCGGCAGGGTACCCGTGGGGACGGGGTGTACAGAGAGGAGAGAACCATTTTGGGTCGGCCGTTCATGCCGGCCAGCGAGCCGGATGTCGGGATATTTTGTTAGCACAATAGCTACCAAGCTAAGCTATGTTAGCTACTAACGTTATAAACACAATATGTGTACAACGACACAATGATTTACATTATTACAAATATGGTAATGTGGTTGTGGCTTTAGAGATGGGTGGTGGCTTTAGAGATGGGTGGCTATAATCACGGAGCAATAGTGTTAGGTGAAACAGATACATTTTCATTCGGCTAGTAGTAGCAAGCATATATCAGTGCCTGCCACTAGCTGTGTGTGACTCTCAGAGCCCCCTGGTGAGCCCCCTGGTGCCCTGCACCTGTTGTGACGATCATTTCGATTACACACGCACGTTATGAACCATTGATTAAAATATGCACGTGCGTGGTGATTGTGTTGGGCAGACAAAATGTTTGATAAAAACGCTAAAACTGGGTCAATTTCAATACTTTTTTTCCCCATTCTTCATGAAAGTCACTGTTGGCCTAGTCCACATTGTTTATTGAACAAAAATACAACAGAAGGTTTTGTAGATACAGTACTGAATTCTGCCATCCGGACACATGCAATTTGAAATATGATTATAGAATATAAAATATCAGGCCTAAAATGGTTATGCGGTTAAAATGCGATTAATTAGATTAATTTTTTTAATTGCCTGACGGCACTAGAAATAACCTTTTTTGAAGTTTATTTGTGCTTCACTTACACTTATTTTGTCTCAACAGTTTGGATTGAAGTTCCGCTTCATCAGTTGCAACATTTAGCCTATCTGCAGATTTAGGACAGGTTAGTCCACATGTATACACAAGTTTGCTAAACACCAATACCTTACTTGTTGTCATATCCATACACATGCACACACACAGAACTTCCTGGAATTGTTAGATGGAACATGAGATTTGAGGGAATACTTAACTTCTGAAAAATGCCTGGTCATACATGTAAATGTAAGTCCTGTGGCCTGTCATTCAAATCGCTTAAACGTTATGTTGACCATCAGTTACTTCATAGACATGAAGCAAACAAGCAATTCCCTTGTGGTGTGGCTGACTGCAAACATCAGTTTCTGAAGTATACTGCTTTGAAAACACATATGTACCGTGACCACAGGACCATCTCTGCTTCACAAAGAAATTATATAGGATGTTCATTCAAATGCGAGGCCGCAAGTTGTCAGGAGCAATATACTAATCTCAGGGATGTCATTGCACATCTGAAATTGCATATAAAAGAGACAGTAAAATGTCCATTTGCAAATTGTGACAAAACCTATAAAGTAAAATCATCATTCACTAGCCATATCGCACGGTTGCATATGAATCAAACAGAGTTGTTTGTAACCCCTGGCCCTACACAATCGCAGTCTACTCAGGATTCCGCTGAGGTGCAAAGGGATTTAGATGAAAGTCATGTAGCAAGTTCATCTGACGACATGCCAGATGACACTGAAATGAGAGCCCTGTATCAAAAAAATCTATGCCTTTTTTACATGCGTCTGCAGGCTAAATGCCTCATTCCATCATCAACAATACAGATTATTGTTGAAGAAATTGACAGTTTGAATGATACGTGTCATCGGTACACTAAGAAGGAATTCAAAAAGTTAATGGGAGCTAAAACAAACTTGTCTGAGACTGATATTGACAGTGTTTTGAGTATTTTGGGAGAAGCAGATTTGCATTCGCTGTGCAGCTCTCACCTTTCCACTGGGCACAGAAGAAAGATGTTCTTCCAAAAGAACTTTTCATATGTGCACCCACAGGCTATTTATCTTGGCACAGACGAGAATAGAAGGGAGTGCTATGCACAATATATCCCACTTCAGGATACTTTACGATCCATGTTAAAAGACCCAGTTGTGTGGCAACAGTGTGTGAAGCCACAAAATAATGCTGCTTCTACTAATGTGTTCACTGATATTTGCGATGGATCTGTTTTCAAGTCCAACGACTTATTCATGGAGCCAGGTATAAGCTTAAAGCTTATCTTGTACCAGGATGCATTTGAGGTAGTGAACCCTCTTGGATCATCAAAGAAGAAGCACAAAATTGTAGGAGTTTACTTTACACTTGCCAACTTCGAGGCCATCTATCGTTCTAGTGTTGACAACTTGCAGCTTTTGCTTCTGTGTCCTGAGAGGTACTTTAAGTACTTTGCACATGAAAAGTTGTTTGCACGGATGCTGTCAGATATTAGAGAACTTGAGAGGCATGGACTGGTCACTTCATCTGGCCAGGTGGTGCGGGCAACAGTCGTATGTATTCTGGGGGACAATTTAGGCTCTCACTCGATCGGTGGCTTTACTGAGAATTTCAGTACTGCAAGTCACTGCTGCAGGTATTGCTTAGTCCCTACAAATAAAATGGACAACCCGACAGACCGGTTTCCGGTAAGAACAGTTGAGACCTACAAGGAAGCACTGCGACAACTACAGGACTCTGAGGCAACACATGTAAAGGGACTCAAGTTTGACTCTGTTTTCAACTCTCTTAAGTATTTCCATGTATGCCAGCCAGGGCTCCCACCATGCATAGGCCATGACTTGTTTGAAGGCGTAGTAGCCTATGACCTTACCCTTTACTTGAGGTATTTTGTAAAGGTGAAGAAATGGTTCACATACACACAGCTGAACCGATGAATCGCACAGTTCAAATATGTGGGTTCTGATGCTGGTTCTGCTCCTTGTGAAGTAAGTATAAGTGGTATGAAGATTGGTGGTCAGGCGGCTGAGAATTGGTGTCTTTTGAGACTTCTACCAGTGATTATTGGGGATAAGATGTCGGATACTAAGGATCCAGTGTGGCAGTTACTGATCTTGCTGAAAGAGCTTTGTGAGTTGGTCTGTGCCCCCAAGATATCTGTACCTCAAATCTGTTTCCTCAATGTTCAGATTCAAGATTATCTTGAAACAAGGAAACAACTATTTCCCACAGAGAAACTCAAACCAAAACATCACTACCTCGTCCACTATCCCTCTTTGATCGTGAAACTTGGTCCGCTCATACGGTTGTGGACAATGAGGTTTGAGAGCAAACACTCATACTTCAAAAGATGCATAAGGAGGACACAGAACTTCAAAAATGTGTGTAAGACACTTGCAAACAATCATCAGCTGCTTCAGTCATATCTGAACTCCAGCTCTTTCTTTCCTGCAACTTTGCAAGTAAAAAACATGTTTCCTTACCACACTGACTTGTACAGTGACCAAGTGCGTGATGCGGTTAAAGCAAGCTCGCTCCCACATCCTGAGTTGGTGTCCACAGAAGTGCAGTGGGAGGGTACCCTGTATAGGAAAGGCTATTTTCTATGCATTAAGAATGAAGAGTCAGTGGAATTTGGACAAATTGAGCTCATTCTGATGAAGGAAAACAAGTGTGTGTACTTCCTGGTGATACCACACTCGTCATCCTATCTGGCAGAGTATGGCCTCTATAACCTTGGAGAAGCAGCTAGACAAATGGTTTGCATCAATGCTGAACAGTGTTTGGACTTTTATCTACTAGCTGCATATAGTCTATGTGGAATGACAGTCCTGTCCCTTAAACACAGTGTTCTGGATCAGTAGCTTACTGAATTCGCTACTGACGATATATGGGGTGGCTGATTAGTTGGGGAGGGGATGGGAATCTCAGTTATATTTGATCTTGATTCTTGGGAGTAATGATTCGATTCATAATTGATTGGGTACATACATTCTAAATTCTAAATTGCTGCACGAGGCATATATAACATGTAGTATAGGCATCCAAATCATTCTCATACACACACACACACACACACTGAGGACAGACTCAGGCAAAGTGGCAGGATAGGTGTCAGCAGTTGGGCGTTCAGTGTCTTCACACACTTCCACACACTGCAAGGAGGAGCTGGCATCAAACAGCTGTGCCCCTCAGCCAATGGCACCCCAGGTGAGCCAATAAAAACAGCCGTATTTATTTAGCATTGAACTACCATCCTAAACAGCTTTCATTACTGTTTTTTTTTTTTTTTTTTTTTTTTTTTTTTTATCTACTTTTTCTGCCCTTTCTGTGATTTTTCTCCCCATCCCAATTTACCTCTTGTGCCAATTCTCCCTCCCCTGTCCTGATTGTTGCTTGCATATGCCCCCCACTGGTCGGTTGTAGGGAGGATCGAAGCCTTGCATCACATGTCCCCTCTGATACATGTGGAGGCAGCCTGTCGCATCTTTTCACCTGCTAGCTTTTAGCTAAATCTGGGCTCAAGCTGTGTTTATCTTTCTTTGTAGTCATGGGTGACCTGGCCAGTTACATAAATGCCGTGCTTCCAGGCTCTGGACTACAACCTTTACTACTGGATTTACTTGACGGCCTCGTAGTGACTAGTGTGGACGATCTACAGTTTTTGCAACCGCATGAACTTGAAGGTGTACTGAAGCCGGTGGAATCCAGAAAGTTACTTGCTCATGCCAAGCGTAAGTGAAACATTGACTGTCACTCTATTTGAGCATGTCTTCATTTTTATATAGTAGAGTGTATGTCAAACTGACTTTTGTTTAACAAAATGGGATTAATAAAGTATCTATCTTTAGGTTACAACCGCAGAGAATCGGAAGAAGATTCCAGTAGCCCGTCTACAGCCTTTCCTGCCAGTTCAGGCATTTTTTCTTCTAGCGGCAGTAAGTAAAACCATTGTGCACACTTTCCTTTCAAATGACAATACTTGAGGTCTGTTACGACCAGAAAGGAGATTGCACTGTGCTCATTACATAATTAGCTGCTGCCTTAATGAGGTACACATGGAATGAGTTCAAGTATTAGGGTTCTAATGGGTTTTCCTATTAAGGGGGGGGGGGGGGGGGGTAGGCTCCCAGATATACACAGTACATTTCACAGAGTAAATTTTACTCAAACTGAGTAAATTGTACTCAAACTGAGTACATTTTACTCAAACTGGTTTGGGTAAAATCTTACTCAGTTTGAGTCAAATGTACTCAGTTTGAGTAGAATTTACTCTGTGAAATGTACTGTGTACTTTTTCTTTTGTTATAACCTCTGCATTTGTCATGTCTCGATGGTAATCAATAAATTATGATGTCAAATCAAAATCCATAATGGATAAGGGGTCAGGGGAAGATTTACCTCCACCCAATCAAAACTCAAACCAGCAGGTTTAATTGGACGGCCTAGTTGTGCGTCAGAAGCCGAACCAGAATGCACCTATCATCATAATCTATTGATTACCATCGAGACATTATGACAAATGCAGAGATTATAATAAAAAGTACATAGAAATCTGGGAGCCTACCCCCCTTAAATACACTGATTTAAGCTTCAAATGTGAGTTTCATATTGTGGGCTCAATTTGTTGCCGTCTTCACTGTTAACATCCAACCATGGTCGCACTGAGTAGTGTACTTGCAGAGGTGGTGGTCCAAACAATATGATAATACTCCTCTGTGCCTGTTTTGAAAATAACGTTATCATTCACTACCATTTTGGACCCCTCTACAGACTTTCCCAACAACACTCCAGACAGAAATGCGGATGCGCTGTTTGACTCCTGCTCGCCTACAAGCTCCTTGTCACCTCCGTTCACGCCAAGACTATGCCCCATCACAAATAAACGTGCGTACATTTACCATGTATACTGTTGGGGATGTTGAATTCAATTGGTAAATGGTCGGCCCAAAACTGTTCTTACTGACTATGTAAATGTGTTTAAAAAAAAATAAACACCTGTCATACAGAATGGCACTATTCTAAAATGGTTCAATGTATGTTAAAAAACAACACATGAATTGAAAGCAGACATTCTGAACTTTTACCTCATAGTTCATTGTTTCATTTAAAATATAAATGATATTGTCTCAGAGGCAAAACAACCAATCTCTCATATCTGTGCTAATTATGGCTTACTGTATTCCAGGTCTGCCGATGTCCTCATTGTCCTCCACCAATGAGTGCTCCATCAGCCGTGAGAAGGGAACAGCAGCACTGGACAATAACTGGCACTTCAGTTTCAAGATACAGTGGAACATCATGCCGTCGAATATACAAAAAATATTGGAGAATAAAGAGCGGCCAACGGCGAGGGATAGAAGAGAAATAGTCAGGTTGATTTCCGCAGAAATCCTGGTTGTCTGCAAACATCCTCAAAAGAAACATTTGAATGAAATTGCCCGCAAGATGGTACAAGAGTATCCTAAGTCATTCAAGGATGTGATTGAGGATCAAGTCATAGGTAGTGGCTACGATGCTCTAGCAAAACAACTACAATGCAGAGTGGACAACCACAAAAGGATAGGTCCACCAACGATGACTCCCAGCAGTGTTGACAAGGGAAAGACACGAAGGAAAATGTCTTATGGATGTGTGAACCCAGAACCTCAACTGCGTGCTGCAAATGACGAATCACAGAGGAAGATGAAAGAGGACCTACATAAAATGTTTGAGGAAAATGAGAAAGATGAGAAGAAAATAGAAGCATTGATGACTAACACGTTTGCCTCCCAGAGAAGAGATGTCCTAGATGAGAAAGACACACGGACTTTGAAAAAAGAATGGCCCTATCTTTTCAACACAACTGGCTTGAAGGCTCATTTCAATGAACTGACTGGGGTCCAGATAAATGAAGAATTCCAAGAGGCCATGAATGTAAAATACAAAAGAGTCCTGGGATTTTTCAAGTGTCTGCGCCCAGAAAGAGATAGTGTTGCAGGAAAACTCCAACCTCAAATCCAGGCTGCGGGTTGTGATGACTCCGTTGGGACTGTGTTACTGCTTTTAGCTCACTTCAAAGAAGACCAAAACAAGATGCTCATAAATGTTGACGATACCGATCTTGCAGCAGATGTGAACTCTCAGGATCTTCCCACAACCCCATGCATATTGCTGTGTGGTAAGTTAAGTAAAGGATAATGTATAGCTATACTCTGTCATTGTCGCAAAATAATTGACAGACACTGCGTTCTGGAACACCGAGGCACAGCCGAGGTGTTCTAAACCCAGTGAAGGTCAATTATTTTGCGACATTGACAGAGTATAGCTATACATTATCCCGCTTATTACATGGCTAACTTACTAACAATATACCTAATTCATTTTACACCATCGACAAGATGAGATCAAATGCAGACTCAGTTGTTCTGTGGCTCCTCTGTCATCGCCGGCACCCGGCAGGTGTGTGGACTTGATTGCACTGATGTAGTGCAGTTGTGCATAATGGTAATGCTTAGCTTTCGTGACTGCGATCAAAATGCTTGATTGTGATTGGTCAATAGCGCTCTGTTGCCCCTGACAGCGGTCATTATTGCGCGTTGCCCATGACAGCGGTGAATTATCGAAAAATAAATGTTTTTTTTTATCTACTTTTTCTCCCCATTTTTCTATTTTTCTCCCGTCCCCAATTTCGTATTGTCCAATTACCCTACCCTTCCCCCTACCCTCCCCTGTCTCGAACGCTGTTAGGCCATGCCTCCCACAAGCCGGCTGCAATGTGGACGAAGCCTTGCATCACGTGTCCCCTCCGGTACTCAAGGAGGCAGCCGTCGCATCTTTTCACCTGCACAGCGTGATCTCTCAGCGGCGAGGGTCTGCGTGGGAGAGACACGCCGCCCTCGTTGCTTCCTGATTCTACTGCGCAGGCGCACCAACCGACCTGTAGGAGTCGCTGTCCACAACGTCCAATCCCCACCCACCAGCTTCCCACCCCCTAATACTGCCAATTGTATTAGTATGAACAACCAGCCAAGCTGGTAGCAACGCCGAGAGCTGGGCTCGAACCCAGCATCTCCTGCATTGGTGGCGAACGCCTTGCCCACTGCGCCACCTAGCCGCCCGCATTTTGGCTAATGTTAAAACTTGTCAGCTCAGTTTTGTCTATTTTTCTGTGTGTGTGTGTGTGTGTGTGTGTGCGCGTGTGTCTGTCATACCTTCACAGGACAAAGCCCACTGACTGCATCTGTCTTCATGGTAGCAGTGGACCAGGTGGTGGTCAATGATGGAGTCTCAACGTTCACTGAAGCAGTCAATGCCATGTTCATGATCTATTATGCCCTCAACATCGACTATCCTGTAGAGCTGGGTGCAACAATGGAGTTTCTTCAAAGGTAATTGTATATTTTTTTCATCTTTTTATTCATTTACCAGCATAATGAACTTTTTTTTTTTTTTTTTTTTTTTTAATCTTTTTCCCCCTCCATTTTCCTCCGATTTTCTCCCATCCCAATGTTAGTCGTATGCCAATTCCCAGTCCCTTCCTGGTCGCTGCGCACTTACCCCCCACAGTCAGATCATCTGGGAGAGTGGAGGCTACCACGTGCTTCTTCCGACACACGTCCAGCCAATCACCGCTTCTTTTCACCTGGCAGCGCGGATTCTCATCGAGAGGGCGTAGCGTGTGGGAGGATCACACTATCCCCCTCAAGTCCTATCCGCGCTTAGCAGGCGCCCCGACCGAACTGTAGGAGTCGCTGTTTACAACGACCCGGACCCACCCCGCCAGCTTCTCCCACCCTCTAATACAGCCAATTGTATTAGTGCAGACGGCCAGCCAAGCTGGTGACAACCCCGGAGCTGTGAGCTGGATTCGAGCTGGATTCGAACAGGCGAATCCAGCTCACAGCTCCGGGGTTGGTGACGAACGCAATCTCCGCTCGGCCACCTAACCGCAGCATAATGAACTTTTAATCATAAAGTCCTTGTAGCAGTTTGAGAGTGAATCAATGCAGTGCAGAAGGCAGGGCATGAGTGACAGAGCCCATTCTTTCAAACATTCATTGAGAGCAGCACACACATAGGCTATAGCAGTATCACGGTATGCAGCCAAGGCCCACCAATGTGAGAATGAACGGAATTGTGTAAATGTACACCATTTGATAACGATGTCAATCCTTTTATGTACCACTCCTCTACAGATGCATGTTCAAGATAAATCCGGACAAGGGCTCAAAAGTCCACAAACAAGGCAATAAGAAGTGTCTCGCAGTCAATCCCAAGGTCCTGTCACTCATATCGAAGATATCAGAGCATGACTGGCTGGAATGACTGGTGAGTTTGCTGTTAATTCATTTGATTACTTGTGATTTATTTCATGTCCCTTTTTTCAAAACTATTTGGCAGGTGATCGGATCAACCTCTATTCAGGTAAATCTAATTCTTTCCACCACAAGGTCGGGAGTAAAGCGAATACAGTTTCCACAGGAAAGAAAACCTTCAGTGCTGTTCTTTGCTCTTCCAATTAAGAAACTCATTTCATTTCAGATATAACTAATGTTAATAGCAGCATCTACGCTAACCTCCGCCATTGGTGTTTTGAAATGAACAGTTGCTTCTCACTGTTGTCACACCTAAACCACCTCTTCTCGTAGATTACAAACTTCTCTCTATGGAGATTTGCCAGAATGATGTGGGCAGTGAAACGTGAGCTCACAAGATCAGAATGGTCTCATGTCCAAATTCTGAAGATTTGGACATCAATCTGATGCAATTTCTTCTTTATTTCTCCATGAGGTTGATTGAAATAGTATTTCTGTTTGTGTGTATTACAGAGAATCCAGAGCCATCAGGACTAAAATGAAGCGAAACAAGATACAGCAGCACTGGAAGAAAGAGGATGAATAACATTCTTGTTTTCAGTTCAGTTAATTTTTATATTGGACACATGACAATGGTCATAAATCGCAAGTTTTACCAGCTGCTGTTGCAGCATTGTCCGAAAAGGGCTAGGGAGAAGCACTATACGTGAGACTAAGAAGTGGACCGACGAATCAGAGGCCACGCTCAAGGACGTGCTTGCAGACACGGACTGGGATATGTTCATAGGAAGTGCCAGTGACGTCAGTGAATTAGCAGACATAGTGGTGTGTTATATAACAACAATAGCTGATGGTATTGTCCTCAGGAAAACGGTGCGGATTTTCCCAAACCAGAAACCGTGGGTGGATAGCACTATTAGAGCAGCTCTGAACTCTCGTACCACCGCCTACAACCTGGGTAGAGAGTCAGGAAACATGGAGGAGTATAAGGCTTCAGTCTATACTCTACGCAAAGCAGTCAAACTTGCTAAGAGGACATATGCTGACAAACTGGAGACACAAATGGCACAAAACGACACAAGAGGATTATGGCAGGGACTGAAGTCAATAACTGACTATAAAGTCAGCGCCCCGTCAATGGGGAGCGACGACGCCTCCCTCGCGGACAAGCTCAACACCTTCTACGCTCGGTTTGGTGTAGACAGTGGCGCTGCTGGCTCTCCGGCTAGTGACGTCACTGGCGCGCCGGCTGTTGTGGAGGGGGGGGGGCAACCGCGAGGGGGGGGGGGACGCTCTCTCGTTGTCGGAACACAGTGTGAGAAGAGCATTTATGCAGGTGAACACCAGGAAGGCTGCTGGCCCAGATGGCATAACAGGACGTATACTCAAGACCTGTGCCAACCAGCTGGCCCCTGTGTTCACCGTCATATTTAATCAATCACTGGCGGAGTCAGTGGTCCCTGCCTGCTTCAAGAGGTCTACCATCATCCCTGTGCCGAAGAAACCCTCCCCAGCATGTCCAAATGACTACAGACCGGTGGCACTCACCTCTGTGGTCATGAAATGTTTCGAGAGGCTGGTCAAGGACCACATTTGTGCCTCCCTCCCCAGTGATATGGACCCTATGCAATTTGCATACAGGACAAACAGGTCCACCGACGACGCGGTCTCCCAGGTACTGCACAGCACCCTCTCGCACCTTGACCGTCAGAAGGGGGGCTATGTGAGACTGTTGTTCATTGACTACAGCTCAGCGTTCAACACCATAGTCCCCACCAGACTGGTGGACAAGCTGATCGAGCTAGGTCTGAGCTCCGCCCTGAGCGCCTGGGTACTGGACTTTCTGAGCGAAAGACCCCAGGCGGTCAGGGTGGGGGGTCAGACCTCCAACACCATCACCCTGAGCATCGGGTCCCCCCAGGGCTGTGTTCTGAGCCCCCTGCTGTACTCACTCTACACACACGACTGTGTGGCCAAGTTCAGCTCCAACTCCATAGTGAAGTTCGCAGATGACACGGTGGTGGTGGGGCTGATCTCGGACAACAACGAGAAGGCCTACCGGGAGGAGGTGGAGGTACTGGAACGCTGGTGCCAGGACAACAGCCTGCTCCTGAACATTGGCAAAACCAAGGAACTGATCGTGGATTATAGGAGAGGACAGCAGGGGACACACACACCACTGATGATAAACGGGGCTACCGTGGACAGGGTGAGCAGCTTCAAGTACCTGGGGGTCCACATCTCAGAGGACCTGACATGGTCAACACACATAAGCACAGTAGTAAATAAGGCGAAACAGCGTCTCTACCACCTGAGACAGTTAAGGAAGTTCAGAGTATCGGGGAAGATACTCCAGTCCTTCTACTCAGGAGCTGTAGAGAGCATCCTGACCGGAAACATCACTGCCTGGTATGGAAACAGCACGGCACAGGACAAGAAGGCCCTACAGAAAGTGGTGCGCTCAGCCGAGCGTACCACGGGTATTGCACTACCCCCCCTGCAGGTTCTATACAACAAGAGGTGCAAATCCAGAGCCTGCAGGATAATGAAAGACCCTCACCACCCCAATAACAGCCTGTTTCAGCTGCTGAGGTCAGGCAGACGCCTGCAAATCTCAGCTACTAGGACAGAGCGGTTTAGGCTCAGCTTCTTCCCCCAGGCCATCAGAGCCATGAACAATGTACATTGAGTGCTCAGAACATTGAACTGTCCACACACAAGCACACATGAACACACACACGACACGCACACTGTGCACGCTCACACACGAGCAGCCACTTAACACTTTAGCATGAGCGGGTACACACTCAGGCCGCACGCACCCTCACTTATTGCCAAAAGGAAAGGCCACTTTAAATTAGTATTAGCAACAGTAACAGTGTATTGCACTACTATTACTACTACTGTTAACTGCCAACTGTTACCCGTCATTGCACAAATTTATTGTTACCTGCTACCTGTTATTGCACAATTTTATTGCACACATTTTTTGTATTGGATTCTATTATATGTTATATGTTGTACCAATTGCACATCGTTGTGGGCAAGACCACCCGCATTTCATTGTATATCCGTATGCCGTGACAAATAAAACTCTTGACTTGACTTGACTATATAGCTTGCCGGGCCTACGCCTGAAGACTCCCATTTTGTATACACATATATACCTGCACATATTCATACATGATACATATTCATACATGATGTTTATAGCATTGTTCTGTATATACTGTATACATACACATATACACACACGCATATATATTTATCCCATAAATACTGTATCATATTATAAATAATAAGCTGTACACCAACTGGGGTGCTCTTTGCCATGGATATGTATGTGTGTGTATGTATATATATATATATATATATATATATATATATCCATACACACATGGCAAAGAGCACCCCATAGTTGGTATACACAGCTTATTTACAATATGATTAATAAATTAGTGTTGGCATGTATATAAAGTGATATACAGTACATATACACATTATAGTATATTATGGTTGAGCACTTTGGTTCCGCACGGACGTTTACACTGTTATAGAATACAGCACTGACCATCACCAACCGTAACTTAGGGGTTAGAGTTAGAGGTGGTCTAGGTCTGGTTAGGGGTTAGAGTCAGAGGTGGTCTAGGTCTGGTTAATAGAGGCCATAACCAGACCTAGACCACCTCTAACTCTAACCCCTAACCAGACCTAGACCACCTCTAACTCTAACCACTAACCAGACCTCTTCCATGTGGCACTTTAACAGTACACTGACCTCAGAATGTATATTTTTATGCAAGCAGATTGCAATCAGTGTGTACTACTAGTACTACTGTGTTTAGTTTACAGTATCATGTTGTTATAGAATAAACCGCTGCCAGCAGCAGCCCAGCACTGACCAATGACCATCACCAAACTTAACTTGGGGGTTAGAGTAAGAGCCTAGGTGGTCTAGGTCTGGTTAGGGGTTAGAGTCAGAGAGGTGGTCTTGGTCTGGTTAGGGGTTAGAGTCAGAGGTGGTCTAGGTCTGGTTAATAGAGGCCATAACCAGACCTCTAGACCATCTCTAACTCTAACCCCTAACCAAACCTAGACCACCTCTAAATCTAACCCCTAACCAGACCTTCCATCACCATGTGGCACTTTACACAACAACCTCAAAATGTGATTTATCATTTTATGTTTATGCAAGCAGATTGCAATCAGATTGCTACTGTGTGTACTATACACTATTGTACTGTACTATTATCTACTCAAGTTCAACTACTGTGTTTGTTTGTTTACAAAACACAGTATCCTGTTAGTGTTGTTGACACTGTTACACTGGCTGCTGTTACTGTTATTTAATATTTTCAAATAAATCGCTGCCAGGTGAGCAAGGCCAGACATAGGCCCCGTCCACACGAACGCTGGGTTTAATGTAACCGTGATTGTATGTGCGCAGTTGCACTGTTCGGCCACACACAACCGGGGATTTGCTACACTGCAACCGCGGTCTTTGAAACCGGTGGCCAGGGTGGAGTTGTGCGGTTTTGCAGTTGCGTGTGGGCATAGCAACCGGGGTTATTCCCAGTGTTTACAGCAGAGCTGTCGCAATTATTCCCCATGTTCACGGCAGGCCGCGGGGTAGAGAGATTAGAGCAGAGCCAACTACACCAGTGTTTACAGCAGAGCTGTCCCAAGTAGCGTTATATGAAAATGATTGTAACAAACTTTTGTTAAAAACGTATCGTCTGTGTTGAAGAGTGTTGTGATCGACTGATGTCTGTTGACGCTCAGAGTAAACATGTAGCTGCAGCTAAACTAAACTCATGTGTTGTCAAGTTATTGTTATAAGGAACCCAGTCCAGACTGCATCCCCTTAACAATTGTTTGTATTGAGCCGTATTGTATTGTACCCATTCTGCAATGTGTTAAATAACGTTTGCATCCATTCATTATACTAGCGTTAACGTTACATTATTACGTTAGCATTTAAGCTATATACTATACATAGAGAATGCCATTGACATTAGCATGTAGCTAACAACACCGGAGATCTTTTTTGTGAGACTAAACTATCCGCTCTTGGTGGTAAATTGTGTTGCTGATGGTTTTGTTTCATCAACAAAATGAGAGGCAGAACACAGTGAATGTATCCGTTTGTTTATTGCAGTTTCTTTCTTTGCTGAAAATATATGTTCCGTTGGCAAAATGATCAATAGGGTCCAGCTGTGCTTCTAAACAGGAAGTTTACTTTAGTGAGCGTTCAGTCTTTTCTGATTGGTTGAAATGGCCTTCATGTCTGAACAACATCGCCGCCTACTGCTTTGGCATTGTATTACATTGTACTAAATGTATCGGTTGCTGGGTTCCAGCTCTGCCCGTGAGTACGCAGTTATACACGGTTGTCCACCTGTGTTCACCGTGTGGACGGAGTTTTATTTTTTCAAACTTCGGTCATATTAAATCCAAACTCTCGTGTGGACAGGGCCATAATGTGACTGTCTTATTAAGTTATTTCTCCATTCACAGATCGACAGTGAGTGCTGCACCCTTCCTGTTTATTACTTGTGCCGCCGACTCAGATTCCCCTATAAGTTAAAAAATAAATACGCAATTTAAATCAGAATATGTTCCATGTTGACTATTTCTGACTTCTGCCAAGTTTTTTTCCATTGACTAAAAATAGACAAAAATGTCATCCGTTTACTAAAATGCTCAGACATTTTAGTTGACTAAAACTGACTAAACGAAAAAAATAAATGAAAATGACTAAATATGATAAACGAAAAAGGAGCACTTGACACATTACTAAGACTAAAACTAAAATGAAAATAGCTGCCAAAATGAACACTGGTTTACAGTGACATTCCATATAAATGTTGTGATTTCCATATAAAATGTTGTGCTAATAAATACCGCTCTCCTTCGAGACACCACCGCCGACTCATCTCTCAGCACTATACAATATTATGCTAGATATAGTCGTTTCCTTTTCACCATTGGCAGATTATCATCCACATTGGAGAATAGAGCTTTTAAATGCTTATTTCTACTTTTGACACATTAACTGTACTGACTTTTACAAGGTATATCAACTGTATATATCAACTGTATGTACTCCAAATATACTGAGAAGAGTGCTTGCTTGTGGGTTGTTGAACTGGAGTGCAGCTGAGACCATGCAAAATGAATACTTAACCCATTTAGACATAAAACGCCTGCTAAAAACTCCTATTAAAACCTATGCAATTAGGGTTTTTTGGAAAGATTTTCAGATTGTCAGTTAATAAAACCTTTTATATCAGCCTCTGGAGCAGATTGAAACATGAAATGAAAACCGATAGATTAGAACTTGGGCTTTTATTTGAACATCATTCATTTTCCCTAATGTGCATTGACATTTAAAAAAGAAAAATGTCTTGTCCAGATACTTTTAAAGGGATTTCAAATAATAGGTAATTTGAATTTGTATACAGCAGTTGGGCTGTAAAAATACAGAGAATATATAGCAAATATCTGTAAAAAAAATTCACTGCTGAACTTTGTGTTCTGTCACTTAATTGAAGGAGTTTGATTGTAATCATTTTGGAAAAACCTGTAGAATAACAGTGTTTCACTGCTGAACGAAGTTATGTCACTTAATTGAAGGAGTTTGATTGTAATAATTATGGGGAAACCTGTAAAATAACAGTGTTTCACTGCTGAACTTAAGTTATGTCACTTAATTGAAGGTGTTTCATCGTAAATGTAGGAAAAACCTGTGAAATAACAGTGTTTCACTGCTGAACTTTAAGTTCTGTCACTTAATTGAAGGAGTTTGATTGTAATCATTTTGGAAAAACCTGTAGAATAACAGTGTTTCACTGCTGAACGAAGTTCTGTCACTTAATTGAATGAGTTTGATTGTAATAATTATGGGGAAACCTGTAAAATAACAGTGTTTCACTGCTGAACTTAAGTTATGTCACTTAATTGAAGGTGTTTGATCGTAATAATTTAGGAAAATACTGTCAAATGACAGTATTTCACTGCTGAACTTTTAGTTATGTCACTTAATTGAAGGTGTTTCATCATAAATGTAGGAAAAACCTGCCAAATAACAGCGTTTCACTGCTGAACGAAGTTCTGTCACTTAATTGAAGGAGTTTGATTGTAATAATTATGGGGAAACCTGTAAAATAACAGTGTTTCACTGCTGAACTTAAGTTATGTCACTTAATTGAAGGTGTTTCATCATAAATGTAGGAAAAACCTGTGAAATAACAGTGTTTCACTGCTGAACTTTAAGTTCTGTCACTTTATTGAAGGAGTTTGATCGTATTTTTTTTAAATACTGAAAGTTGCCTTATTTTCACATTCAGTAAAATGATGAGTATCTTATGTGTTTTTACATACAATTCAATGTAATTTAACATTCAACACAATTAAGCAAATACATGTATTTAAAAAGAATTACCTGTAGAATAACTGAAGGTTTATACTGTTTTTTAATTATATTATTCTCTTTTTTAACATTATTTAACATTACATTTAAAGTTTAACAGCAAAAAAACAGAAAGTTGCCTTATTTTCACATACAGTAAAATGATGTATATTCTAGGTGTTTTACATGTAATTTAACATTCAAGACAATTAAGCAATGGAATAATCCTGTAAAAAAAAGATAATTTCTTATTAAATCAATCTACAGATTACAACCTTTATTTAATGGTTAATATTTGTATTAAAGGTTATTTACTGTATTTTTATGGAATTTCCTGTATTTTTATGGGATTTACACTTAAAGTAGAAAAACAAAAGTAATCTGTAAAATAATACATTGAAAGTCCCGTAAAAATACATTTTTTTTAAGAGTGTACTCATACTGAAGTTATTCTTGGTATATAATAGGTCTGATTGTGTAACGAATCGATTCCACGTCGCGCTGTGTGTGAGAGAGAGAAGGAGAGAGGGAGAGATCTGCCTGTGTTTGGAGACGGGGCGAGTTTTGTTTTTAACTTTTCTATTTATATATTGTGTTTCAAGTTGTGAATTAGAGTCTAGACTATACTTTATTTGACTGGTTGTGTGTTGTTGTAGTAACAGCTGAGCGACTCGTTCATAAGAGCCGATTCATTGCCGTGAGCGTGAGTCGAATCGCTCACGTCTTGCCATGAGTCTGTTGCGTGGTACTGTACATGTTTGCAAAATGTTTGGTATAGCGCCCCTAGTGGCGAAGCACCCACCGGCCGCCACTGTCTGAATCTGAATCTGGCCAAGGGACTACATGGACATGGCTCTTTTCTTTACATAGTTGTCCAGAATTTGGAAAGAAGATTCAAGATTCAAGATTGTTTATTGACATGTGCACAGTTAAACAGACAATTTGCCATACAATGACAATCTTACTTTGCTAGTCCGCCCATTCACACAAAATCACACAATACTTAACTAAAGAAATGTGCAATTTAAATACAAGTGAGTGCAACAAAAAAAAGTAAATATATATATATATGCGTGGCGTGTTACCAGTTCCCATATTACGACTGCACCACTGGTCACAGGAAAGATTTGCCTCTAGGATGGACCCCAGGTACAGTATATCATTTCATCTTTCCTTGTGACAATATTGTCACCCACTGTAACCGAGAAGCCGTTGGTCTTGCAGAGTTTGTTACTTGATCCGAAGAGAATGGACTCTGTTTTACCCAGGTGTAATGATAGTTTGTTATCAGCAAGCCAGGTGCAGATTCTGCCGAGTTCAGAGCTGAGGGTTTTTTCAACCTGCAACTTGTCCCTGTCAGAGACCATCAGGGCTGAGTCATCCACAAACAGGAATAAGTTGCAGTCACAAGCTGTTGACATGTCATTTGCATAAATTAGGAACAGTAACGGTCCTAGTATGCTTTCTTGTGGAACACCACAGCTCACTGGGAGGGGGGGATAGTGTACAGTTTACCTCCACCATCTGTTCTCTCCCCTCCAGGTAGGATTGCATCCAGCTCACTGATCCAGTTCACAAACATAGCCACAACACTGGTAAACAAACTACCCTCCCACTCAGGGCATTATGGGGTAGAACACATAGTAGCATACTACAAAAACCTAGGGGTCCACAAAGACGACTTCAAACTTGAAATGGTAACAACCGATGAGGTACTCAAAAAATTTAGCGCCCTCCAACCTAACAAGGCCACTGGCCATGACAACATCCCCTCCAAATTCCTCAGAGACTCAGCAGCCGCCATCACCCCAGTCATCACACACATAATAAACCTCTCTATAAAACAGGGGCACGTCCCCAAGGACTTCAAAATTGCGAGAGTGACCCCTCTGCACAAAAAGGGCAGCAAATTAGACCCAGGCAACTACCGCCCTGTTTCTATTCTTACCTCCATCTCGAAAGTCATGGAGAAAATAGTCTACGAACAGGTCGAAAAGTACCTGGCGGAAAAAAATCTAATCTACGAATTCCAATCTGGCTTCAGAACGTCCCACTCCACTGACACATGCCTCCTCTATTTGAACGACCACATCAAACAAGAGGTGGACGCGGGCAAATACTGCGGCATGGTCATGCTGGACCTACAAAAGGCCTTCGACACTGTCAATCACTCCATTCTAATGGACAAGCTAAAAGCAATTGGTTTTGATAGCTTATCAGTGAGCTGGATGCAATCCTACCTGGAGGGGAGAGAACAGATGGTAGAGGTAAACGGTACTCTATCCCCCCCCCCTCACAGTGAGCTGTGGTGTTCCACAAGGAAGCATACTAGGACCGCTACTCTTCCTAATTTATGCAAATGACATGTCGTCAGCCTGTGACTGCAACTTGTTCCTGTTTGCGGACGACTCAGCCCTGCTGGTCTCTGACAAGAACAAATTGCAGGTTGAAAAAACCCTCAGCACGGAACTAGGCAAAATCTGCATATGGCTCGCAGATAACAAACTATCATTACACATGGGCAAAACAGAGTCCATTCTCTTCGGTTCAAATAACAAACTCAGCAAGACCGACGGCTTCTCAGTTACAGTGGGTGACAATATTGTCACAAGGAAAGACGAAATTACCTACCTGGGTTCCATCCTAGAGGCAAATCTTTCCTGTGACAAAATGGCATCCAATGTAATAAAAAAAGTCAACCAACGAACTAGATTCTTGTACCGGATCTCCTCTCTGGTAAACAAGAATACCCTGAAGACTCTGGCAGGAGCACTCATTCAAGGGTACTATGACTATGCGTGCACCTCATGGTACCAAAGCACCTCAAAGGCGCTTAAAACAAAATTACAAACATCACAAAACAAACTGGTCAGACTACTACTTGACCTGAACCCCAGAACCCACCTCACCCCTGCCCACTTTGACAACCTAGGATGGCTTAGAGTAGACGACAGAGTACAGCAACTTGCAATGGGCCTGGTCTTCAAGATACACTATACGACCGGGGTGCCCATGTACATGTCAAAATACTTCCCAAAGGTCAGTGAATACCACAACCACTACACCAGAGGAAGCTCAACAAATCATGTTAAACCCAGATTCGGCTCAAACAAGGGACTAAACACGTTTCGCAATTATGCCACAACAATGTGGAACGCCCTACCCAAAGCTGTAAAGGAATGTGAATCCCTGCCCACATTCAAAACCGCTCTTAAAGAGCACCTACGGGAGGCTGCAATTCGAAACTGGCCACCGTAAATGCCCAAAACCCCCACCACCTCCTAATAGACAGTCTCCTCCCCACCGCATGTATATATTCCCTCCCCGCCGTATGTATATTTCCCTCCCACCCACCCACCCCCTCCTAATGTACAGTCCCCTCCCCATCATATGTATATACTCTGTCAGGATCTAGGGGTAACAGTACTGTATATTTGAATACCGCTTATGTCACAAATGTATCAGTACTAAATACCTATATGTCCCTATGCCATAAATGTCATGTATGTTGTGTATGTCATAAATGTCTATATGAAATGAAAATGGGGGACCCTGATGGAAACAAGACAAACGTCTTTCTCAGGTCTGCATCCCCTTAACAATTGTATGTATTGAGCCGTACTGTATTGTACCCATTCTCCAATCTGTTATATAAAGTTTTCATTAATTAATTAATTCATTCATTCATTCATTCATTCATTCATTCATTCATTCATTCATTCATTCATTCATTCATTCATTCATAAACTATCAAAACCAATTGCTTTTAGCTTGTCAATCAGAATGGAGTGATTGACAGTGTCTAAAGACTTTTGGAGGTCCAGCATTAGCATGCCGCAGTATTTGCCCGCGTCCACCTCTTGTTTGATGTGGTCGTTCAAATAGAGAAGTCAGTGGAGTGGGATGTTCTGAAGCCAGATTGGAATTTGTAGATTAGATTTCTTTCTGCAAGGTACTTTTCGACCTGTTCGTATACATTTCTTTCCATGACTTTCGAGATGGAGGTAAGCATAGAAACAGGGCTGTAGTTGCCTGGGTCTAATTTGCTGCCTTTTTTGTGCAGGGGGGTCATTCTCGCAATTTTGAAGTCTTTGGGGACTGTTTTATGGAGAGGTTTATTATGTGTGTGTGTGATGACTGGGGTGATGGCGGCTGCTGGGTCTCTGAGGAATTTGGAGGGGATATTGTCATGGCCAGTGGCCAGTCTTTGTCAGGGGAGAATATGGCCCTGACCAAAATAAACCAAAAAACGAATTCTTAGCAAGAAAATCATATCTGCTCAATTCAAACACACTGAAGACATTAGCAGATGCCTTAGTGCATTGTCACTTTGACTACGCGTGTACATCCTGGTATAGTTGCTCACCTAAACAAATAAAGTATAGATTACAAACATCTCAAAATAAGTTAGTTAGGACTGTGCTTAAACTTCACCCCCGTACACATCTCAGCCAGACGGATATAATTCCACACAGGTTCAAGAGTTCTATGGGGCAAAACTAATTTTTGTATACGGCAGGAGTTCTATGGAACCAATTACCCACCTCTTGCGAAGCACTAGCTACAGAAGGAGGCTTTACAACCGCTTTAAAAAAGTGGTTGGCGTCTGCCTCTATGGGATTTTCATAGAAGCGAGGAAGGATAGGATGAGTGGTTAAAACTGATGTGTAATGTGTGTTTACAGATGGATCTTTGATTTTATTATTAATTAGACGGACTAAAGGGAATGCTGTAGATTAATTTAATTTGATTGGCAGTTTTATATGCATCTTTTATGAATGATCAAATAAATTCAATCAATCAGTGTAACTTTTAATCAATTTACATGATGATGATGATGTACACAATAATCTTCTCTAGATATTATCCAGCTCTAGTTATGCCCATTATATCACAACTAGTCTAGCAAGCATAAATGTCACATGCTAACATTATTTACAGTACTGCTGCAATACAAAAAAAATACAGTACCGGTGCACTATAAGGGTCGCAATGGGGATTGCTCTTTTTTTTCATCTGCATCATTTCATTGAGCTGTAATTAACACAACACAAGGATCCTGTGTCCTCACTCCTCTGATGACATCAGAGGAGGAGATATTCAAACTCATTAACTCGCAATAACCGTCAAACAAAAATGAAGGTGTGCAAAACAGTTCAGAGCCTTGGGATATGTGTGAGATTATGTGCAAGATAAATCGCCATCTGTTTGTATGTCCCTTTAAGCAAGAGAAGGAGAGTGAAAGCTGGGGATGCGGGTGGGATGGGGGTGTAGAAGAACATTTCATCCCACCGTTCAACTCAGGAAGTGTTCGACCACAACACGAATGCAGACACGTACGCACGTACACAGCTGGTCTGTATTCTCCCCCGGTCATGTCCTTGTGTAGCTCCAGTCACACGGTCCCTGGATGATCGTATCAGGGTGTCGGTTTCAAGCTCTCTCTATGATCCGGGTCCATCAACAAGGTGACTCAGACCGGGCCGGGCTATTATTAGGTCTACCAGGGGACAGAGTCGATGAGAACTCTGCGTCACAGCGATTCACTCAATCTAGAGGAAGACAGTGAGAGTGAGAGAGACAGATGGAGAGAAATTAATATGAGTACGGCTCCTTATTAAATGTAGGGAGCAGCTGTTTTAGACACGGCTGGATGGTCTCTACACTGGCAGGACAGAGCAATCACACATTCTGCTCCTCTGAGTCTCAACATAGAGGAGAAGGAAATGAAGAGGGGAACAGAACCAAATAAAGAGGATGGAGAGACTGGAGATAAAGGAGAGGTGAATGAATGTGATTATTTTGCTTATATTATTAGTATTTTTATTTAATTTGAATGTATTTCTCTTTCTCACCTTTTTAAAAATAATCTATTTACATTTAGTAATTTAGCTGCAGCTTTTATCCAAAACCACTTACAAGTTCTGTACAAGTCAGCAGGAAGGGTACAACTCTGGAAGCTAAGGTTAAGTAAAATTGTTTGTCAAAGTCAAACAGTGTTGAACTTGAGTGCTACAGTCTTGAGTGTGTAGCAGGGTGGATTATCCCTGCTTTATGGGAGTGGTTGTACACGGCCACCTGGTAGCGGGATGCAGTAGAGTTTGATCTAACTGAACCCCCGTCTTTGGGCCCGGAACGTCGAACTGGAGGTCGGGCAGCAGGAGCGGATGGGGCCCAGGATTTACTAACCTGGGGGTGGTACTCTGGTCCTCCTCGCCCTCCAGGGCGGTCAGCAGTAGCTCCCCACACACTCTCACTTCCACCAGTACATCCGTTAGCCCTCCCACACCTGGTGACTGTTAGATGACTAATGATTTTCGCTCCCCAAAGCAGTACCCTTCCTTAATGACCTGTAGAGACCTTTAACCATGAAATACGAGTATGGTGGGGAAAGGGTTAAATAATAATAATATTACCCGGACAACAAGGGTTAAGACACAGGCTCAGTAACAGACACACACACCATGTTCCCATCTACGTCTCCTTTATATAATACCTAGTCAAGTCTCAGATACAGGGTTATATCTTAATACATGTCTGTTTAACAATGTTGTATTATGGGTTCCATTTTTGTGTAAGTGTTGTTTGTCTATAAATGTTAATAAAAATGTAAGTTTAAAAAGAAAAAAAATTATATACAATATGTTCACACTAGGCACCTGGTGCTCTCACTCAACAATACATGGGGAACGTTATTCCCAAAATAGGCACCTTGTGCTCGTTCTATTAATACTACTGCCCCGCTTTGCGGTGGGGAAGACCCAGGTAAATGTTAAAGGAGTTCAATGGGAAATTCAATACAGGAACACAGTTATTACACTCAAAAGAAATGAAATGTGGGCCCACGTTACCAACAAAAGTCCTAGCTAAAGCCGGCTTAAAATGGGTGGGGTACCCCTAGACGCTGCTGCTAGCGTTCGTTTCGAATTGATATTGTTTTGGCACTCGAAGCGCCGCTGTACTTAACAGAGATGGCGGGTCCACTCTCACCACCACTCGTCCGGGTGGTAAGATGGCCGTCGGGCGATCCTGCGATAACAGCCAGCGGGCCGGGGTAGACAGCAGGGGCAGTGGCGTGGGCTGGAGGAGCGTGCTGTGTTGTGGCGGCCTCAGCTGCGTCAAGGAGACGTCCACTGCAGGGCTGAAGGGCTGAGCTGGCGCACGCTAAGTTGTGGGCTAACCTAAACACAGCTAAACTGTGGGTCTTGGTGGACCCTCCTGCTGTTGCCTATATATCTAACGCAACGTGGCTATGTACACCACCTGTCTTCGGCGACGCTCGCCTAGTGGTACACTCGAAGTGTCTATAGCCGTTAGCTACCAGCTAATATACCGCATAAACTTCTAGGATAACCCGAGGTATTACTGAAGTTTATTCCGTTTTCCGTTTCACTATTCCAACACTTCACTATCGCTTGTAATTCTATGATAACCCGTTTTAGAGCAGAGTTTCTCTATCTCTCCCGCTTGCTCTCAACGGGGCTCTCCGAGAGCACACGTCTGTCCACGTTCACGTTCACTGTCGAAGAGAACTTCCTCCTGTTCCGCTCTCCAGGTAACCAGCGTCTTGCTCACTCCTTTCTCCTCTGCTCCGCCTGCCACTACCGCCCCCTGCTGGCGACCGTAAACTGGTCCCACAATGGGACACTCAAGGCAGGAAGAAGGATGATTTAGTGTCACGTTAATGATCCATATTGAAGCCGGAGGGAAGAAAGAGAACCTCGCGTTATTTGTCCGGGCGAGATATCACAGAGAAACACTGGTTATCATGTCTTTGTGCACACAGGGGAAGTAAAAGATTACGTTAGCACTTCTGAATAATAGAAGAATATTCAGGATGCTACATGAGTGCATAGTAGTACAGATGTTGCAGCCCCTGTATAGGGGGGAGTGAAGAATCAAACACAGGACACGTTGTTGCTCTCGTTCACATTGTGTAATGAAACAATAATACCAATATCAAACACAAATCTGTTCAGTCAAGGCAGAATCTACAAATACCAAAAATCACATATAAATAAAGTCAATGTCACGGTCACATAACATTCTCTCTCTCTCTCTATATAGCCTTTTCTCCTCACAGTAGTATTCACCAAATAACCACAAATATGACTTCCCTTTAAACTAATTCCTTCACCAAATAGAATAGAATAGAAATACTTTTATTATCCCGAGGGAAATTTGACACTGCAAATCGCTCAACATTAAACATTTAGACAGAACAGGTCACAAATAAGAATAACAAAACAAATCAAATTGCCTAAGATAAGAGTAGAATAAAATGGAATAAAATATAGAGTAAATAAATACAGTAAAAATATACTGAGGTCTACAGTAGGTGTAATATTGCCAGTGTTGGGACTAACGCGTTACAAAGTAACGCGTTACAGAAACGAAGTTACTTTTTGCCGCAACTAGTACTCTAACGCATTACTTTTGAAATTCAGTAACGCTACTTACGTTACTGAATGGTTCGTCACTGCGTTATTTGCGTTATATACGGCGTAGATTGATAGCGAGCGGTAGTGATTATTATTATTATTATTATTATTATTATTATTATTATTATTATTATTATTATTATCCTCATATCCTGTCTGCCTGGCTGCGGGGAACGCTATGCTGGGGGCGTGTTTTGTTTACTATTCCTAATAATGGCAGCGCCCAGGCAGAGCACTCGCGTATTTCTCTTTTGTCGAGCGAAAAGAAAATAACGTTTTAGTTATGTCATTTGTGTTTTGGCTCAAATATACTGGAGTCCAGACCAGAGAGTGTCAGTCAGTGGCCACTGGCCATCAGAAATGCGCAAACCAGAAATGCGGCTACGGAAAGAAATAGACCCTCTATTGTAAACAAAACAAAACGAAACGAACTAACAAACCATTTAGCAACTACTTGGAGAGATAATTAATATACAACATGGAAACGAGATAAAGAACATGTTTGAGGCGCTGCTGGAGTCAACTGGACTAACGCTACTACATCTCGACCACCGCAGACTTTGGTGAGTGCAATGTGTTTACTGAAACTAAGTTGATCAACGGATTTTGACTGTACGCAATCTGCCAGGGAATCTCATAATACTAATCAAACAATATAAATATAGTCCTTTCATGCACAATTGATATCCTAACTATTCTAACGTTGCAATGCTTTGATTGATATCTTAAACAACGTTGCAACTTGCAAGATGGTGAATGAATGAAAACTTTATTTAACAGATTGCAGAATGGGTACAATACAGTACGGCTCAATACATACAATTGTTAAGGGGATGCAGACCAGAGAAAGACGTTTGTCTTGTTTACATCAGGGTCCCCCATTTTCAATTCATATAGACATTTATGACATACACAACATACATGACATTTATGGCATAGGGACATATAGGTATTTAGTGCTGATACATTTGTGACATAAACGGTATTCAAATATACAGTACTGTTACCCCTAGATCCTGACAGAGTATATACATATGATGGGGAGGGGACTGTAGATGAAACGTATTTAGTCCCTTGTTTGAGCCGAATCTGGGTTTAACATGATTTGTTGAGCTTCCTCTGGTGTAGTGGTTGTGGTATTCACTGACCTTTGGGAAGTATTTTGACATGTACATGGGTACCTTAGTCGTATAGTGTATCTTGTAGACCAGGCCCATTGCAAGTTGCTGTACTCTGTCGTCTACTCTAAGCCATCCTAGGTTGTCAAAGTGGGCAGGGGTGAGGTGGGTTCTGGGGTTCAGGTCAAGTAGTAGTCTGACCAGTTTGTTTTGTGATGTTTGTAATTTTGTTTTAAGCGCCTTTGAGGTGCTTTGGTACCATGAGGTGCACGCATAGTCGTAGTACCCTTGAATTATAATGGTTATAATGAAACGCTCCGGCGACATCAAGGCTGTTCCTTCATGGGCATGGGACTCGGGAGCAATCTTTTTTTTTTTTTTTTTTTTTTAATAACTAAATAGTTACTTTTCACAGTAACTCATTACTTTTGGGTGTAAGTAACTAGTACAGTAACGAAGTTACTTTGAAATGAAGTAACTAGTAAAGTAACTGAGTTACTATTTTTCAGTAACTAGCACAACACTGAATATTGCACAGTGCTGTTTCAAAAGTAAGAGTCCAGGAAGATGGTAACTGTCACTCTGTGCTGAGTGATGCAGTGAGGCACAGTGATGCATTGTATAGTCTGATGGCTGTTGGAATGAAGGACTTCCTGTGCCGTTCAGTGCTGCATTTAGGTAGTGTGAGCCTAGCACTGAACATGCTCCTCCTGTCAGCCAAGTCTGTGTATAGTGGGTGGGAGGGCTTTTCCTGATGGCCTGGAGCTCCTCACCGCCACCCTCGCTAGGGAGTCCAGCTCCACCCCAACCACGCTACTGGCCTTCCTGACCAGCTTATCCAGCCTGTTTGTGTCCCCTGCTCTCAGTCCGCTGCCCCAGCAGGTCACAGCGTACAAGAAGGCGCCCACCACTCATAGAACATCCTCAACATCCTTGTACAGATATAGAAGGATCTCAGCCTTCTGAGGAAGTAGTCGGCTCTGGCCCTTCTTGTACAGTGCCTCTGCGTGTTTTGACCCGTTCAGTTTAAATAACCACATATATGACATTTACCTTTAACCAATTTCCTTGAAAGGACTATTTTTATCCATAGGACAAGTACAATTGATAAGAAAACAGTAAATTACATACATTGAACTTAGCATGTCCTTGGCATGTTCACAAACTGCAACATGTACTGTACAAAGCAATAACAGTAGCAACGAAAACACAATTGTCATTCTTACCTGCATAGGGGTAAGTGAAGAATCAAACACAGGACACGCTGTTGCTCTTGTTCACATTTGTGTAATGAATGAGGAGCAGGTGTGCATTCCCCCCTCTAAGTAGTTTCTTGCAAGGCAAATATAATCAAGCACCTATTCATTGATCACTTCTCAGACCCAAGTAATAATAATAATAATAATAATAATAATAATAATAATAATAATAATAATTAATAATAGATAATAATAAATAAGATATATATCTTGTACATTTTCACAAGCCTTTGTTTACTTCAAGTGTATACATAATATAATGTGTTGAACTTTAAATACAATAAAGTACATGCATGAAATGTGTCTTTTCACATTACTCTTTTTCATGTCCACTACACAGCCATATTAGCATAGTAGGTAGTATTATAGGCAACATAGATTACTTAGTAGCAAAGTGCATAATAGTAAAAGACAGTAAGAATGTTAGTCGTTTATTTTATTAGTTATTTACTCCTTTTCAGGGTAGGGTGGGGGTGGGTGGATGAGGGAGGGTGTTCTGTACAACAAGTCAGCAGGAAGGGTACAACTCTGGAAACTAACAAGGGTCAGTGACATTTACATTTGTTGTTTGTTTGTTCATGTATGGTCTTGTAATCTGTTTTTACTGTATTGCTCATAGGCTTCACCATTGGTAAATTTTCCTCTATAAAGCATTACTTGGACTGTTACCTTTATATCTCTGTACACACCTTTCCGTTTCGTCAAACTACAGCTTGCATTCTCAGGACTTTCTTTCCACCTCAGACCAACGAGTTCGCACTGAGTTTGGGAAGAGGGCTTTTGTGTACTATGCTCTGTTTACCTGGAATGGACTTCAAACATCTCTTAAACTCCAGGGCCCTCATTCATCAACCTGACTTACGCACATATTTGTGCTTACCCTGTGCGTACGATCATTTCTAAGCAAAGAGTGGGATTCATCAATTTCAACTTGAACTTGACTCCGTGCTTACGTGTACGCACAGCTCGGACCACACTTAGCTGACGCCCAGTGGTAGAATATCGTTACTACGCATAAGCACTCCTCAGTTCTGCATTAGTTTCAAGGCGGAAATAAAGACACTGGCGCGTGTTCTGTATGACCCCCGTAATTCATTATAGTTCATTGTAAAATAGCAACAGTAGTGTAATTATGGTCAAAACCCTATAAATAGCATTTGGAATAATAGATCTTTCTCTCAGAATGAATGCAGCATGGTTTATATAGCGTTATCGGAATATACGGGGTGTAGGCTACTGACTGACTGCGCTCCGCGTAGCTTGATTGATTGATTGATTGATTGAAAAGTTTATTAACAGATTGCAGAATGGGTACAGTACAGTACAGCTCAGTACATACAATTGTTAAGGGGATGCAGACCAGAGAAAGACTTTCGTCTTGTTTACATCAGGGTCCCCCATTTTCAATTCATCATAAATCATAAAGCTCAACTCGTTATTATTTTGCGCACAGACCGCAGAAACACGGGAACGTTTTGATTAGATTTAAAAGGCTTTACGTTAAACGAAACAAGTGGAGTTTCGAAGCTGTAAGCAGAGTCATATGAACACCCACGATATAGTGTTCTTCCCCCTTTTTACTGCATAAGAAAGAATAGAAAACGCATTGCAATGACACCAGATAGTGGACAGACTATGTATATGATGGGATTCAAGTTCGCGTTTTTGTTGATCATAGGCATGCTGTCAGAGTATGATATCTTAATCAAACATTCTAGAACATTTGTCGTCACAGATCATGTCCTAATAGAACATAGGCTATGGCATGGTCCATCGTGATATTGTGTGGACTGTTATTATTACTGTACCGGTACCACCCATTGTGACAACAGCCTTGTGAGTCCCGCACACAAACATGATGGAATTCAAGTTCATGTATTGAAAGGCAGGCTACATCATACATGCAGTGAGATTCATTGTTCTTGTATATGCTCTCGTATTATTGTTTATATAGGCTACCCAATACTGACATCAAAATAGATGCCTCTAAAAATCATATAGCCAATCGAACACAACTAATAAAGGCATTCATATTACAGCACGGTTATAATGACACACAACCAACGACAAACAGCAATGGTCTTAGGGAGCCGTTGATATCTGACATCACCGTTTACAAGTCCGCCTTTTATTTATCCCATAATACGCGATAGTGTCTTCTTGGTTCGACAGCAGTGAACAATCTCCGTGAAGCTTCTCAGAGTTCCACTCGGGTCAGTCCATTATTTCACATCCCATGGGGGGTGTTTCCTCACTTTCATGACCATATATGGATAATCATGCACGAGCATTGACGGTAGAACAAAGTGGTATTCATCAACACGGAGGAACATAGGACCTGTGTACGCACGGTTGATGAATCCCGATTTTCCTGTGCGTACACTGGTTCTACATTCTGTGCTTACGTGTGTAAATAGAACATGTTCTACGCACACTATTGATGAATGAGGGCCCAGGCTTTTATTACTTTGCACAGTTTTAAAACCCTAATTACTGACCTTTTAATGACCGATGGGAGTGTGCAAATGCTTCTCTGCTTAATTCCTACTGGTTACTGTACACACTGCATTAATGTTATGTTTGATGCTTAGCCTAACCTGACCTTCCCTCTCAAATAATGTAGGCGTGTAGGCAGCGTGTAGTCAGCATGTAGTCAGCGTGTAGTCAGCGTGTAGGCAGTGTGTAGTCAGCGTGTAGTCAACATGTAGTCAGCATGTAGTCAGCGTGTAGGCAGCGTGTAGGCAGCGTGTAGTCAGCGTGTAGTCAGCATGTAGGCAGCATGTAGTCAGCGTGTAGTCAGCGTGTAGGCAGCGTGTATAGGCAGCGTGTATAGGCACCATGTAGGCAGCATGTAGTCAGCATGTAGTCAGCATGTAGGCAGCGTGTAGGCAGCATGTAGGCAGCGTGTAGTCAGCATGTAGTCAGCATGTAGTCAGCTAGTGCACTAACTCTTTAGACTCGTAGGATTTAAGAAATTGTGACAAATCTGTTTATCTGTTTTGTGTTTCTCCCAGTCTCCAATCAAAGCAGCCCAGATTGCAATCTGCTGCACAATATGTCCCGCTCCACTTTATTAGGCCCACGGATAACCCTCATGGCTGGGAGTAATGAAAGCTCCTTTAGCATAACAAGATGTTATCCACCTCCATGTGTTCCTTGCTCACCAATTTGCAGCAAGGCAGGAGTGTATCCAATGTGTTTAAATCAGTCTTTTCTTTCCTCTGTTCCTTAAACAACGAATACATGAGTGGTTTTCTCACAGATGTTTTACAACAATAGTCTTTCATCGTACCATTTATTAAAAACCTATAACCCTTGTGTAGGCTCCTTTGGGGTGGCTTTACCAATTTGTTTTTATCTTAGTTAAAATAAAGACACTTCTTCTCACTGGCTTTTTATTCAGGTTGAGCTGTACATCCGTGCTTCTATTTTTACTGTGCATTTTAAATTGTATCTGTATATATGTGTAGTACTGTTTACTGTTACACCTTCCTGATGACTTGTCGTACAGAACTTGTAAGTCGCTTTGGATAAAAGCGTCAGCTAAATGACTAAATGTAAATGTACAGTACTATTTATGTTTGTTGTGCAGCACTTTAAATGTGCTATATGAATAAATCTGACCTTGACGTTGACCTTTGTTTGTGTTTTTGTTATTGCAGTCTGGTGGAGCACAACATTATTGTGATTTAAAGGGGAACTATCTTACTATTTATTTCACTATTTGGGCATTTTACACAATTCCTGTGAGTCTATGGAACACATCTGTAAGGTTTAAAAAAAAATCATTGTTTTGTATTTCTAATCAAGTACTGTAGAGCAGCAGTTTCTGCCCTTCAAGATACCAAGCTGTTTTTGGCTGGGCTCCGCCCATACTCGCAATGCGCTTTGAGTGACAGTCACCCACAGTCTGCACTGGCAGATACCTTTTGGGGGAGGGACTAATTAATTTCACCACAGGGGGCATAATCCCACGCAATTACCATGCATTGGTAACTTGTTTCAAATGACAATATATACCCCCGTGAATATTATTGCACGGATCGGAATACGCGTGGAAGCGTGCAATATGATATTTTGCAACAGGTTGACGTGATACAGCGAGTACGAGAGAGAACGAGCAAGCGAGAGAGAGGGACAGAGAGAGCAAGAGAGAGAGAGCCTTCTCCCAGTCCATTACCTTCCCACCCATTTTATAGTTCTCTGGTTGATTCACAATGTGTGTGTGTGTGTGTGTGTGTGTGTGTGTGTGTGTGTGTGTGTGTGTGTGTGTGTGTGTGCGTGTGTGTGTGTGTGTGTGTGTGTGTGTGTGTGTGAACAGCTGAAGGTCTCTGCTAAATAACCGCTTCCGCATTATTTCCACTCGCTGCTCATATAAACGTATCACAGTTGATTGTGGGCGGGCGGTGGCAGGTCAGTGCCTATTCACGTCAGTGAGCGAGTCAAATCAGAATGGCTTGGTTCAGTGGGGGAGGATTTTGTCTCATCTCAACTGGAGGAATGTGCCAAAAATTGAATTTGAGACCTAGACAGTGTTGGTACAACGCCACATTGCTAGAAAACAATGCAACCCCCTGGAAAAGGCCATTTATAAGATAGTTCCCCTTTAAAGATAATACAGCCATAATGATTTATGTAAAGACACTTAACGGATGTAAACTTAATCTGAATGTTTCCCATTTACCTCTGCTAGTCCACATTTATCAATACCAGTTGTTTTTGTGATGAAATGTGATATTTGTCCAAATAAATCCATCAAAACATGGATGGAATAAAATAAATGTTTACATCATTAACCCCCCTGTCTGCAACTGGATACTTGACTTCCTAACCAACAAACCCCAGTATGTTATGATATTATCTCACCTCCTCCACCCACACGCTGAGCCCTCTCCACCCACGACTGCACTCCTACATGGCACCAACACCAGTATTGAGCTTGCAGATGACACAGCGGTGGTGGGCCTCAAGCCAGTTCCCAAGCCAAGTCAAACTCTGCCCCTTCATGGACTCGCATGGCCTCACTCAGAGCTGGAGGTCGTCTCACAAAATCAGGAATACATTCTGATGAAACCCCTCGAATACTTGTTCCCGGCAAGCAACATATTTCCACGTTGGTAATCAGACACTTCCACAAGCAAGTTCATCCCCAAGGCCGGCACTTCACAGGAGCCATAAGGGGTAGCTGGTGTTTGAGTAGCTGGGAGGAAAGTGATCTATCAGCAGCAGAATCCACAACTGCATGACTACGTGTGAATAATGAGGAGAAGATGGCGAACATGCCTGCTGCCCCAAGCAGCACAGACCCTCTTCACTTGGAATGTTTAAGCGTATGATTTCTGATCATTGTGTGACCTGTAATGATAAAAAATTGTATTCATCTGTTGTGGTTCATGTCCTGTGAAAATTGCTGCTTCATTGTGTACCGTTTTGGATTTGTACGATCGTCGTTTCTGTAAACGAGGGAAACTTACTAAACGTATGATTTTAAATAAAGAAACATGTCGGGTTAGATGTGTTCAGCCCTCGGGTATGTGTCTTTTTTCGTGTCTCAGGGATGTGGGGGTGGTGGGTGCCCAGGGAGATTGGGAGGGGGTGGGCCGGGTTGATGGTTGAGCTGGGGCAGTGGGTGTTTTTTTTTTTTTTTTTTTTCAACTTTTTCTCTTCCTTTTTCTGTGATTTTTCTCCCATCCCAATTTTCCTCTTGTGCCAATTCTCCCTCCCCTGTCCTGATCGTTGCTCGCATGTGCCCCCCACTGGCCGGTCGTAGGGAGGATAGAAGCCCATCACATGTCCCCTCTGATACATGTGGAGGCAGCCAGTCACATCTTTTCACCTGCCAGCGCGGACTCTCATTGGCGAGGAGTAACGTGTGGGAGGCTCACACTGCCCCCGCGATTTTCCTGTCTTTGCTGTGCAGGCGCCCTGACGACAAGACTACCACCCATCGACTCCCCTCCCACTGGCTCTGCCAATTGAGTCAGTACGACGGCCGGCCCAAGCCGGAGGCAACGCTGACAGCCGGATTCGAGACTGGTGTCTCTTGCGTTGGTGACAAGCGCAATGTCCGCTGCGCCACCCAGCCGCCCGTACAGTGGGTGTTTGTTTAATTGTCTATACATTTTTTAAATAAAGTTTGTGCATTTTGAAATATGCATAAACAGATGTATAAAAAAAATTAAAATTAGAGAACGGGCCCTTACAAATTCAGAGCACAGGGGACATTACACAGAAAGACAGTTAAAATCCTCAGTGCACGTCACACAAGAATGGGTGGCAAACATAAAACGGAGTCCAACTAATTGCGATCCTCGTCCATGTGATGTAGACTGGAGCGCTGTGGCATAGGGAAATCCCCAGAGAGACAGACTGTGTGTCAATGTCCCCAGGATAGGGACACTAATAGAAGGCTCTCTCTCTCTCTATGCACAACGCCTACTTCTTGTCCCCTCTCTCTCTCTGTGTGAACTAAGTTAACGTGACAGTGTGATGTCTCACAGACTCTCCAGCAGGATCTCATGTGGTTCCGAGTCAAAGGGCACCTGATCAAGATCAGACTACTGTATATGAACCCTTCCACAATTGGAAGACTGTTGCTTATAGGCTGAAGACAGGGAGGGGTCAGGCTGGATAAGCAATTATGCAACAGTGACCTTTACCACATTCATAAACAAAGATCAGTAGCTCGTCCTCTGCATGTATAAAAGACAACATATAAACCTTATGTTAAAAACACAATGAACCCACATAAACAGTACCTTCCTTTTTGATGACTATATTTTATGGTCCAAGTCTGAGCAGCACCGGTCCTCGTCTGAACAGGTTTAGAGCCTGAACTATTCAGGTCATATTCTCTCACTCTCTCTCTCTCTTACACAGGCAGGAACACAGAAAATGCATGGGGATACTGTATTGAAGTGGAGTGATTGCAAGCAGATGAACGAGGGAGGCAAAAACTGTGGTTTTGGTGACATCTTACTAACAAATCCTGCCCTTCTGCCCCTCAATCGATCGGCCAAGCCCTGATATGGGAAAACCGAAGGATTCGTATACTGTGGGGACAGTGATACAATGGTAATATAATAGGTTGGAAAACTATTTTTTGAGTTGAGTTGATCAAAGTAACGGCAACAACCACATAATTGTATTTTATTCAATTTCCTATGAAAGGAAATACATTTTTTTTGTATCAATCTGACACGACTCACTATAATCTAAACTATGATATAATAAATATTTAGATCAGGTTAAAAGAGGTGAACTTGGTGAGTTTAGGTGAGCATGGTGAGTTTAGGTGGGCAGTTTAGGTGGGCATGGTGAGTTTAGGTGAGTATGGTGCGTTTAGGTGAGTATGGTGAGTTTAAGTGAGCATGATGAGTTTAGGTGAGCATGGTGAGTTTAGGTGAGTATGGTGAGTTTAGTTGAGTAAGGTGTCAACAACAAGTTTAGGTGGGTATGGTGAGTTTAGGTGAGTATGGTGAGTTTAGTTGAGTAAGGTGTCAACAACAAGTTTAGGTGGGTATGGTGAGTTTAGGTGAGTATGGTGAGTTTAGGTGAGTATGGTGAGTTTAGGTGAGTGGTGAGTTTAGGTGAGTTTAAGTGAGCATGATGAGTTTAGGTGAGCATGGTGAGATTAGGTGAGTAAAGTGAGTTTAGGTGAGTAAAGTGAGGTTAGGTGAGCAAAGTGAGTTTAGGTGGGTATAGGTGGGTATGGTGAGTTTAGGTGGGTATGGTGAGTTTAGGTGAGTAAGGTGAGATTAGGTGAGTAAAGTGAGTTTAGGTGAGTAAAGTGTGATTAGGTGAGCAAAGTGAGTATAGGTGGGTTTAGGTGGGTATGGTGAGTTTAGGTGAGTAAGGTGAGATTAGGTGAGTAAAGTAGGGATGCACGATATTGATTTTTTGACACCGATACCGATAACTTTATGCTCCTCAAGCCGATACCGATAACCGATATTTATTGTATTATAATATTTTTTTTAACTGATTGATATATATATCAATTTTTTTTTTTTTTTTTTTTATTTATAAGCTCCGACGTCATCGGTACTGCTATCGGTACTCGAGAAATTATGGAGTTTTTTTTTGAGGAATTTAAACGTCGCAAACTAATCTTGTTGGCAGTTGTCTGCGCGGGGAGCTCTGTGCTCTCTGCCTGCTGTGCTCTCCTCTCTTCCCCTCCCTCCCACACACACACACACTCACTCACTCACACACACACACACAGACACGGGTGCTGCGCTGCCGAGTAGGCTACAGACAGCTCTGCTCTCATAATGGCGGACAGAACGAAATGTTCAAAAGTCTGGGTCTATTTTACTAAAGTCGATCTATCTATCTCTCCTCCCTCGGTCTCTCTCTGCCTGCGCGAGCGGGCTGTGCTCTTACACACACTCACTCTCACACACACACACAGGTGCTGCCGAGTAGACAGCTCTGCTCTCGACAGCACCCGTGTGTGTGTAAGAGCACAGCCCCCTCGCGCAGGCAGAGAGAGACCGAGGGAGGAGAGATAGAAAACGGCCAACAAGATTAGTTTGCGACGTTTAAATTCCTAAAAAAAAGTCTGGGTCTATTTTACTAAAGTCGATGCTGACAACGCTCATTGCCACAAGTGCAACAAGACATTTGCCAGTAATGTATAAGCGCTGGTACTTGTCAATGTGGCTGGCGGGGAGATAACGTTAGCTCCGAGTAGAGTAATGGCTGACAATCCGGAGGTAAATAAACGAACGAGAGCTTCTGATTGGTGGTAAGAAGAAGAGGTGGGTGCAAGCCGTGGGACGTAATTGGCAGATCGACTGTCTGTCTCCGAATGTAACGTGACTACGTCACAGCCAAGAAAGGGAGCGCTGGATTTGTGAAAAACTCCCTGTTCCTAAACCACACGCTATCAGTTTTACCACAGTACTGGCAAAACGGGAGGAGGCTATAATAAAAACAAGCGCCCTTCATCCAAATCCACCCACACCGGATTTCTTTTAACCAAAAAATGTATTATGTTATTGGAGCTATCAATAACGTTATCGAGTTTATCGGGATGACGTCATAATTGCTGATATCGGCCCGATAATTATCGGCCCGATAATTATCGTGCATCCCTAGAGTAAAGTGAGTTTAGGTGAGTAAAGTGAGATTAGGTGAGTAAAGTGAGTTTAGGTGGGTAAGGTGAGTTTAGGTGAGTAAGGTAAGTTTAGGTGAGCATGGTGAGTTTAGGTGGGTATGGTGAGTTTAGGTGAGCATGGTGAGTTTAGGTGAGTAAGGTGAGTTTAGGTGAGTAAGGTAAGTTTAGGTGAGCATGGTGAGTTTAGGTGGGTAAGGTGAGTTTAGGTGAGTAAGGTGAGTTTAGGTGGGTATGGTGAGTTTAGGTGAGCATGGTGAGTTTAGGTGAGCATGGTGAGTTTAGGTGGATATGGTGAGTAAGGTGAGTTTAGGTGAGTTTAGGTGAGTAAGGTGAGTTTAGGTGGGTATGGTGAGTTTAGGTGAGTATGGTGAGTTTAGGTGAGCATGGTGAGTTTAGGTGGGTATGGTGAGTTTAGGTGAGTACGGTGAGTAAGGTGAGTTTAGGTGGGTATGGTGTAGCGCTGTCCCCGACTAAGGATTTGGATAGTCGACTTTGATTGGCCGAAATTTGCCGATAGTCGACTTGTAGTCGACTACCCCCCTGAATGCAAAAAAAGTATAATAATAATTTTTTTTTTACATTCCATTTGGGCTGTGGGGGTGTTTAATGTCTGAAGGAGTCGACTGAAGGTGTTTTGTCCGTTTTTTTAGGCAGTTAGCCTCGCTGGTATGTGCGCTATTAGCGTTAGCCACGCTTCAAGACCTCTTTGCTTTTGAACAAAAAAGAAAGAAAAAAAGATATATATATATATCTTTTTTTCTTTCTTTTTTTTGCATTCGACTAAGAGGTTGGCAGTCGACTACGGCTCCTTTCGATCGATTAGTCGACTATTCGACTAATTGGGGTCAGCCCTAGTATGGTGTGGTCCTACTGTGAGGAAGTGAAGTGGATTCATGTACTCAAATTCCAGTGACAAGGTTTTAATTTATTAATAGAAGGTGTATTGATTTTTACCAACCCGGGTAGTACAAGAACATTGTCTTTTAATGCAAACAAATGACGAGCACAACGTGAAACGCAATTAACTGTTCAATGTTTTGAATCTTCCTAATCAATGAAACATAACTCAGATAATTCCCTTAATTTCTTTTATTGCAAATTGGTCTACAAAAGACAGCACGCATTCTATCAACAGCTCGCTAAAAACACACTCGAGAACAACAGACACAAATCGATTCGATGACATGAGTAGAGAAGGTGACATGAAACACAATCCTGAGATGGACAAGTGTTTCTATTAACTTTATTTGTGCGTTTGTTCAGAAATTGTGATTGGATGTGAGTTCCCAGTGCAAGATGTTAGGAGAGTAGTACAGTGAGGAGCCATTCTAAACATCCCACCAAAGGCCTCTATTCAATCAAATTAGTAAGTGGGTTTTTCTTGAAATCTAAAATATTGAAAAACCTTTGCTGCAAGAAGATTGCGCTCTCCAACCTATTAAGGAATAACTGATGATGACGGTTCCATCATTAGCCAATGAATTGCGGTTTCTTTATTTATTTTCAAAAAAAATTTAATTGATTGAATCGAGCACAACCCTGATAGGTACATACATCTCTTCACCACCAACACCACAGAGAATAAACACTCCTAGCAATTAATGAAAAGGCATCTATCACTACAATAATGACCTGTCTTTAGCAGAGTAATAAAAAAACACAAACAAATAAAACATGAAACAGCAAAGCAAGAGCCACCCATGATCTCTACTTATTTCTATATTTTGGAATGTAAATATTGATGGTAAAGTATACAAATAATAATACCAATTGATTTTAATACAAATTATTATAATTGTCTTTACATAAACACCCCACGTATCTGGCGCTCTTGAGTTTAGCGTGGAATGGTAGTGAATTAAAGAGAAAAGGACAACACAGAAAACAATAAAAGTATTAAAGAAACCACAAACAAGTAAGAAACACACAACATTGTAGAGTAAATGTATGATAAAACCTTCAAGACAGAAGTAATAATACAATCATGGATAATACAATCTTGCTAATGTGTGATTGGCTATAATCATAAGCTGATATATATCCACTAGACTAGAGGAGTGGAGATATGATACGATACAATATGAAATATGTAAAAAAATATACACTTTCAA
Source organism: Notolepis coatsorum (assembly GCF_963971535.1). Taxonomy (NCBI): domain Eukaryota; kingdom Metazoa; phylum Chordata; class Actinopteri; order Aulopiformes; family Paralepididae; genus Notolepis; species Notolepis coatsorum. Next base: position 92,883,365 of record NC_140166.1, read on the forward strand.
TACTATATTTAGTTTCGTTATACTGTATATAAAACTCCAGCGAATGCACATTGCATACTACAGGGTTACATGGAAAGTGCACAAAAATAATATTGCTTCTTGCATCATCAGAGGAAGGCTACAGCATGTCGTAGTCTTGTTATTTGGTAGGTGTGTCAGCTACGGCCTGTTTTGGCAGTGCAAAAAGGGTTTAGATCCACCTGTCTATGTAGGTGGACTCACCCCCTATGACACAAAACATGTGAATCCCTTCCCACTGTCCGCCGTACAGACTGAACGGAGAATCTCATGTTTCACAGTGTTAACTGACGATGTTCAGGTTGAACTGAAGCCGTGTCATCTGCATGTAGATGACCTGTTGGCTCTGTAGTACCGCAGGAAGCGTTAACAGCATGGTCGTCTTCTACAGTTAAAGATACACACGTTTCTTTTATGAAGCTCTTCTAAGCTGTCCCAGCACACCTGCTAGGTTGATGTTGATGGTGTGTGATGGTGTGTGTGTGTGAGTGCGAGTGTGTGTGTTGGTTGAGAGGTGAAGGCAGCCTCTCACAGGGCTCTGAGTCGAGCCAGGAGAGCCTCTACATCTGATTCTCCGTTAGTTTTGGTGCCGGTGCTAGTGGTGGTGCCACAGGTTGAAGGATGAGGGAAGACCGGAGGTTCTGCCACCTCCACCTCCTTCTCCGTCCCTCTATCTCTCTCCCTCTCCCTCTCGGGCCCGTGGCTGTGACCGGGGGTGTGCCTGTGCCTGTGTCCCGGCTCTGTGCGTGTGGCTGCCTTGCCCCGGGCTACAGATGGATTGCCCTCCGCCTCGTAATGAGCCTCCTTGGCAGGGAGCCTTTTCACCGCCGCCAAGGCCACATTCATATTCTGCCGAGAGCGAGACCTTTGCAAAGGTACCTTGGTGTTTTCTGCCAGAGAAAGAAAAACAGAAAAGAAAGAGTGAGTGACTGCAGGAGTGAGTGAGTGAGTGAGTGAGTGAGTGTGTGTGGTGGTGGTGGGGGAAAATTGGCCAGATCTTGTGAAGACGTTTATTCCGCATTTGAAAGGGAAAGTCAATGCATTAATGAGAGTGAGGAGGAGGGGGACAGCGAGGTCGAGAGAAGAGAGGAATGGAACAGAGGGAGGGAGGACATAAAGGAGAAAGGAAAGCAACATCAAGCAGCGGGAAAAACACAGAGGCGTCAATCATACTTCAGTCATACCTCAATCACACCTCAATCACACCTCAGTCATACCTCCTCCATCATACCTCAGTGAAAACAAATGACAAACAGGAAAAGAAACATTAGACAAGAACACAGCAGCGTGGGAAGAGATACAGGTAAGTACACATAAGCAGCACAATATACATTATAGTCTGGGAACCATGGGGTTGAACCTTGTTTTGTCGGTTCATGTTTCTTGGAGCTTGGGGGTACCTCTTCAAAACACAAGAGGGTGCTCGGTGATATCCCTTGGGCAGTTATAGATATGAACCCCTTCATGCCAGAAAATGCCCTTATGATATGCATGCTGAATATAAATTAAATGCATACAATTACATTATCTAATGTTTTTTCATACAAGGGGTGATGTGAAATTAATATTAACCCTTTCAAGCCAGGCCTGTAACACAACTTTTGTAGCAGTTATTAGCAGCGACACACACACTTACGTTTGCATTGTGTTGGTCCATTTATTCATATGGTGAACAAAAAAATTTGCAACAGGAAAAGGGGTGCAGCTCTTTACCCCCCACAATTATTAGGAGTGAGCACACACACACACACACACACACACACACACACACACACACACACACACACACACACACACACACACACACACACACACACACACACACACACACACACACACACACACACACACACACACACACACACACACACACACACACACACACACACACACACACACACACACACACACACACACACACACACACACACAGTGATGAGAAGAACATATCTTTGTCCAGCAGACTGTGGCATTGGGCCAACCCACCATGATGAAATGGGTATGGCTGATCTACTGCAACACAGCGACTCAATAAGCGTACTCCCCATCCTCCTCCTCTCATTCCCTTGACCCTACCTCGCCTCTCCCCAACACACACACACAACACACACATATATATCTAGACTTGTGAGGACTACTGACATAATTATATTGACTACAGTACATGCCTATTTGCGCATTGGCAAAACTATTTAAAAAATAAAACATCATTATATATGTATATATTTTTTTTTAATGTTCCGTCAACATATTTTGGCTAAATATGCCTCGTTTTATAAATGTGTATTGATAACATAGTGCTGTAAATCATTTTCTAATAAATATGCATGATTTGCCTGCTGGTGCCCGGCGCCACTTTGGCGACATCTAGCGGCTCGTGTGTGCATATTATATAGATAATATAGATAGAATTAAAGCCATATTTGTTGTCTGTCGATTGCCATTTCAGGCGACAAAATCTGTTCAGCGGTTCTCGAGTTACATGCCGATATGTGAGGCGTGCGCTGAACGTTGAAATGATGCAATACATTAAGTGTGGGGTCGCCAAAAATAATCCTAAATAAAATGGGGTCGTGGTATAAAAAAGTTTGAGAACCCCTGCTCTAAACACAGGTGCCTCCCAGACCTCCTAAAATCCACAATCAGTTATTTGACTCCTCCCATATCTCCTCTATCTGACTCCTCCCATCTCTCCTGTCTGATTCCTCTCTTTTCTATCTGACTCCTCCCATCCCTCCTCTATCTGACTCCTCCCATGTCTCCTCTATCTGACTCCTCCCATGTCTCCTCTATCTGACTCCTCTCTATCTGACTCCTCCCATCTCTCCTATATCTGACTCCTCCCATGTCTCCTCTATCTGACTCCTCTCTATCCGACTCCTCCCATGTCTCCTCTTATCTGACTACTCCCCTCTCTGACTCACCTTTCCTCTATCTGCCCCCCCTCTCCCCTATTTGACTCCTCCCCTCCTCAATCCAACTCCAATCACCTCTATTTAACCCCCCCCCCCCCCCCCCCCCCCCCCGCCCTCTCTACCCCCCGCCCCCTGGCTTTCTATCTAACAGCACACAGCCTCAGTGTGACAGACAGCCAGACCTCTGTTGTGAATTACAATGTCCTGAGTAGATTTAAGACTTTATCATGAGTATATATGTGTGTGTGCGTTGAAGAGAGAGAGAGAGAGAGAGAGAGAGAGAGAGAGAGAGAGAGAGAGAGGGCAAATCCATATTCATGTGACCTTGAGCACGAGTCTGAGAGGAGTGACGGGAGGGAGGCGCCGCGGTATTTCACGTCTCCTCAGCACCAAGTGCCCGGAGAAAAGGAGGAGAGGAGAAGAGCGGCGTACTCTGTCAGCCAATCGGTAATGAGTTTGGAGCGTGGCCAGTCTGTCATGACGGTGTGTTTTATGGGCTGACAAACGACAGGGAACGTCCCTGAACACACACACACACACACACACACACACACACACACACACACACACACACACACACACACACACACACACACACACACACACACACACACACACACACACACAAAAATAGGGAGGGGAGATATAGAGGATATAGGATAGCAGGTGACAGAGAGGAACTAACAAGCAAACGTAGCAGTCAGTAAGCTAAAGATTACAAACACAAACACCTGTATATATGCGTGTGTGTTTGTTTGTGTGTGAGCACATGCACACGCTCGCACACTCACATTAATCTTCAACATAATGCAAGCAATTTCCGTGATGCCAGCAGACACGAAACTAGTTAGTGATACAACAGGCAATGGTGGCTTCTTGGAGGGTGAAATGAGCAGGCTGTGAGTTGCTCTGCTGCTGTGACTTAACATTCACCACTGTCATTATTGCTCTGTCTGCTCCCTCTCTCCCTGTGTTTGGTGGAGTCTCACTTGTAAACAATGGCTAAATTATTCCCCCACCTTGGTTCCTTACTCTCCCTAACCGCCCCTCCCATCACACACACGCACACACACACACACAAATTTAGATTTCATGCCACGTTGAAGACGGTATAATTCCCCCCCACCTCCTTGTGGTTCTTTATTCACATAGAATACACTCCCCTAACCGCCCCTCCCATCACACACACGCACACACACACACACACATTTAGATTTCATGCCACGTTGAAGACGGTATAATTCCCCCCCACCTCCTTGTGGTTCTTTATTCACATAGAATACACTCCCTCCCGCAAATGCCCCCCCAAGCCTGCTCCACCCCTCTGGCCAATTGTGTCTCCAGAGAGTTCTGTCCACCGCTGCCCGCCTCCACCAGAGGGAATCAAGAGCAATCTTCACGGACGGAACACATTCAGAGTTAATGTGTTTAGAATTGATGGTGTAAACTCGTATTGAAGAGTTCATTCTGGCATTGGAACAAAGAAGCCTGGACTCTAGACTAGTCATTAAAGAAAGAAAGAAAGAAAGAAAGAAAGAAAGAAAGAAAGAAAGAAAGAAAGAAAGAAAGAAAGAAAGAAAGAAAGAAAGAAAGAAAGAAAGAAAGAAAGAAAGAAAGAAAGAAAGAAAGAAAGAAAGGAAGAAAGAAAGAAAGAAAGAAAGAAAGAAAGAAAGAAAGAAAGAAAGAAAGAAAGAAAGAAAGAAAGAAAGAAAGAAAGAAAGAAAGAAATAAGAAGAGGAATACGAAGGGAGGTTTCACACACTTCAGCATCTTGTTAAATTGACTACATTTATATAATGCTTTTATGAAAAGCACTTTACAACTTATTCTTATTTACAACACATTCACCCATTCACTCACACACCGACTGGAGGCAACCATGCAAGGTGCCAACCTGCTCATCGGGAGCAGTTAGCGGTTAAGAGTCTTGCTCAAGGACACGTCTTATTCACCATTTAAATTAATAATATTGTCTCATCTTTGAATCAGTCAAGTTCATCTTTATGCGGATGACACTCGCTGACTCTGTACAAATAGCCATTGAGAACTCAACTCGCCTTGAATGCTTTGCAAGATGTGCTTATTCATCTTGAAATGGTACTTAATGAAATAATACCCAATTCATGCTGTTCTCTGGAGACAGGTATTCACAGAGAGTGCACACACACATGCGCACACAGGTATTTCTCACAGGCACATAACCTAATAAAGGAAAGATTATTCACTATTGAAATTAAAATGCATCACCGCTACAACAAGACATGAATTGACAATATTTTATTTCCAACAGGAAGGTGTCTGACACGTTGAGCCACAATAAAATGCCTTCTAAATCACAGAACAATTTGCAGCTGAATAGCTTCAGCCTATACATAACAGCTTTAAGTGCCTGCCTGATAACTTAAGTGGCTCAAATCATTTGTTACATCCTAGCGTACATGCGAGGGCTCGGCAGCCAAAATAAATCAACACAGTAAGTTCATTCATAGGTCTGTAGGCGACTCATTAGAGCCGAATCCTCCTCGCCAATCAAAGTGTAAAAAAGGAAATCCAGATGCCACCAAGTTAACGTCCAAAAGTCACGCAGGCTAGGTACACACTCCTGCCATTGCCCTTGTTCAAGGTACTGGCATTACAACTGGAGTTGGTCCCCAGGCGCCCGTCTGGCTGCTCACCTGCTCCTAAGTAGTTAGGATGGGACAAATGCAGAGGACAAATGTCCCTGCAGGGATTATTAAAGTATAACTTAACTCTCTCTCTCACTGAAGAGTGACCGACACAACAAGTCTGTACCCTTTATTCTTTCTTCACCCTTTACTTTTTTTATTCTGATATATTTGTATTGTCATTTCTATTGTACACCTCCCACCCTCCTCCTCTGTGCTGCTATGACCCCTGGATTTCCCCAAGGGGATTCATGAAGATATACATCTTGATATATCTTGGAGGTACATCAAACAAAACCAACCAACCAACCATGCCCCCCCCCCCCCCCTTCTCCAGATTGAAGTTGATATCTATTCCCACATATATCAATTTGGGTCTCCCTCCCCCTTGCTGGAGTATCCTTCCAGAAAATAATCAGCATGACGACAGCGTTAGGGGATTGTAGCCAACATGTCAAGCACGTACTGTACGTCTGCACATACTTTATAATGTATGTAAAGCATATACAGCCATACCCTGATGATAAACCCCCTCCCAGTGCATCAGACACCAGTCTCTTCCTGTCCTCTCTTGCCTCTTGCTAGCAAGTGAAAAAAGGAACGAAGGGGAGAGGCAGAACATAGTGATAAATGGAGTGTCCCTCTACCAAGCTGTGCTTCCTGAACACTAGTTAGCCTGCCTCCAGCTCAGCTGTGAAAACACGGCTGGTGAATTACCACCAGCCGAACGCTGGGATTTTTTTGGTCCGCAACTGTCAGTTCATCTGGTCCCCGTGACATTAGTTTCTATAAAAACTACTTTCACTAATAACACATTCAACATTCTGAATCCACAAGCCACCAAAAACAAGTTTCCTACAGTAATAATAATAATAATAATAATAATAATAATAATAATAATAATAATAATAATAATAATAATAATAATAATAATAATAATAATAATAATAATAATAATAATAATAATAATAATAGATTGGATTTTAAGAGAGAAGCGCCTTTCTCAGACTCAAGGACACTGTACAAGGAAAGGATGGAAAAAAATAAGAAATAAAATTGAAAAAATATAATAAAATACATAAAAGATCTGTGTATAGTAACAACAAGAAAAAACAAATAAGATAAAAGAGATAAAAAATAAAATAAAAAGGAGGCAAGTTCTGTCCAATTGGATGAAGTGGTTGAAATTAACAAACAAACAAACAACAAAACAAAACAACGGAATCTGTGGCTTAAGAAAAAAAGTCAGGGGTGGGCTACTTGGGAGCGGGGCCGTGTTGCGTGAAGGCAAGTGTTACAGGTGGGTTTTTAGCTTGGTTTTGAAGAGGTTGATGGTGTCAGAGCCTCGGATTTACAGTCTGTAAAACATCTTCAACATATGAAACTGGCTCCATAGCAGATCGAGCCGAGTGAAACAGCCCACTAGCTGGTGTAGATGTGAATCTCAATCAGAACAGCCCACTAGCTGGTGTAGATGTGAATCTCAATCAGAACAGCCCACTAGCTGGTGTAGATGTGATCTCAATCAGAACAGCCCACTAGCTGGTGTAGATGTGATCTCAATCAGAACAGCCCACTAGCTGGTGTAGATGTGATCTCAATCAGAACAGCCCACTAGCTGGTGTAGAATTTAGGGCTGCACGATTTTGGGAAATAAGTTTATTGTAAAATGCGGCTTGCATCTGGCCTATGCGTCGGTCTTTTCGGGACACTGAGCCTGAAAATGTGTATTTTTACCTGGGAATCTGTACTTCTGTACTTTACTCTCCCTCTCTGAAGTCTAAACTTCACAACACACAATCTAAACCCCCTTACCTCCCTCTCCCAAACGTCCTGGTTAAAACAAAAAAAATATATATATAAAAAAAAAATATATATATATATATATATATATATATATTGAGATCTTATTATTTTTTTTGTGATTTGATAATTGCATCATTCCAAATCGCGATTTCGATTTAAAAACGATTAATTGTTCAGCCCTAGTGTAGATGTGATCTCAATCAGAACAGCCCACTAGCTGGTGTAGATGTGAATCTCAATCAGAACAACCCACTAGCTGGTGTAGATGTGAATCTCAATCAGAACAGCCCACTATGACTGTGTTACATCTGGATAATTTGATTCTGCTGGCACCCGGCATGGAATGTCTGTTGTTGAGCTGATGTACTCTACCGTACGCTCTTATTGTTTTTTACCATTAGGGCTTGGCACAATGTCTCTGCTTTAAATGACTCCAGCTCACGAGGCTCTGACAAGAAATCCCTATAAAGGATTTAAATGTTGTTATTGTTGTTAAGTTCAGGCCATATTAAAACTAATCTGGGTCCTGAGCTGCCTTGTGTTGATAGTAATAGGCATGGTCTAGGCGTCTTGCATGTAAATGCGAGAAGTCTCATTCCCAAATTAGATATATTCAGCGCATGGTTTTTGACAGCCAAGCCCGATGTTGTTGTGGTCTCTGAGACATGGCTGAAACCCTCTACCCCTGACCACATTATTAATATAGCTAGGTTTAATGTCTTCAGATCGTAAGGGTAGGGCTGGGGGGGGGGGGACGGCAATATATGTCTCTGAGAAGCTGCAAGTTACTGTCCTTCATTCAGTCTCTATTCCTCGTCAGTTTGAATTTTGAAATCGTTCTGGGTAATTCACCTCTTACTATACAGTATATGGCTGCTAAAGGCCTCCATCTGCCATTAAAGATTCCATCAGTCTAACTGATTTATTATCTAGATTTAGTTCTTCTGAACTCATTTTACTCAGGGATTTGAACTGGGATTGGCTGAGTGATAGTTCTGAAAACTTCAAACTTGCTTAATTTATGCCAACTTATTAACAGTCTCACTAGAATCAAATCCTTCCAAACCTGACCGTAATTCTCTTCTTGATGGTATCCTTACAAATGCAGTTCATAAATATGTATCTATAGGTGTTTTTTCCAATGACATCAGCGATCATTGCACTATTGCATGTATTAGGAGCACAAAATGGCCCAAGACAAAATGCCTGACTGTTTTAAATGCCTCAGTTTTAAACAGTTCTTTAAACAGGTCTTCATTCACGATTTGGCTGAGGTTAATTGGTCTCGTTTTGCATTGCTAAAGTGTTTTTAATGTTTTTAATTGTTTTCTTATTACTCCAATGTTTTAAGTTATGTGTTTGGACCCCAGGAAGAATAGTCTTTCACCCATGGGTGTGGACTAATGGGGATCCAAATAATGAACAAATAAACAAACCCTACAGTAAGTAACCCCTCCAAGTTTTGGACTACAGTGAAAGCCTTACAGAATAAGAGAGTGGCTGTATATGTGAGTCTCAATCAGAACAGCCTAATAACTGGTGTGTAGATGTGCCTGAGACCATCACAAGGAATTTCTAGACGGAACCATCAGCATTTTATTAAATGTGTGATGTGATGGCAATTCTCAGGCCTGCAAAAAGCCCCCATTCCAATACGAGAACAGAGTGTGAGAGACGTTTATATATTCTTTTCTATCTGCAAACAGCAGCAGAGGAATTCACATTTTCCTCTTGTCAGATAATTTGCTCCATTTGCATTTGGCACTTAGAATGAGGCTGATGAGCTTTTCCTCTCACCCTCCCTTGTGAGGTTTGGAACATTTGATCATTCTAACTGGGAAGAGAGACAGACAGAGCCAGCCAGAGACATGAAGGCAGAGACAGACAGACAGAGCCAGCCAGAGACAGACAGACAGAGACATGAAGGCAGACAGAGACATGAAGGCAGAGACAGACAGACAGAGCCAGCCAGAGACAGACAGACAGAGACATGAAGGCAGACAGAGACATGAAGGCAGAGACAGCCAGACAGAGACATACAGAGACAGTGCCTTATCCGTAGCTTAACACTGTATTGCACTATCGCAGGACCTTAGCATGTCTTTTACCATGCATTTTAAAAACTTTTATGTACATTATACCCGTTATGTCTTATTACTTGTATTATTGCACAATCGCTTCGGGCATGACCACCCGCATCTCACTGTATGCCTTGTATGCCGTGACAAATAAAACTCTTGACTTGACAGGCAGACAGAGACATGCAGAGACAGGAAGACGTGGCTGTTTCTGTCTTTACAGTGTTGGACAGAAAGTTCACTGAATTCAACACACACACACACACACACACACACACACACACACACACACACACACACACACACACACACACACACACACACACACACACACACACACACACACACACACACACACACACACACACACACAGACACACACACACACACACACACACACAGACACACACACAGACACACACACACACACACACACACACACACACACACACACGCTCGCGCACCCACACATCCAGCCGCCATCACTCATTCCCAACTTGATTAGCTGGCTGGCTTGGCAGTTTGCTGATCGAGCTAAACAACAAAATGCCACATTATATTCACAGCAGAAATATTTCCCTAAGATCACAATCAAGGCAGATACACAGATTTAGCAGTTTCCCCTCATCTTTATTGGCTAAAACGTTTGTCAGCAGCTCACTTGTCAGACATCACAGGCACAGCTGAGACCTGCCTTCATTAGCTAGGATCTACAGACAGGTGACAAATTAAAGGAACAACCAACATAAAGTGTCTCAGTAAGGTGTCTCAGAGAGGTGGTTCAGTGGCTCAGTGATAGGGATGGGTACTGAATCCGGTACTTTTAAGGGTATCGACCGAATCACGTCGGTTCTACCGAGTACCGATTCACGTGAGATCCACCGGTATTATACAGGGTGTTTTTATTTTTATTATACATTAAAAAATATATAATAATAAATAAATAAATAAAAAAGTCAGTGTAGTGTAGGTTTCGTTACCGCAAAACGAAACCTACAGTATGAAGTGTGCCGCACGGTCACGTCAACGTTCACGCGCACAATACACGCTTACCTAGGATTTTACTTGATTCAACAACAAAGCAGTCGGGGCAATGGCAAGCCGAAACCGGTCACAATTGTGGTTACACTTTACAAAGCTAGATGCAGACAACGCTCTCTGCAATATTATATATATATTAACAAATTGTTCTAAATAAATAATAATGATAATAAATATTTAGAAGTTTGGATTTTTTTTATACAACTGAGGTAGGTAGATAAAATAATTTGAGACTAAAGTACAGAAAAAAGGTACCGTTGGGTACCAGTATCAATTCACAGGTGAGGTGTCTCAGTGAGGTGTCTCAGTGCAGTGTCTCAGTGCAGTGTCTCAGTGAGGTGTCTCAGTGAGGTGTCTCAGTGATGTGTTTCAGTGAGGTGTTTCAGTGAGGTGTTTCAGTGATGTGTCTCAGTGAGGTGTTTCAGTGAGGTGTCTCAGTGAGGTGTCTCAGTGATGTGTCTCAGTGAGGTGTCTCAGTGATGTGTCTCAGTGAGGTGTTTCAGTGAGGTGTTTCAGTGAGGTGTTTCAGTGATGTGTCTCAGTAAGGTGTTTCAGTGAGGTGTCTCAGTGAGGTGTTTCAGTGAGGTGTTTCAGTGAGGTGTCTCAGTGAGGTGTTTCAGTGATGTGTCTCAGTGAGGTGTCTCAGTGAGGTGTTTCAGTGATGTGTCTCAGTGAGGTGTTTCAGTGAGGTGTTTCAGTGATGTGTCTCAGTGAGGTGTTTCAGTGAGGTGTTTCAGTGAGGTGTCTCAGTGAGGTGTTTCAGTGATGTGTCTCAGTGAGGTGTTTCAGTGAGGTGTCTCAGTGAGGAGTTTCAGTGAGGTGTTTCAGTGAGGTGTCTCAGTGAGGTGTTTCAGTGAGGTGTCTCAGTGAGGTGTTTCAGTGAGGTGTTTCAGTGAGGTGTTTCAGTGAGGTGTTTCAGTGATGTGTTTCAGTGAGGTGGCTCAGTGAGGTGGCTCAGTGAGGTGGCTCAGTGAGGTGTTTCAGTGAGGTGTTTCAGTGAGGTGGCTCAGTGAGGTGTTTCAGTGAGGTGGCTCAGTGAGGTGTTTCAGTGAGGTGTTTCAGTAAGGTGTCTCAGTGAGGTGTCAGGTCTCTACTAAGACATTCCCTCATTTGGTGTTTTGTTAATGGTGGTGGTAGATATGAATTTGGCTTAGATCTGGTGCGACTATGAAGGCCAACGCATATGATTCACATACTTTTCATACTCATCAAAGCATTCAGTGACCCCTTGTGCCCTGTGGATGGGTTAGGGTTAGTGTCCTGTGGATGGGTTAAGGTTAGTGTCCTGTGGATGGGTTAAGGTTAGTGTCCTGTGGATGGGTTAAGGTTAGTGCCCTGTAGATGGGGGCATTGTCATCGTTTCTCCAGTAATTTATTCAGGTTTCTTCTTTGACTTGTGAGCCATCTGTATGAACTAAACCCTCTACCCTCATCTATACACTCCCCTGGTATCCATCTAGTAATTTTCCTCACTGGGCTTTTAATACCAGTCACTAATTTCATACCTACTTGTTTTTTGGTAAAAGCCTGTGTCTGCCTGCCATGTCTGTCCGAGAGGAGCTGCACTCATCCCAGTTTGATTAGGTTTTAGCTCTAATTTAAACCACTCGGTTGATGAGGACAACGTTTTCCGTCTTCTAAAGAGACATCAATCCAGTTGTTGTGCTCAAGGATTCAGTCCCACAGCAACGAGATGCACGTCGGAAGAGACGCACAGGACTGGACTCGTATCACTGATTTGTGGCTACCGGGAGGACACTACTTTATGAAGTATGTAAAGCAAGAAAGGCCAAATGCCGATGATGAAAACTATTAGCACATCACAGCCACCAGTCTGTTCTTGTCCTCTCTTTTCAGAGAGAGAAAGAGAGGGGAGGGAGGGAAAGAGAGAGACAGAAATAATGAATGAGATAAACATACAAGTAACTCTATTAGCTGTGGAAAGCCGAGAACGTGATGACTACATTGGGCTTAAGGGACGGCCTCACCCTCTGGAAGCGCTATGGCCACCGTTTATCTACATTAGAAGGCAGTGAAGGAGAGAGAGAGGCCAGGAGTGTGTGGGGAGGAAGACAAAGCAGTGGAGAAAAGGTAAAAGCAGGGCAGGCAGAGAAGAAGGATGGAGAGAAGGAGAGAGAGATGGATGACATTAAAGACAGAACAGAGAGAGATAGAGTGAGAAAGGGAGGTAGACTAAAAGCCAGCGGAGATGGATTGAGAAGCGGGGAGGAGAGGAAGGAGGAGGAGAGGAAGGTTGGCGATGCCACCTTGAGTGGAGGGCAGGTAGCAGAGCAGGGCTAATAGTGTAAGCAGAAGAAGCAGACCAGAAACCGCCCTCAGCACTTATGGACGACCTCCTCTCAGTCTCCACAGAGGTCACACCCTACATGCTAAACAGTCCCACCGCTCAGCGCCACGCTGTTGAAACAACGTGTCCACACGGAGACCACAGACCGAAATTAAGAGCGTACCCGCGGCCATGGAAATTGTGTCTGGGACGGTGCGAAACAGATTTAGAGACGGTCCCGCGGCGGTAGATGAAAAAAGCCTGTATTCATATTTCATTTGGTTTTTATTAGGATCCTGATTCGGGAGAAAGCGGCGGCTATTCTTCCCGGTGTTCCAGACAAAACACAACATACTGAACACAACCAAAATAAAACATGACTACTGCTACTACTGTAGCAAGGAGACACAGAACACAAAGGCCTATCTGTTTGTACTGAAAACAGAAAACAAAAACAAATTTCATTGAGAAAATATCTCATTTCTGAGTTGGATCCCTTGAGCAGACCGTGTCCTATTATAAGAATCTAGTGTTTTGAAGAATAATCCTAATAAACTGAACTAAATTCTACCGGTTCGATTTTTACTGAGGACATTGAAAAGAGAACAGAGGTACATACTGAAACTGGGCTTCACTGCATGAGGTGGTTATTTCACTTTGATTCAGGTATTCTTTGCTACTCAAATTGAAAGCTATTGTGGCCAGTTGTTTGTTTCAGGTCCTTACTGAACTGAACTATGACTTTTTACAATTCTATAGATAGAAAGCTATTGTGCCCACTGCCCTGGTTCTCAGGTATCGAATAACAGCCATGCTGTTACTGTTTATGTGAAATATAGGCCTACATTCAAACTGCACTGCGTCATTGAAAATTGTGAAGACATGAAACTGTACTGTTGATTGACAGTTGTTTTAACTGTAATAATCAAGTACCACATTCCAATGGCCGTGAATGTGTTAAGCACTGCAGGCAAGGTAACATCATTTCCACCGTGGTAATGTTGGAGGAGAATAATGAGTGGATAGCCCTCCTATATGGGTGTGTAATTGGCATTGTTGTGCACGGGCCACGGAGTGGTCCTGCGAGCAAGCCCATTTCTTCAGAAGCTTATTATCTTTGAAGGCTAACAAGCATCGTTGGAAATACAAGGGGGACAAAGGGCAAAAATGCCCCAAGAGATCTCAGAATGACCCTAGGATATGAAGGAAGGGGTCAAAAATAGACCCCAATATTGTCAGCAAAAATATTTAAATGGTTTCGATTCCCGCTTAGGGGCCAGGTTTCCGTGTTGCCAGGTACCCAGGTGGGTTATCTCCCAGGCCTTTCTGTGTGGAGTTTGCATGTTCTCCCCGTGCTCGCAAGGGTTTCCCTTCCCGATAAGAGAAACCCAATGGAAAAACATGCACAACAGATCGCTAACGCTGTCGCTTTCCCTGACGAAGACGGACAGGAGCACTTGGATTGGTCCCCGGGGCGCGGCCCCACGCCGCATCCCCTATCTGCTCCCGGCTGCCCTTGGGGAGGAAGGACGACGGGATGGGTCAAGCGCAGAGACTCAATTTCATCTGCAACCCAAAAAAAGTGCATGTGTGTGTTCCTGTGTGTGCCGCCCATCGCATGTGTGTGTCACTGCATGATGAATAAAGACTTCTTCAAAAGTCCAGTTTATTATTATTATTATTATTATTATTATTATTATTATTATTATTATTATTATTATTATTATTATTATTATTATTATTATTATTATATATCACTAGTCTGTTTCCTGCTTTCCTTCTCTATCTGGGGAGAGAGAGTTTATATATTCATATTGGTGTTACGAAAAAAATAAGATAATAGCCCAGAAATGACTGGAATTACTTTTGTCAGCTCTCCTGAGTCGACACACGTGAGAATAGCCTGCCTGGAAACTGCGTGTGCATGCACACCCACACACACAAACACGAAGGAATGACGTGGTGGAAGCACGAGGTAGGAAGATGAGGTAGAAGGATGTGGTAGGAGGACTAGGTGGAAGGATGAGGTGGAAGGACTAGGTGGAAGGATGAGGTGGAAGTACGTGGTAGAAGGATGAGGTAGGAGGACTAGGTGGAAGGATGAGGTAGGAGGACTAGGTGGAAGGATGAGGTAGGAGGATGAGGTAGAAGGATGAGGTAGAATGATGAGGTAGGAGGATGTGGTATGAGGACGTGGTGGAAGGATGGGGTAGGAGGATGAGGTGGAAGGACGAGGTAGAAAGATGAAGTAGAAGGATGAGGTAGAAGGATGAGGTAGGAGGATGAGGTGGAAGGACGTGGTAGGAGGACGTGGTGGAAGGATGAGGTAGGAGGATGAGGTGGAAGGATGAGGTAGAAAGATGAGGTAGAAGGATGATGTAGAAATATGAGGTAGAATGATGTGGTAGAAGGATGAGGTGGAAGGACATGGTGGAAGGATGAGGTAGAAGGATGAGGTAGAAGGATGAGGTGGAAGGATGAGGTAGAATGATGAGGTGGAAGGATGAGGTAGGAGGATGAGGTAGAAGGATGAGGTAGAAGGATGAGGTAGAATGATGAGGTAGAAGGATGAGGTAGAAGGATGAGGTAGAAAGATGAGGTAGAAAGATGAGGTAGAAGGATGAGGTAGGATGATGAGGTAGAAAGATGAGGTAGAAAGATGAGGTAGGAGGATGAGGTAGAAAGATGAGGTAGAAAGATGAGGTAGGAGGATGAGGTAGAAGGATGAGGTAGAAAGATGAGGTAGAAGGATGAGGTAGGAGGATGAGGTAGAAGGATGAGGTAGAAGGATGAGGTAGAATGATGAGGTAGAAGGATGAGGTAGAAAGATGAGGTGGAAGGATGAGGTGGAAGGATGAGGTAGGATGATGAGGTAGAAAGATGAGGTGGAAGAACGTGGTGGAAGGATGAGGTAGAAGGATGAGGTAGAAGGATGAGGTAGAACGATGAGGTAGAAAGATGAGGTAGGAGGATGAGGTAGAAGGATGAGGTAGAAAGATGAGGTAGAAAGATGAGGTAGAAAGATGAGGTAGAAGGATGAGGTAGAAAGATGAGGTAGAACGATGAGGTAGAAAGATGAGGTAGAAGGATGAGGTAGAAAGATGAGGTAGAAGGATGAGGTGGAAGGATGAGGTAGAAAGATGAGGTGGAAGGATGAGGTAGAAGGATGAGGTAGAATGATGAGGTAGAAGGATGAGGTAGAAAGATGAGGTGGAAGGATGAGGTAGAAGGATGAGGTAGAAAGATGAGGTAGAAGGACATGGTGGAAGGATGAGGTAGAAGGACATGGTGGAAGGATGAGGTAGGAGGACATGGTGGAAGGATGAGGTAGGAGGGCGTGGTGGAAGGATGAGGTAGGAGGGCGTGGTGGAAGGATGAGGTAGGAGGGCGTGGTGGAAGGATGAGGTAGGAGGACTAGGTGGAAGGATGAGGTAGGAGGGCGTGGTGGAAGGATGATGTAGGAGGGCGTGGTGGAAGGACGTGGCAGCTAGCAGGCAGCTTGTTAGCTGCCTGTGTGCATTAGCCTGGCTGTAATTAAAGATCATTACCTGGCAACACACCAGTCACACAGCCTCTGTCCCTCAGCTGTTAATCACAGATACCTGTCTGACCGACTCCCCTGAGAACAGAGACAATACTGATACATGGAGAACACTGACACATAGAAAGAGACAACACTGACACAGAGACAACACTGACACAGAGACAACACTGACACATAGAAAGAGACAACACTAACACAGAGACAACACTGACACATAGAGAACACTGACACATAGAGAACACTGACACAGAGAACACTGACACATAGAGAACACTGACACGGGGACACCACTGACACATAGACAACACTGACACATAGACAACACTAACACAGAGACAACACTGACACATAGAAAGAGACAACACTGACACAGAGACAACACTGACACATAGAAAGAGACAACACTGACACAGAGACAACACTGACACATAGAGAACACTGACACATAGACAACACTGACACATAGACAACACTAACACAGAGACAACACTGACACATAGAGAACACTGACACATAGACAACACTAACACAGAGACAACACTGACACATAGAGAACACTGACACATAGACAACACTGACACATAGACAACACTGACATATATACAGAGAACAGCTACAACACTGACACAGAACAGAGACAGAGGAGTAGAGGGGGAGGGGGAGGGATGAAGGTTGGTGGGGTGGAGGGCAGGTTTAAAAGGTTGTGGACTGGAGGGATGATGAGGAGACGATCATGGTGATTTAGACTAGACGGATGATACACACCTACAGTGGAAGCATAGCGGGAGGGAAGAGGAAGCAAAGGAGGAGAAGAGATTCTCCAGGGTGGATGTGCTAACCAGCATAGTTATACTTACTGAAGCCTGTTCTGATGTAATGCATATCAAGGGATTTCTCTCTCTCTCTCTCTCTCTCTCTCTCTCTCTCTCTCTGTCTCTCTCTCTCTCTCTCTCTCTCTCTCTCTCTCTCTCTCTCTCTCTCTCTCTGAGCCCTCGTAGCTCAAAGGTTTGCTACACACTGGTGTCTAGAGAAGAGCAATATACATGCAATGATACATTCATAATCAATGTTTTACTGGTGTGTGTGTGAATGAATAATAACAAGAGAGGAGCACATATTCATAGAAAGGAATAAACAGCAGGTAATCCATGCACAGCCAACACTTCTGAATAGTTCATTACCAAGTTAACAGGCTTGAAGCTTTACCTGAACCGTCGCCACGAAAGAGAAACACATATTCATAGAGAGGAATAAATAGTTAGTTAGAGAGAGAGAGAGAATGGTACCTGGAAAATGTTTCAATGAAGAAGTGAGTTATTTTGATGTATACAGTAGGTCACTTTGTGTGATTCACCCACCAACACAAGCATACAAAATATTATTTAACTAGCCATGGCAACGGCTAAACAACAAACACAAACAAACAAAGAAACGCACACACGCACGCACACACGCGCACACACACACACACACACACACACACACACACACACACACACACACACACACACACACACACACACACACACACACACACACACACACACACACACACACACACACACACACACACACACACACACACACACACACACACACACACACACACACACACACACACACACACACACACACACACACACAATGGAGGGAGACAGATGGAGGGAGAGAGAGAGAGAGGGAGATGGAGGGAGAGAGAAAGAGGGGAGATGGAGGCAGGGAGGGAGAGAGAGACAGAGAGAGAAAGATGGAGGCGGGGCGGGAGAAATAAAGACATGGAGGGGGGAGGGAGAGAGAGATGGAGGGGGGGATGGAGAAAGAGACAGAGGGAGGGAGAGAGAGAGGGAGGGAGGGAGGGAGAGAGAGAGGGAGGGGGGAGAGAGAGAGGGAGGGGGGAGAGAGAGAGGGAGGGGGGAGAGAGTGGGGAATGAGAGAAAGAGAGAGAAAGCAGTGAGTAAGGGTGGTGGGGGTGTGTGTGTCTCCCCCAGGTCTTTTGCCCCTGAGTATGAAGCCCAGTCACAGTGACATGACGTTAACACGCCTTGCTGGGTCTAACAATGTCTCCAAAGCAAGCCTGGCTCCCCATCACTAGCTCTGCCTCACTGTCGGCCTGCACACAGAACCCACGCTGAGGAGGAACATACTGAATAGACAATAGTGTGGCTAACTTCACCACAGAATACAACGTTACTCCCCCTGGTACACTGTGAAAAGAGATGTCACCAGTTCTGTATGCCGAGTTTGGAACATGTTATGACGGGTCAAGTCTATTAACTCATTGACCGCCATGTTGGGAAATGGATCTGACTATGTGCTGCCACGCATTAAACCAATGGAGTCGCTCACCTTATTTGCAGGGATATAACTATTTAAATATTATAGCTATATATGCAATACTATGGCCCATTTGACATCGAGTATCTATCGTTCAAGATGTGGAAAAGGAATATTTTTACCATCCATACATTATCGTTTTATACCGTGGTGGTGAATATAAGTATGTTTTTAGAGTGGTCTGGGGTAATTCCTGGAAGGCTAGTAATGACCCGTGACACATAGTATACTTAATCCATTGGCATTTCGTCCCTATACACGCTACAATAAAAAATTCAAATGCATATGATCGGAATATTATGTTCCATCATGCATGCATGAAAGGGGGGGGGGGGGGTCGTCTATGATTAATTGATTGTCAATAACGGCATTCGTTAGTACAACAGCATACGTTGATCAGGGCTAAGGCTATGACAACAATGGACAACCAAGCTGAAATTGACGTTAAAGTGCTCTTACCTGTGGCCAATGATAATTCAAAAAGAATTATTTGATTGCCATCTGCTAGATCGTATGTCCATTTGGCCCACACCATAACCCCCACAGTATAATGAATCCGGCGTCGGATTGACGATTCAATGCGATCATGTGAAGATCTTGATCCACGTTACAAGAAAACTCCGCCCGAATATAAAAAAATTATAAAAAATTAAATACAAAAAAAAAGAAGAAAACTCCGCCCGGATGACTTTCAGTGACAAACAGCCCCATACACAAAGATACAAAGGGGTTCAACATCGGACGCAGGGGCGGACCTTCCTACAGGCGATATAGGCGGTCGCCTAGATCCCCCCGCAGGGGGGCACCAATTTTTTTTTTTAACTTTTTTTTTCTCGTCGCAGTTTTGGCGCCCCCCCCTCTATATCTGCAACCATTATTTTTACATAAAAAATTCTAACATAAGGGAAAATGAGCCAAAAATCTAAAACGGTCGGTCGGTCTGAGCCTCAGCTTTAGGTGTTCACAGTCAGAACATGCTAGAGCGCTGTGCATTGATGGGTATCGGTCAAGTGTTTATAGAATTGAGCATTGAGGAAAGAAAGACTAACATTAGATAACTATGAAGAGGCAAAAGCCATCCGGCCATCCAGTTTAAAAAGAGAAGAAAAGAAGAAGACGAGAAACGTGCCAAGGTGAAAGGTATGCAATTTTGTACAACTTCCAAGACCTGCCACACCAAGAGCTGATGAAGCAAGCAGAGGCACTTGTACACACCTTAAACCATGGAGGGCAATCTGATTTGGATGGGAAGGAGCTGGCTCATGAGTTGGACAATTTGATGTGATTGATGACTTTGCAGCGAGGAAGGCCAGAAGGATTGCACTGTAAATGGAAACCAGTAGGAGCTACAGGCTAACCTTGAAGTGATGATAGGGAGTGGAATGTAAATAGTTCTTTAGACAAAGTTAATTTGTAATTTTCATTTATTTGTTTGTTTATTTAGCATATTATATTTTGATTATATATGTGTAACATTATTATTATTATTATTATTATTATTATTATTATTATTATTATTATTATTATTATTATTATTATTATTATTATTATTATTATTAGTGTGTTAGCTAAGTTGTTTATTTGTTTTAATTCTTTAGTGTGCTCTTTACATTTATTCTTAGCTCTTGTTCTTGCTTGTAAAAAATAAAGGTGCAGTACTTTACTGTATAACTGTTAACCCTTTCACTGCCACACGACGGAGGGTTAACCCTTTACTATCACACAACCGACGGTCGTGAAATGGTTAACCTTCTGTGTATTGTCGCAGTGAAAAGGGTTAACCGGTTGGTAGCACGGCGATGTTTTGATTTTTGGCTCATTTACCCTTATGTTAGAATTTTTTTTATGTAAAAATAATGGTTGCAGATATAGAGGGGTGCGCCAAAACTGCGCCGAGCAAAAAAAATAAATAAAAATAAAAAAATCGTTGTTGGCATTATTCGATTGGCGGGCTATAACGAGTTAACTAGTTTTTGGCGGGGAATAAGTTAAGGTATTTTTGTCTTATTTTCTTTTGGTACCCTACTGACGCTGGTTGGTCTCAATGCTTACAACAGATCCCATTAAAGGTCCAATAATGGATCCTAACATAAACAAAAGGTGTGGCCCCACCACTAAAAATGAAGACCGAGATGGAGATGTGTTTTCATTCACTAGTTGACTGATACAAGGACTAACACTAGACAACAGGTAAATATGACTGAGCTCCTGGTACAAGGACTGACACTAGACAACATGCAAGCATTCTCTAGTTGACTTGTTATGTTATAAATGTGCTTCTTGTTATGTTATCAATGTGCTGCTTGTTATGTTATGAATGTGCTTGTTATGTTATCAATGTGCTTGTTGTTATGTTATCAATGTGCTGCTTGTTATGTTATCAATGTGCTTGTTATGTTATCAATGTGCTTGTTATGTTATCAATGTGCTTGTTGTTATGTTATCAATGTGCTTGTTGTTATGTTATCAATGTGCTTGTTATGTTATCAATGTGCTGCTTGTTATGTTATCAATGTGCTTGTTATGTTATCAATGTGCTTGTTGTTATGTTATCAATGTGCTTGTTATGTTATCAATGTGCTTGTTATGTTATCAATGTGCTTGTTATGTTATCAATGTGCTTGTTGTTATGTTATCAATGTGCTTGTTATGCTATCAATGTGCTTGTTATGTTATCAATGTGCTTGTTGTTATGTTATCAATGTGCTTGTTATGTTATCAATGTGCTGCTTGTTATGTTATCAATGTGCTTGTTATGTTATCAATGTGCTTGTTATGTTATCAATGTGCTTGTTATGTTATCAATGTGCTTGTTATGTTATCAATGTGCTTGTTATGTTATCAATGTGCTGCTTGTTATGTTATCAATGTGCTGCTTGTTATGTTATCAATGTGCTGCTTGTTATGTTATCAATGTGCTGCTTGTTATCCATAACTGTTTTCTTTCCACACAAGTCTTACAGTGCAAACAACAACAAAACCAGATTCCCAATGTATTGGGGGAAGTCGGGAGCAGAGTTTGCCTATAGGAGCGGTTAATGTGCTGAAGTCAAAAGAGATATTTACAAACAGCACAGTGTCCTCTCTGCGGTCAGCTTTCTAAAGGCACAAACAGCAACGTTTTAAGACATAAAGCGAGCGCTGAAATGGAGACCCACTTGGCAGATGGCTGCAGCAGCCCGAGCACTCGCTCCTGCTTTACACTAATTAGATCTACATGCAGGGTAATGGGCTGAGAATGTTCTCATACAGGGACACAATCATCTCCTGGGCTGGATCTCCGTGTGTCTCACACACCCCTCTCTCTCTCTCTGTCTCTCTGTCTCTCTGTCTCTCTCTCTCTCTCAGTGCTCGTAGATGATTCTGGTGATGGTGTTACTGTGTCTGTGTCGCTGGTGATGGTGTTACTGTGTCTGTGTCGCTGGTGATGGTGTTACTGTGTCTGTGTAGCTGGTGATGGTGTTACTGTGTCTGTGTAGCTGGTGATGGTGTTACTGTGTCTGTGTCGCTGGTGATGGTGTTACTGTGTCTGTGTAGCTGGTGATGGTGTTACTGTGTCTGTGTAGCTGGTGATGGTGTTACTGTGTCTGTGTAGCTGGTGATGGTGTTACTGTGTCGCTGGTGATGGTGTTACTGTGTCTGTGTAGCTGGTGATGGTGTTACTGTGTCTGTGTAGCTGGTGATGGTGTTACTGTGTCGCTGGTGATGGTGTTACTGTGTCTGTGTAGCTGGTGATGGTGTTACTGTGTCGCTGGTGATGGTGTTACTGTGTCTGTGTAGCTGGTGCAGGCTGCATCCTCTGCTATGAATTAAACATCTCCTGCTTTGCGGCTCTGCTGCTACCTGTTGTTGTTTGTGTGGTTGCTGCTGCTGGTAAACAGCTAATGCATATGTATCTACCCCCCTCAGCCGTCCACACACTAACTACAGGTGTCGGGCTGCCTGCCTGTCTGTCTGCCTGTCTGTGTCTCTGTCTCCCACAGTGTTCACCTGTCACACTGGGAGGGGAGAGTATTGATCCCTGGGCCTTCAAATGCCTCCGCACACATAGACAAGA
Organism: Notolepis coatsorum; assembly: GCF_963971535.1. NCBI lineage: Eukaryota > Metazoa > Chordata > Actinopteri > Aulopiformes > Paralepididae > Notolepis > Notolepis coatsorum. The sequence continues at coordinate 92,906,111 of NC_140166.1, forward strand.
CACACACACACACACACACACACACACACACACACACACACACACACACACACACACACACACACACACACACACACACACACACACACACACACACACACACACACACACACACACACACACACACACACACACACACACACACACACACACACACACACACACACACACACACACAGCTCTCTCTCAGTCTGCCATCAGTCAGCAGTGTGGATTAATGAGCTAGTTGACTGATGAGGAATAGCGATTCCATGATAGACCCCCAGGATCTACTGGGCCTGTTAGCATATAGAGACACTCTAAACATCTCTCTTTATACACATACACAATAATAATAATAATAATAATAATAATAATAATAATAATAATAATAATAATAATAATAATAATAATAATAATAATAATAATAATAATAATAATAAATATGATTTATATAGTGCTTTTCTAGAACTCAAAGTGTCATTACACTAAGGGAAGGTGGTAATGAGACAGGCATAACACAAACACACAAGGATGGATATGGGAGGGGCTATGAGAAGAGGTGGGTCTTGAGGCAGGATTGGTAAATTGAGAGAGACCCCGAGTCTCTAATGTCTTTGGGGGAGGAGGGAGCCGCAGAGCCGGGGAGCTGCCCTGGGCAAGGCTCACTAGGGACGGAACGGTTAATACAATTTAATAAAAAAAATCCTACGGTTCGGAGTAGGCCTAGAAACCATCTGGTTCACTTTGCTACTATAATATATCACTTGTGGCGCGTATACGGAGTGCTTTTGTTTGTAGAACTGGCAAAGCATGTTGTGTAGAAGGAGCATTCCATTTACTGCAATGCAACACCAGAAGTAGGGAATACTAATTTTGTTCAAATAACGTAAAACATAAGCCACGCTGTTATCATTTAGCCTGAACGCAAAACCCAGTGGAACCTTTCAGTTTCCCAGGTGAGGTGGTAAATGGCTGCATTTATATAGCGCTTTTATCCAAAGCGCTTTACAATTTGTTCCTCACATTTTACCCACTCACATTCACACACCGGCGGCAGAGGCAACCATGCAAGGTGCCAACCTGCTCATCGGGAGCAGTTAGGGGCCTCTAGAGTCTGGGCTGTTATGCTCCTCCTCCCTCAGAATTTTACATAATATGAAACTACAGGTTTATACCTTCAAAATAAGCCATCAATTGTAAAATCTTTCAATCAATGTCCTATGAAACATTCTGGTAACATTCTAACTAAATCCCAGTACAGAGCTTTGAAAGGAAGAAAGTGAATTCAGCTATTTTATGAAAGGACTACACTCCCAGAATTCAATGTGATCAATGTCACTCCAGACCAATTCACACCTGAACAAAGGCCCAGCTTCCAGTCTGTCGTTCCTTTGTTATTCCAATGACTAGACCCAAGAGGCCCATAGAGAGTTTTTATGTGACACACACACACAGCATGTTTATATCTCGTTTATATCACTATATATATAAAAGATTAATGAAACGGAATGCATTGGTATCACTCCGGAATCACGTTTCACAATCACAGTGATCAAGTAAATAAAATGTCCAACTCGGGCAACGACTCTGCAAAATGTCGAGCCCTGTGGATATTATTGCGAGAGATAATTCATACATATTATGAAAAGCCAATGTGTTCTTTAGAATTTGGAGGGGGTAGCGACAGTCTGACAAGTCTCTGCGGGGGTCTAACACCTATTCAAAGCGCACACACCGCTCTGTCTCTCAGTGTGTGTGTGTGTGCGCGTGCGTGTATTTTCGTTTCGTGACGCGATGTAGTTCTCTGGAAAACCGGGATAATTACAACCATACGATCTAGCAATAATTAAACATATTTACAAGTCGTATTAAGTTTAGAAAATAAGGAGACATATATATAACATCTCAAAGCACAAAAAAATGCCATTTCTCTATTTTGACTGATTTCTGAAATGCGCGACACTCTGGCCATTTCTGACACATCCTCTCTGCCTTTGTTTACGCGCACGCGGGTGCAAACAGCGAGGTCCGACTCCAGAGGGTAAGACTTCTGATGACCACTAGGACCCACAGAACATTTATAATAAGTAAAGACTTCTGATGACCACTAGGACCCACAGAACATTTATAATAAGTAAAGACTTCTGATGACCACTAGGACCCACAGCAAATTTATAATAAGTAAAGACTTCTGATGACCACTAGGACCCACAGAACATTAATAATAAGTAAAGACCTCTGATGACCACTAGGACCCACAGAACATTTATAATAAGTAAAGACTTCTGATGACCACTAGGACCCACAGAACATTTATAATAAGTAAAGACCTCTGATGACCACTAGGACCCACAGCACATTTATAATAAGTAAAGACCTCTGATGACCACTAGGACCCACAGAACATTAATAATAAGTAAAGACCTCTGATGACCACTAGGACCTGCAGAACATTTATAATAAGTAAAGACCTCTGATGGGCACTAGGACCCACAGAACATTTATAATAAGTAAAGACCTCTGATGGGCACTAGGACCCACAGAACATTTATAATAAGTAAAGACCTCTGATGACCACCAGGACCTGCAGAACATATCTAATGAATAAAAACCTCTGATGGCCAATAGGACCCACAGAACATCTCTAATGAGTAAACGACACACAGCCGAGAGGCAGAGATTAATGCTATGTTATCAGCAAGACACAGAAACACAGCTGACAACAACGCTTGCCACGTCCGTGGGTTGTTTCTCACTCTGTTTCCACAGTGGCCCGGGGTTCAAGTGAGGTAAGAGACGTAAGATGTAACACAGGAGGCGTTCGGAGGGCGGACCGTATCGCGGGGAGGATCAGACGGCCAGGGCCATCAAACAGCCCATCTCAATGGGAGCGTATCAATCTGACCAATTAGCACAATCTGGGAGCCCCTGATAACACTGGCGAGTCTCAACATCAAATAGGTGATTACATAATTCAGCGTTCGATTGAAGTCACTCTTTCATTCTCTCTCTGAGGTCTCTCTTTTCTTCCATGCCGTTGTTCCTACCTCCAGCTGAGGGTGGCGGCGTTGTATTTTACGCTGAGGTCGCTTCTTGACAGCTCTCAATATGCAGGGCCAGTCCTGCCAAACAGACTTATGAATTCCAAACAGCCCGGAGTCATGCTCCATATTTCATTGAAGTTGAATATTTAAAAAGATCAACCCACTCAATACACTATAAAACCTATCGTTCAGGGGCCTTGTGTCCTAAAAATAAAATCACATCTGCCATATCGCATTACAGAGAGCCACGTCAGCCTCCTGTTCTTCTCTCTCTCTGACGGAGGCCCTCTGGTAACCAGCCTGGTTCCATCAGTACAGGTTCATCTCACTCTCTGAACAACCACTCTCTCCTGCTTTCTTTCTCTCTTTGTTATTCACATCCATCTCTCCATTCTCTCTGTGAATTGTATCGGTTCTCTCTTTTTGTTTCTGGCACTGTTACTCTCTCCATCTCTCCGCCACCCTTCCTCCTCTCTGCAGAGTCTTTGGTGGAGCACACAGACCTCTGGTCGTTACTCTCTCCATCTCTCCGCCACCCTTCCTCCTCTCTGCAGAGTCTTTGGTGGAGCACACAGACCTCTGGTCGTTACTCTCTCCATCTCTCCGCCACCCTTCCTCCTCTCTGCAGAGTCTTTGGTGGAGCACACAGGCCTCTGGTCGTTACTCTCTCCACCACCCTTCCTCCTCTCTGCAGAGTCTTTGGTGGAGCACACAGGCCTCTGGTCGTTACTCTCTCCACCACCCTTCCTCCTCTCTGCAGAGTCTTTGGTGGAGCACACAGGCCTCTGGTCGTTACTCTCTCCACCACCCTTCCTCCTCTCTGCAGAGTCTTTGGTGGAGCACACAGGCCTCTGGTCGTTACTCTCTCCACCACCCTTCCTCCTCTCTGCAGAGTCTTTGGTGGAGCACACAGGCCTCTGGTCGTTACTCTCTCCACCACCCTTCCTCCTCTCTGCAGAGTCTCTGGTGGAGCACACAGGCCTCTGGTCGTTACTCTCTCCACCACCCTTCCTCCTCTCTGCAGAGTCTCTGGTGGAGCACACAGGCCTCTGGTCGTTACTCTCTCCACCACCCTTCCTCCTCTCTGCAGAGTCTCTGGTGGAGCACACAGGCCTCTGGTCGTTACTCTCTCCACCACCCTTCCTCCTCTCTGCAGAGTCTCTGGTGGAGCACACAGGCCTCTGGTCGTTACTCTCTCCACCACCCTTCCTCCTCTCTGCAGAGTCTCTGGTGGAGCACACAGACCTCTGGTCAGAGGAAACCTCCAAGGCAAAAAACAAACAAGAAAAACAACAACTAACCTTCATACTGTCTTCTACTATTATGTACTTAAGTACTCTACTATGCCTACATATATTCCTACCTACTATGCTAATATGTCTATACTAAAATGCACTCAAGAGTGTAGCACTCAAGTTCAACACTGTTTGATGAACAATCATACTTGATTGTAGATACCTGAAAATAGATAACACGATCATCTCTGACAAATTGAGTGTGGCAAATTGTTTAAACACTTTCTTCACAACTGTTGCTACCACTTTGGTGAACAAACTGCCGATCCACTCTGGCCGATATGGCATACAGCACATCCAGGCCTTTTATAAGGAACAGGGTGTACGTGAAAATGATTTTAAATTAAGATTAAATTAAAATAAGAAGCAGGAAGTGACGGGGGCAGCGTGAGCCTCCCACGCGTTACTCCTCGCCACTGAGAGTTCGAGCTGCTGCGGTGAAAAGATGCGACAGGCTGCCTCCTCGTGTACCGGAGGGGACACGTGATGCAAGGCTTATGTCCTCACTACAACCGACCTGTGGGAGGCATAGTCTAGCAACGTTCAAGACAGGGGACGGAAGAATTGGATATATGAAATTGGGATATTAGAAAAATAGAAAATGGGGAGAAAAAGTGGATAAAAAAAAAAACATTAGTTGACTATGAGTTTTCAGGTTAGGTGTTATTGTACTTATTTTTAGGGTGTCCTGTCTAGTGTACGTGTCCATTCGTGTTTTTGTGCCTTTTATGTTCCATGTATGGACCACAATGGAAACAAGCCTTGGCTTTATTGTGTTTTATCCATTTTTGACCAGCGTGTTGACACTGTTATTGTTTGTTTTTCAAATGTTTGTCCTACGATTGTGTCAAAATAAAGTATTCAATCAATCAATCAATCAATACTTACTCTTAGCTGCCAAAGTATACCCTTCCTGCTGACTTGTTGTACACAACTTGTAAGTGGCTTTGGATAAAAGCGTCAGCTAAATGACTAAATGTAAATGTAAATAAAGTGAGAAGGGAGAGAAATGCAGCAACAACTCCAGCTAGAACTGAATCCAGTCAGTACACAAGGTGGTTTCTCAGCCAGTCTAGGGTCCAGTACACAATGAACACCTTCTCGCCTTCACCTCTCCTCTCACTACCTCTCACCTTGCAAAACTCCGTAAACAAACAATCTCTTTCTCTCAATACTCGCTCCTACCTCACCTCCTCTCAACTCAACTCTATCTGTCCTAGTGTATTATTGTGTGTGCGTGTGGGATGTGGGTGATCTAATGGTGCACAGGTGTGTTCTATCAGTACGAATCAGCTGCCTAATTGCTTCCACTCCTCCCGTGGCAGTAGTATCGCCCCTGTCCTTCACATATCCATGAGACGGGGGTGATATCTGCCACAATATATATATTTTCTTTTAGGTTTGGGTCATTTTATGTGAATATGAAATATGCTGTAGGCCAATTACTGATAACTGTATATATATATATATATATATATATATATATATATATATATATATATATATATATATATATATATATATACACACACACACTGTAGGACTGAGCACAATGGACGTATGGATGGATGGATGGATGGACGGACAGTGGGATGATGGGTTGGGTGAGTGCGTCAATTAGTGACAGTTAGATTGTCGTTTATCTACATGGCTGTTCTTTCTATTCATAAGTACGGGTCATTTTAACTGTGAGAGTGGAAAAACAGACGGAAGCTGTTTGCTGAGACACGTTGATTTTCTTGACTGCTGCGATGCATTAAAAAAACATTGAAACATATCTCAGAGTAGAAAACAGTGTTATTCTCTGGCGTGTTCCTGAGTCTGCACCCATGTTTCTTTGGTCAACGTTGTGGATGAGTGGGTTAATCCAGCACTGGTGGACGGCTACTGGGCACCTGAGGGCAAAATTATGTCACCCACTGACGTGCACGTCCATGGGTAAAAAACCTCAGAGTAATCTTGAAATTAGTCCTATTTATGAGAGAACGAGTGGTTTTGAACACTTCATTCTGACCCTCTTTGGCCAACTAAAATGGTACACTCTCAACTAGTGTTAATAACAGTGACAACCAAAGCAACACATAATACAACTTGGAGAGAAGCAACTTGGAGGTTTGGAGGAAATGAGGTTTGTAAATAAAATTGGAGGTTTGTAATGAAAACTGAGGTTTTCATTACAGTCTTTACAAAAAAGGCATATAAAATCACACAGAATATACAATCATAACAATTAGACAAGTAAGGATAACAATCAATTGAGTTGAGCTGAGTTTATTTTATCTCAAACCATCAACCATATAAAAAACACAATAAAAAGGATAAACTAAAGAAAATTATATAAAATATTACATTCTTCATTAAATGATAAACAAATGAGTTTGAGAAGGAGCAGAAGGAAGCAAATGCTTATCTAGTCCTTTATATCATACATAAAACAATCTCTTCCAAACCTAAAATAGCAAACAAAATCAACATCAATAAAAAGTAACACAAATTTTTGTAGCAATAAAAAGTAACAATTTTAGAGCTCCTCGTTTTTGTACTCAATGACAGTTTTCCTATACCTATTTTTTAACCGTTTTTTGAGTATTACCTGGCAGTACATTATGTCTTGCAGTTCTAAATGTAACTATGTCCATACATTTCAATGTTTGTGTCTTTAAAAATAAATTATTAGTATGCTCACGATACCCAACATGATTTACTATTCTTATTGCATTTTTTTTGCCCTTCTGTAGGGTGCTCTTATAGGTATTTCCCCAAATGTCCACACAGTACATTAAATATGGCAATATAAGTGCGCAATACAGAGTGTGCAGTGTTTTTTGGCTCAGGATGTGTCGTATTTTATCCAGAATGCCAGTGCTCCTAGCTATCTTAGTGCAAACATTTTTTATTTTGGGTTTCCAGCAGAGTGTATGGTCAATTACCACACCCAAATAAATTCATATAGTCTTTCTATTATGACATTTGCAATTTTCACTTGAACATCTGCACTGATTTTACGATTTCCAAATAGCATACATGAGGTGGACACTGAGGTGGAGAAGAGGATCCAGCTCTCTTGTGGATAGAGAAGGGTGGGGGTTAGGGGGGGTTCTCTAGGTGTGAGATTCAAGTTATTGTTGGAACAAACAAAGGGATTCCTCCACACACTATTACTCAGTAGTACTTTACATTTTAATCTAATCTAATCTAAAGAATGACAACATCAGAGGGATCCAGGATACAGACGTGTATCATCAGCGTAGGCTTTGAGAGACACCGCTTTCTCCCGGATTCTCCTGTGTAGCGTGAAGATGAGATTCCAGATAATAGGCAATAAAGAAATAGTGGTGGAAACAGATTATGCTGCTCTCCCTTCTCTATGGAGGTATTTCACTGCTCTATGGAGGTTTTCTCAGAGCGAGAATACTAACAAACACACAGGATTGCCATCAGGGAGTGCTGACAATCAAATAATTTCAGCCAAGCAGGGTACGCCAGCTGTGTGTTGTCCCTGGAGGCCTGGCGCCCCGGGCAGCTGCCCACGCTCTCTCTCTCCCCACTGCCCATCCACCCGCAGGTACCGATTATCACAGAGGAAGTCAAATGATACACAGAAGAAGCAACGCAAGGCAGGCACAGGGAGGAACTCACCATCTGACTCCACGAGGAAGCGATAGTCTTCAGCCAGATTGCTGTGACATCCTAATAATTACGTAAATTGAAGATAAATGTTGATTATTATTCCCTGTAATGAAGTGGAATGACTGATGATTTAATCATATGTTTTGTGGATGTGAGGGGGGTGGGTGTCCTGGGATTGTGGGGGGGGGGGGGGGGGGGTAAGCGGTTGGCACTTGAGTCTATTTTCTTTATAAAACATGTAAATAGAAAAACTTTAATAAACAGATTGATATAAAAAAAGGTTTGATCATATTGACTGTGACAGTGTTGAAGTTTGATTCAGAGCTCACACTACAGTGACCAATAGGAGGCCTATTCCCACAACACTTCCTCTGATGTTGACACACACTAGATACAAAGTAACGCAGATCCTTTGATTAAAAAGACAAAAAAAAAACGAAATGAGCCGAGTGATACATCAAGGAAACAGATACTGTACAGAGGGAGGCTCAGAACGTCATCATACAATATGTATGCAGCTCTTAACTCTGTACATATGCTGTACGTGATATTCCCCAGAGGCCAACTGTCCCCCGTTTGGGAGGCGTGTAGCTTATTGCCAGCGGAAGAGTGCAAGAATGCTTCCGCATTCGTCACCGCACGCCAGTACGGTAATGCGCCTTTCCTTTCGCCCCGCTCAGACAAATGCATGTAGTACATTGCAACACAACGCAGCATTTCCGCGTACATTGCAACGAATCACTTGGAGTTTGAAAGTGATATCGGAAGAAACTACTCAACCTCGGCTGTCTTTAACTATGAGTGAACACAACGCATTGTAACGTTAACGCAGCTGTCAACTGTACTTTACTATGGAATATACATGTATATTATCGCGACGCGTCGTCACAGACTAAACAGTGTTCTGGATTTTCCTACAATGGATTATTGATTGTAAATTGAACCCTTGCACTGAAGAACCATTATGAATCTGTGTTAGAAAATGTTTTGGATCTAAATCACTTGGAGTTTGAAAGTGATATCAGAAGAAACTACTCAACCTCGGCTGTCTTTAACTATGAGTGAACACAACACTCTAACTTACCATGTTTAGATAATGAAGTACTCAACCTCTACTGTATTTAACTATGAGTGAACACAACACTCTAACTTACCATGTTTAGATAATAAAGTACTCAACCTCTACTTGTCTACTGTCTGACTGAACACAACACTCTAACTTACCATCTTTAGATAATGAAGTACTCAACCTCTACTGTATTTAACTATGAGTGAACACAGCACTCTAACTTACCATGTTTAGATAAGTACAGTTGACAGCTGCGTTAACGTTACAATGTGTTGTGTTCACTCATAGTTAAAGACAGCCGAGGTTGAGTAGTTTCTTCTGATATCACTTTCAAACTCCAAGTGATTTAGATCCAAAACATTTTCTAACACAGATTCATAATGGTTCTTCAGTGCAAGGGTTCAATTTACAATCAATAATCCATTGTAGGAAAATCCAGAACACTGTTTAGTCTGTGACGACGCGTCGCGATAATATACATGTATATTCCATAGTAAAGTACAGTTGACAGCTGCGTTAACGTTACAATGCGTTGTGTTCACTCATAGTTAAAGACAGCCGAGGTTGAGTAATTTCTTCTGATATCACTTTCAAACTCCAAGTGATTCGTTGCAATGTACGCGGAAATGCTGCGTTGTGTTGCAATGTACTACATGCATTTGTCTAAGCGGGGCGAAAGGAAAGGCGCATTACCGTACTGGCGTGCGGTGACGAATGCGGAAGCATTCTTGCACTCTTCCGCTGGCAATAAGCTACACGCGTTTGGGAGACGTGACAATACTGGGGGCGGAATCCACAAAGGGTTTGCGCGGCTTTTTACGATGCAAAGCCGGTGCAAATAGCACTGAAACAGAGTGAAATGAGGTGGTAACTGCGTTCCATCAGCATTGCGTCCAGTGCAATGAGGTAATATGGGCGGACATGTTCCCCTTTCTATGCAAATGAGCCTCGTCCAAAAACGCTCCCAATCCACAAAGCCGGGCGAAAATTGCACCGAGCAGTTAACGCGACGCACCTACCGTCCTCACAGACATGGTGGTAACTACAGGTAAGCGCAAAGCCCTAAGCGCTATAAAGAGGCATCATGCCAGCGTCACTGCCAGCGTCACAGATGATCATGGCAGCAGTAATTGTTGCCAGAAGCAGGCATCGTAATGCCAGGCATGCCCGTGAAAGAATATTTCAAAGGAGAATATAACCTTTTTATTTAAGTGAGACGGAAATCATCCGGAGACACAGGTTGCCAGCTCAAGCCATCCTTGATCTACTGGATGAAATCAAGGATGATATTGAGCCAGCCACCCAGAGATCCCATGCAATTTAAATGCACTATTTAAATATTGTTATTTAACATTGTCTGCTTTCCCAATGTTGTCAGTGTTATTGATTTTGAAACGAGATTTAGATTTTGCATCATGCTGCAACTTTTATTTGTGTTATGCATTGCTCTTGCTGCTTGTTTTATTATGTATTCATTATATAAAGCACTTTGACCTGCAATCCTTGTATGAAAGGTGCTGTATAAATAAAGATTATTATTATTATAATGATTGAGTGCACTGCAGTGTTCCAATTGTACCACCACGCGAAAACGATTGTACCACTGCACACTCATATGCTCCAGAATAAACTTAATATATAACGTTTCATCGGGTCCATGAGGAGCTGGAAACAAGGCCAATGAAAATATGGCTAGGGATTAAAAGGTTAACAGGTTACAACAATGGCTTAAGTCTGAATAAACTGAACCAAATATAGAATATATGATACTTATGAATAATTTCACAAAGAAAGGTTATGACTATAACAAATAACGTCTGTCAAATGTTACAAAAGAGGATTCGATTATTTAGGCCACATTACGAACATGCCGTTCTGACTTAGGCCATTTTAAACCTGACTTAGGCCACAGTACTTCCACTAAAAATAATATATGAATTAAATTAACACATTTCCACTTAACATTCTTTTTTTTTATCCACTTTTTCTCCTCTTTTTAAAATGTTCTCCCATCCCAATTTCGCTGTGCCAATTCTCCCCTCCCCTGTCTTGAACATTGCTCGCATATGCCCCCCACTGGCCGGTTGTAGGGAGGATAAAAGCCTTGCATCACGTGGAGCATTGGAGTCTATGAGAAAACTGAAACCGGCAGAGCTTATTTTTTTCTCCCAGTTTACCAAAATCACTCCTAATCACTCATTTCTGAACGGATTTTTATGAAATTTGGACATGTACTACACTAGACTATGGCTTGTGGCTATGGACCCAGGGTGTTTTTCCAGCCATACCAATTCTTTGGAAATATACTTTTGGATATTGCAACTACTACAGAAAAACATGAGTAACAAGTTTTTCTACAACTCAAGTTCAGACCTATGTTACTCTATTTCTTTAGCACTAAAAGTGAAGAGACCAGGCTCATGCATGTGCTATAAGTATAAAGTATAGTATTTTGGTTTGCAAAAAAAGTATGCAGTCTTCAAGTACAAGTTCAATAATAGCCACTTTTCTGCCCACTTCGGGGCCAACGCTTGACGGCCAACCACGTATATATACGTGGCAAGGTTGTTTTGGCTTTTATTCCATTGTAATATCCTACTCAATGTCACCCTGCAGCACTGCAGATTTACCCTACTCTTGGAATTCGGAAAAGTGCATTACCGGCCAGATCCTCATAGGGGCGCTGTCTCGATAATGCAGTGTTCCCTGTTACAGACCAGTGTTTATTTAAATGTTTTATTATGAATAGACCACTGCACTTCCGCGTTACATTGAAATCGGGGAGGAGATAGCGGGGGGAGCAAATTAATGAATGTGGATGAGAGCCGTGATGTAAGTGGTTGCAGCTACGGCTGTGGGGGTGCTAGAGACATGATCCAATAGACTTTTATGCGCCTGAGTTTCCTGAACACGGCGCGACCCATTCCTAATCGATCAGAACTAAATCGGCCGAGATCAAGTCCCTTTTCCAGCACCTACTCCCCATACACATGCGCAGATTGTCAACAGAGTCTGGACGACGCAAGATGACGCACGAATGAATGTGGACTGTTCCATCAGAGGGGGGAGCTTCGGTGGCCAGTGTCCTTTCAGCCGAACATGATAATGAAAAAATTACATCTACAATTACCTCATTGAGTCTCCAGGTAGACTCAATGTTTATATTTAAAGGGGAACTCCAACATTTTGGGAAATTAGCTTATTTAACATCTTCCCTGGAGTTAGACAAGAAGATACATACCTTTTTTGTCTCTGTGTGTGCATTTTAGCTTTGGGAATAGACGCTCCGTTAGCATAGCTTAGCTTCATCACTGGAAGTGGGGGAGGGTTAGAGCCTTACAGTGCCTTACAGTGTATTGCAAGGTCTGACATTGACCAAACTTGATATGCATGACCTTGGTGGGCTCTAGGTCAACTCCTGAAAAGGGGGTCAATGTCAGACCTTGCAATCAAAAGTTAGGGGGCTAGGACTTCCGGTTTAGCGTAATATGTAGCACACGCATTTGGCAACTGCTCCGCTCCCACCAACGTTAATTTAGTTTAAAAACATTATTTGGACAATACCAAAAGAGATTAGACCACATCGTATGTATTGATAAGACCTTCTACTAGCTACATCAAAAGACAACATGAGTAAGAATAGAGGAAAGCCGGGAAAGAAACAAGATACGGTAACTTCAGCGGCGCAGAAAGAAACACGGTCAAGAAGACACGTTCCAGCCGACGCGGTTAAAGAGCCGTTGGCGACAAGCCCCGACGTGGAGAATGAAGAGGAAAATACACCGGGACCATCGACTATGGTCCCCGACAGAGAGTCAATAGATTTCAACATAACAGGAGTGACAGGAACAAGCTCCGTGAAAGATAGAGCAGCCGATCTGGATAAGATAATAGCAAACAAATCCACCGTCACTGCACCTATATCACCAATTGAAACAAGCAGTACAACCACACCACCCGATTTCAACACACTGTCTAACCTGATGAAAGAACAGATTACACACATCGAGGCGCTCAAAGCAAACGTCGAAGATAAATTCGATCGCATCGATGCTAAATTGGAGGAAGTCAAGAAAGCGGTCGCTGCACAGTCCGAGCGAATCACGACAGTGGAGAATTCGGTGACAGATATTACACTGGCAGTCAAAGTGATCGAAAACACCATCGACAAGGGCATGACAGAGATGGCAATTGAGATAGAAATTGTGAAAGAAGCATGCCGGAGGGAAATACAAGAGGTTAAAAATGAATCGATGGAGAGGCTACTCGAATCCCAACGCTACCACAGGCGAAATAACATCTGCATTGTAGGGCTTGATGAAGCAGTAAATTGCGAAGACGCCAACTTTCCAACAGTGCTATCAACGATTTTGGGTAACAACCCTCCAAACAAAGTGCCGAAAGTGGACCAAGTTTACAGAATCGGTCCTCGGGAGCAAAGAAACAAAGGGCCAAGAGTCATCATTGTTACTCTGCGGAAGACATCATTAAGAGATGACATCATCAAAATTGCTCGCACCCAACGTGGGAATCTGAAATATGGTGATAATTCAATATTTATCTACGAAGATCTAAGCAAAGACGCCATCGCTCGACGTCTACCATACAAGGAGGTGATGCAAAAATTGTTCAAAGCTGGTCACAAGCCAAGGCTAGCATACCCGGCGCTGTTATCGATCGTGGGCAGTGACGGCCGCAGGTTTGGATTATGCACACCTAAAGAGGCTGAGGATTATTTGAATCGACATGGAGTGGATACCCCAAGGCAGGACGACAATGTCTGAAAGCAGATAAGCCTCTTTCTCAGTGTATATCAGAATTAGAATGACTTTATTGTGTTCATCAAGGTAGCAGACGATATGCAGGCCGTCTATACCAATGCGAACTGTGTATAATACGATCCGTAATACATTATAATTTCAGACTCTGGTCTCCGGGGACACAAATATATATCATTGCAAAAAGATCAATCTGGAATATTCTGGGTTTATCGCTCGAATGCCCTGGGTCTCTTAGATCATTCTGGAACATAACAACAGTCTATTGGCACTAGTATATTCTACATCCTTCTAGAATATAATGCACCATGACAACGAAGGCCTACAACTCTAACATTAAACATCCGGTGTGTATATACATAGCAGATAATCAATTGAATGAAGTTCAATCAGTCCTTAATAATACTTTAAAAATCAACCACACCTAAACGTATGAACACTACAAGGTTATTCTAACAATTTAAGTAATCACTCCACTGATGAAGTGACTGGCACATTGAAGCTCTAAAAGGCTCTGCTTTTCTATTTTATCTAATCAGTTAATTCGGTTCTAGTGGCTTCTCCACGTTGATTATTATTCTATCTCTCATTCCTTATCTATATCTTTCTTTTCTTTTTTTTCTTTTTTCTCTCTTATTATTCTATTTTTTATCTCTATCTTTTAACTTACATTGTTCTTTTCCATTGTTCTTCACATTAAGGTGTCAATATTCTCTACAATCTTTTCCTTTTTCCTGACTTTCCTACATGTTAGTAGAGGGTTCAAATGAATATGTCGATGAAAGTTTATTCTCTTTTTTTATTTTTTGTCATTTATCACAATATTTCATTACAGTAAGGGAAGGTGCAAGACCAAAAGCGACATTCTATTGCATTAGAATGAAAATGTTAGATCCTATGGCAATTAGCATAGGAAGATTAGGATTACAATGCTCAGTTTGGGCAATCCGGTGGACTAAGGGAGAGAGTCATTCGCGGAGGATGTGTTTTTGGAACACAGGCCTGTACGACTCTCTGGGCGAGGGGAAAATAGGGGATTTTTATTTGTATATATATATGTTTTTAAGCTCGGCTCTCAACGGGACCTCATTAATTGGATGTACATCTATTGTAGCTTCACACTCCAGAAGCATTACCAAAAACTACACAAAAACATGCATAGATTATGGCTAGTTTGAATATAATGGTATGGAACACCGGTGGGATAAACAAACAACACAAACGCAAAAGCGTGCTCACACTGATGAAAAAAGAACATGTGGACGTGGCTCTATTAAGCGAAACGCACATTTTAGAGGAAGACATAAATACGTTAGCGGATAACATATACCATAATATTAGTCACTCTTCTTTTGGTACGAGAACTAGAGGTGTAGCCATAGTCGTCAGACGTAAATTAAATATCGAATTGAAAGGGGTATGGTCGGATGCTGAGGGGCGTATAACTATAGCTAGGATTGTACATAATAACAGGAAAATTGCGTTGGCAGCGGTATATGCCCCAAATTTGTACGAAGTAGGTTTCTTCACTTCACTAACCGGAGAAATGTTAAACCATCCCGAGTACTCATATATAATAGGTGCGGATTTTAATGCCATTTGGAATCCAAGGTTGGACAAATCTTACCTTGCCTTTTCCAGCGAACAAAAAAATTCATCTAAAGCATTAAAAGATTGGTCAAAGTCTACAGGGGTAATTGATTTATGGCGTTCACTTAATCCCATGACCCGTAAGTACTCCTGTCGTTCGGCGAGACACAACACATTATCCAGAATTGATTACGTCTTTGCATCCCCGAGAATATTTGATAAATATGAAGTGGAAATGATACCCAATGCGCTATCAGATCACTGTTACTTAATCCTGAAAGCAACATTTGGTACACTATCTTCCCGGGCCCCAAGATGGCGTTTTAATACTATGCTGCTTAACAACAAGGAATTCATTACACAATTTAAAGAAGCTCTCACAGTATTCCTACGGGATAATGCAAACGCGGAGCAAGACCCCAGAATATTATGGATGTCGGCAGGGGAGGAAACTAACTTTTTGGCTTACCAGCCAACTGGCGAGTATCTGATTTTTTTTACCAGACAAACAGATTTTTTACCAGACAAAAAAAATCGCTAATTGTGATAATTACTTCTTTGTATGTCGAGCCGCGTCAATGTTGTGTATGCATCTGGGTAGGCACACTGTGCCTTTAAGACAGCACAGTGGTCTTACGACAGTGCTGTGAAAGTACCGTCAAGTGTTGTGGTAACGTCAGTTGGGTTGGTGTGCTGTTGACGTTGTGCACATAGATATCTATGGTTGTGCACACAGTGCACTGGTTGAGCTAGCCCCTTTCGTGACTGCGATGTGCAAGCCAGGGGCTTTTGAGCATGAAATAAAATGTCTAACCTTACGTCGTAGTCCGGTGCTTTTTCGGAAACATTATAGTCATAACAGATACACCTAGCTGGCTGCTTTGAGCACACGGGGCTAACGTTAGCTAGCAAGCAGCTATATAACGCTAACTAGAAGCTAACCACTGTATACAGTTCTAGTAGACAACATTACACCTCTGTGATTTAAATGTGTCCTTACTCCTTAGTAACTTATACTCGATGGTTGTACTAGGGTTGGATGCAGTTCCCCGTTGGTCAGTCTGTCTGTTTTCCATATTCTGCTGTGTTTAACGTTATCTGTTTGCGAGTGCTCCTGATGGCTAGCCTAGTAGTACCGCGGGACTTTTATTATTATATGTCCGCGGGTTGGCCAGTACTGCGCAAACGTTTATTAAACATTATATGTCCGCGGGTGGTCTTGTGCAGTGCTCTCGTGGCACTGTCTGTCAACTAAAGCGAACACTCAGAAGACGCGCACCGTTTGCCAGTCCAGTGATTGCAGAATGTTTTATTTTTTTGTATACTCGCCAGAGTGGCGAGTGGTCTTCATGAATCACTCGCCAAACGTAAAAAATACTCGCATTTGGCGAGTAAAGTGGCCTAATTTCCTCCCCTGGATGTCGGTAAAGGGTATGATCAAGGATTTCACGGATAGATTTTCCTCCATATTGCGCAAAAATCAATGCACAAAACTGTCGGAAATGGAAACGCTTTATTCAACGCTTTTTAATTCTTTAGAATACAACAACTCTACTAGACTAGAAAACCAAGTTAACATTCTAAAGACAGAGATCAAAGCAATATACAGACAAAAATCGGAAATGCAAATACGCAGCACAAGACAACAGCAGTATTTCCAAGGTTCTAAACCTAGTCACCTATTAGCCATGCGATTAAGAATTAATGCAAAATGTGCAGATATAACTGCCATTAGAAAACAACAAGTACTTGTAACAGACCCCAAAATAATAAACGATACATTCAAAGAATTCTACTCCGACTTGTATAATTCAGAAACGACCTTTGATCAAAACAAATTAGACACATATCTTAATCAAATTACTCTCCCTAAACTTTCGGAGGACGACGCTAAACAGTTAGAAGCACCGATCACATTAGAAGAACTCAAGAAGGCCATATCCGGAATGAAAAACGGTAAGGCTCCGGGAAAAGACGGTATCCCATCAGAAATGTACCTTTCTTGCTGGGACATATTTGGACCCTTATTACTAAATATGATCTTATACTCAGTCAAGGAGGGGAGCTTCCATAAACACCACAATATCGCACTCATTTCAGTCCTTATCAAAAAAGACAAAGACCCCACTGAGTGCGGTAGTTACCGACCTTTAAGCCTTCTCGGAACCGATGTCAAACTGTACTCTAAGATATTAGCCATCAGATTGCAAAAGCATATGACGTCTTTAGTTCATCCGGACCAAACTGGCTTCATAAGAGGTCGCCTGATCAATGATAACATAAGGCGAATACTGCACGTACTAGATGCAGACAAAGAGGACACCACACCTAAGGCGATGCTATCCCTGGATGCTATGAAAGCATTTGACAGGCTGGAATGGTCGTTTCTATGGGCAGTATTAGAAAGGATGGGGTTAGGAAAAGGATTCATTGATATGATTAAAGTACTATACAAGGACCCATCGGCCATGATTACAACAGGCACATTCATCTCCGAAATCTTTCCGGTATCACGCTCAGCCAGACAGGGTTGCCCTCTTAGTCCCGGACTATTCGATCTATCATTAGAGCCTTTAGCACAATTTATAAGACAATCCCAACACATAGAACCAATCGTAATCAAGGGCACACAACATAAAATTAGTTTATATGCGGACGACGTAATATTGTTCATGCAAAACCCCAACACCACATTGCTGCATCTACTCAAGTTGATAGAGAACTTTGGTGACTTATCGGGATTTAAAATAAATTGGCCTAAGTCGGCTTTCCTTCCTCTTAACATCCGTGCAAAAAAAGACACAACCCTCCCAGGCGCGATACCCATGGTTAAACATTTTAGATGCTTGGGTGTGGAAATATTTCCCACCATAAGACAAATGGTGAAGCACAATTACACAAAAATACAGAACAAAATCAAAGACGACCTGGACAGGTGGGCAAAACTTAAAAACTCAGTACAGGCAAGGGTATCAATAGTTAAGATGGATGTATTACCAAGAATCAATTTCATCAGCTCAATGCTACCGTTACCTCCTCCAGAGGGCTACTGGAAAAGATTACAATCCTCCACATACAAATTTATTTGGAATAACAAACCACCTCGCATAAAAAGATCCACCGCACAGAGAAATAAAGCAGACGGTGGCATGGCAGTTCCAGATTTTTTACAATATTTTAAGGCTTTCACATTAAGACCATTGAAAATATGGTTTGATCCCCAGGCTTTGGTATCTTGGAGAGAATTGGAAGAAAACATAGTAGCCCCACAGAGACTGAAAGACATAGCACACACTAAACTTTCAATCAAGCATTGTGAGCGGGAATTTGGCCCCATAATTACCCATGCAATCAGAACATGGCGGGAAACACAAAAGAAATATCCTAACCCTCAAAAATGGCATAATCACACTCCCATATTCAATAACAATGCACTCTTAATGGGAAAACGCCCTATAAGATTCCCTATATGGGAAGAGCAAGGCATACACTCATTAGGGGATATTTTTAATAACCAGGGCTTCTGTAGTTATGGCGAAATATGCACAAAGTTTTACCTCACCGAGTCCACATGGCTTTTTTACATACAGTTACGACTATGTCTGAGGTCTCACGGTGTTCCATTACTCATACCAATTGAACACCACAGATACCACACATTTTTCTATGAAAGAGAAACATTGGGAGGTTTTGTATCGGGTTTTTATTATCAATTACTAACGTCCTCGTATGAAACCCTTCAACTAGACACTGTCTGGAGGAGGGATATACCAGACCTGGAAAATGACTTTGATTGGCAAGGAGCCTGGGCAAATGTCCGACTTACATCAAGGAACCCGGATCATCAACAAATCAATCTGAACTATATTCACAGGCATACTTGACTCCTATAAGACAGTGCAGAATGGGGCTTAAACAAGACTCCAAATGCTCCCAATGTACAAATGGGGACAAAGGAACATTTATGCACATGTATTGGGACTGCCCACCAGTTAAGGCATTCTGGAAAGATGTGTCCCAACAATTATCAATACTCGTATCTTGGAATATACCTGTACACCCCTCGGTATTACTATTGAATGATGTTTTTGAGTTTGCAGTGAATCCACAGCTAAAGAGATTGGTTTTATCGGGTATCACAGTAGCTAAAAAGCTGATCGCATCACGCTGGTTTCAACCGGAAAAAATGTGCCGGAAAGTTTGGTTTCTTACATATCTCGATGTGATATATCAAGAAATATCTACAGCAATAATTCTGGGTCTCAATGAATCCAAAATGTCAATGTGGGTAGAAGTGGTGGAGAGAATAAAAGCTAGCTTATAATGGTAGTGTCTGGTTAGGAGTGAGGGATAATGGAGGTACTATCCAAGGGGGGGTCCGGGAGGGGGGGTTCGAGCTGGAGCATATGTGTGTAGGGTTTTAGAAAATAGGTATTAGGGGTATATTCTATACTAACATTTATATAATTGTAATTTCTCTGGATATACACTGTATACGGTTAAAATGTTATTATGGACTATTTTTGTTTTATCTTGTTTCTGTACTTGCATGTAATTTTAATCACCTTGACTGAAAGTTTCATTATGCATTATGTGTTGAGTACTGAATTTTAATAATTTTTGTTTTGCAATAATAAAAAAAAATATAAAAAAAAAAAAAAAATTAGGGGGCTAATAACCCTTTATAATTTCAGTGCGCCCCCTAACTTTTGATTGCAAGGTCTGACATTGACCCCCTTTTCAGGAGTTGACCTAGAGCCCACCAAGGTCATGCATATCAAGTTTGGTCAATGTCAGACCTTGCAATACACTGTAAGGCACTGTAAGGCTCTAACCCTCCCCCACTTCCAGTGATGAAGCTAAGCTATGCTAACGGAGCGTCTATTCCCAAAGCTAAAATGCACGCACAGAGACAAAAAAGGTATGTATCTTCTTGTCTAACTCCAGGGAAGATGTTAAATAAGCTAATTTCCCAAAATGTTGGAGTTCCCCTTTAAGTGCAGTGGTCTGTAGCCACTCACACTACCACAGAAGCTCCCCCCTCTGATGGAACAGTCCACATTCATTTGTGCGTCATCTTGCGTCGTTTGGAAAGACCAAATGAAGTATAGTATATTTATAGTAAATTTACTGAGGATGGACAGATAATGTTGATATTTAAACATAAAAAATACAATACATATTAAATGTATTCATGATCATCATGCAACATAAAACAATTGCAGGCACAATTTGGGAGAGGAAGGGGTTTTAGGTTGCGTGTTCTAAGTTCCAAAAAAAATTACTTAAAGTTTAAAGCTCAATATATCAAAACGTGGCACTTTACAGTGAACAGGAGGTTTATTTGTATTAAAAACAATATTGTTTTCATTTAAATGTCTGGAAGAGCTCAAAAATAAAAATGTCAAATGATATTTCCATTGCCTTTTTTGAGTTGATCTAAATGTTACTGATTGAATGAATGAATGAATGCATTATTTATTTAGAATTCTTTTTACAACTAAACACGCGAAAATGATAAGTTTGAAGCACAAAAGGCTTATAGAGCAACCTACCCCTAATTCAAAAACAAATTCAAAAAAGTTAAAGTTTGCAAAACGAAAAATAAAATAAAAATCAACAATCAACAAAAACCGTTCCCGAAAAGAACATAAGTCAACATAGGAAAATCAATACTTCATGGTAGAGAAAAACAGATTCTACATGTTAAATTTGACTATAGGATTCTAGAACCATGTTTTTAAACTTATTTTTAAACTTAAAAATACTCCTGCTGTTTTTTATTTCATCCGGTAGATTGTTCCAGACTGACACAGACATACTTTTAAGTGTGGTTCGAGCTCTAGGCTGTTTGAAATTGAGTGCTCTTCTTAAATTATACCTCACCTCTCGTTCTTTAAACAAAATGTGTAAGTTGCTTGGCAGTTGATAACTTCTAGCTTTAAAAACTATCTAACACAAAAATGTTGTTAAATGGGCATATAATATCGTCTCATATCGATTGCAGGCACCTGAATCGTATCGTATCGTGGCAGACTTTGTGATATCGGCAAATATCGTATCGTTGTCCAAAGAATTGATATCGTATCATATCGTGATGACACTGGTGATTCCCACCCCTACTAATTATGTGGCAAATTGTTGAAGAAGTGATGACACTCGACAGGCATGACATGTTTCATGGACTGAAGGTCCTGGAACTTTCTCTCCTTGATTGGCAGAAGCATGTGGAAACGTTGTAATCCGCGCTGTCAGCTCATTTGGCACCGGTAGCCTCTGTGGCAGTGCTTCCTACGCAGAGTTCTCTGAGAAGGAGAGCTTGTAATGGACCTCGCCATCACTGCTAAACTGAAGAGCCAGCAAATCATGTACAGTCGGATCTCCAGCTTTTTAGCCTGGTCTGATGCTCGACAAGTACGATTTCAGTATTTCATCATGCTAGACCACATTCACATGGTAGGGTGATTCTTGAAATTGGCAAAAAATAACACACGCTTGACATAGGCCATTATACTAACTGGATAGGAACAGCAAGATCTTTTCAATTAACTCATTGACTGCCGGGGATTAGCCATGGCCCTGTGGTAGCATTGCCACACTTTAAAAGATAGGACTGAGTCACCTTGTTTGTAGAGCTATAACTATATTCTATATTATAGCTATGGATACAATACTATGGCCCATTTGACATCACCTATCTATCGTTTCCATCCATACGTCCCGTGTTATACCGTGGTGAATATAAGTATGGTTTTAGAGTGGTCTAGGGTAATTCATGAAATGCTGAGTTATAGCCCTACAAGTCAATTCCACTATCGACATTGCCATTTCTTGCCTGTATACGCTATTATTATACTATTATACGCGATAACGATATGATAATGCTATCATATTTCTCGATATCGATAATTATAATTTTTTTTTTTTAAACAACAGATGTATGTTTATTTTGCAGCAATTCTTTGTCGTTGCCGCCATCTTTATCCAGTTCTCAGGCTGCAGCTGGTTTAAAAGCGAAAGTAAACCGGCTTCTCTGCTGGCTGTGGCTCCAGGGGAGTTGAACAGTTCTGGCTCTGCTAGTTTATTTTCGCTCTTTTGGCGCTTTTTTGGTGGACAAACCACTGCACATGTGCACCGTGACTCGTGACTGGAGTCTAGCTCTGCTAGCACACATATCCTACTGTGTACAGACGGTTTCAAACTGTATTTTAAATTAGAAAGCAAACTAAATAAATGGACAAGAGAAAAATAAATCTCAATTTGGTCAGTATTGTCATTTGGACAAGCAAAGCCATTACTTTAAGTTGCAGGCAAGAAAGACAAGTCTGTCCACTGTCTCTGGTTTTAAAACTGCCCTGTTGCACGGATCAACTCAGACCTCACAGCGTGTGTGCTACAGCATCACCCAAACATATTCACCATTGACTTGTTGTGTCCAAAAACGTAGGCAAACAGCCACAGATACACACACACACGGAGGCCCAGCCAAAACAAGGGGTCGAATATATTCCGTTGCAACTGTGCCAAGTTGCATTCACTTTGAATGGATAAATTACACAGTTGCACTTGTAATTATTCGCACCCCACAAAAAAAATAATAATAATTATATCAAAAAAAAATGTGGATATTCGATATCGATTATTAAAATATATCGCGATATTTATCGTTATCGTTATATCGCCCAGCCCTACTACCACCCCTGCAGGACTTATATAACAATGCAAATTGGGGGTGCAAATCCAGAGCCTGCAGAATAATGAAAGACCCCCACCACCCCAACAACAGCCTGTTCAAGCTGCTGCGGTCAGGCAAGCGCCTACGTACACACGCTGCGAGAACAGAGAGACTCCGGCTCAGCTTCTTCCCCCAGGCCATCAGAACACTGAACACTGAACTCTCCACTCACAAGTACACATGAGCACACACAGACACACACACACATAACACTCATGCGGCAACCGCCAAAACAATCACTTTAAACAAAATGATACTTTAAATAATGGAAAAGTCACTTTAAAGGAAGGAGGTATTGTATAGTATAGTTTAGATACATTAAGAGTTAAAATTGTATATTGTATAGTAGTGCACATAGGAACCAGTTTCTCAGCAACTATGTCTTTTTTTATCATGCATATCTTGTGTCTTACCTATTTTCTTTTTTCTATGCCTATTTTTATTATTGTATTTTGCACAATCAATGCGGGCATGACCACCCGCATTTCACTGTATGCCCTGGTGTATGTGACAAATAAACCTCTTGATTCTTGAGAACGGCTGCCCTCGCCCGACAAGGAAACATGAAACCGGAGACATTTGGCCATCCCACAGGCGAAGGTAGAAGGGTACAAAGGGTGCTCAATACCGCCATCTAACGGGATGCGGCCGGTATTGCACTTTTACATTCTCAGGCTGATTCACCATGTTAACACCAAGTCTGTGTGCCTGTAATGAATAGAAATATCGAATAAAAGAAATAACAATCAAATAACGAGTATACTCGTTGTTGGTGTTCAACGATTGGCGCCCAATAACTTGTATACTCGTCATTGGCAGTGAATGAGTTAAGAATGTAGGCAATTTTACCAGAGGTGGCCAGCATTATGAAGAGATGTCTTAAGCAATAACATAATTTTCCTCAAAGTGACATAAGCCATTATTTTAATAATGTGACAATATGTGAATTCTTAAAATGGGTGGCATTCCCCTTTAATATCCGATATACCTCCCAGCTCTACTGCCCGTACACATGAATGAATGCTCCTTTGAGTTGAGAGATAAGAGAGAATAGACATGAGAGGACCAAGCCCTAACCACACAATATAAGCCACTTCATATTGTATCTACAGATTGACATTTTCAACATGCAAATGTTATGCTTCCATTTGACTTGAGAGTTCATCTGCAAAACACACACACTGGGAAGGTTGTGACATGGGGATTAACACAAATGGCAAAGAGGCCAACAACAGTTTCCCCAGTTGAATCAAATAATAGTGCAGATGAAACAAAGAGACAGTCTGAGCGTGGAGGTGGGGGATGCCAGAAAGATGAATGTACACTCCTGCTATGCAACAGAGGTGTTAGGATGGGAGAATAATAGATGGCATAGAGGTGTTACAATGCAACATAAGTGGTACAATGCAATAGAGGTTTTAGAATGCAACATACGCGTTACAATGCAACAGAGGTGTTACGATGCAACAGAGGTGTTACGATGCAACAGAGGTGTTACAATGCAACCGAGGTGTTACGATGCAACAGAGGTGTTACGATGCAACAGAGGTGTTACGATGCAACAGAGGTGTTACGATGCAACAGAAGTGTTACGATGCAACAGAAGTGTTACGATGCAACAGAGGTGTTACGATGCAACAGAGGTGTTACAATGCAACAGAGGTGTTACGATGCAACAGATGTGTTACAATGCAACAGAGGTGTTATGATGCAACAGAGGTGTTACGATGCAACAGAGGTGTTACGATGCAACAGAGGTGTTACATGTACAATGAGAAAGAGGTTTTATAATGAGACAGGTGTTACGATGAGCAGAGGTGTTACAATGCAACAGATGTGTTATGATGGGAGAAAGAGAGATGAAATGGAGGTGTTAGAATGGGAGAAAGATATAAGCAACGTGTGTTACAATGGGAGAAAGACAGCGATATAAGCAACAGAGGTGTTACGATGCAACAGAGGTGTTGCAATGGGATACACAAGCAATAGAGGTGTTATGATGCAACAGAGGTGTTACGATGAGACAGGTGTTACAATGGGAGAAAGACAGATGCAACAGAGGTGTTACAGTTCAACAGAGGTGAAAAGATGGCATGATGGGGAGAAACATTGACAGTTAAAATGAGCAGGAAGTCAGTTGACTGGTAGGATGTGAGATGGGATTGGGGAGATACATAGTAGAAAAAGGAGAGAGGATTGTACCTGTGTGTGTGTGGATTAGGCTGGGTGTGTGTGTCTGTCTCCATGTATCCAGGCTCCTGAGTATGTGGGCCATCAATAAAGAGCACATACTATTACTGTATGGCCAGTTCCCAGTTTTAATATTTACATTTTCAAACTATTTACAAACATTTGCATGTTTGTATTTGCGTGTCAGCATTAAACTTTTAAGCTCCTGTCTCTTTAAATGAAAATTAAACTGTGCAGCTGCACTTCCTGGTTCACAAAATTAGATCAAACTGTAAAACTAGGTAGTGCAAATCAGATCCAGCAATTGTATATCTTATCTCTTGCATAATATGGTCTCTTAAAAGGAAAAGCAAAACTGATGAGGGACCTGCTCCTGGTCAGTGGTGGAAGAACTACACAGTTCCTTTACTTAAAGCTGCTGTAGAAAACATTCAGCAAATGAGTGAATCTTCTGATTTTAAAAATCTTCGCTATTTTCACCATTCTCTCAGCAACCGAGCAACTGATCAGTAAAAGGATTTCACCAAATATAGTGGAGTAAAAAGTACAATAAACGTACATTTCTTACTTAAGTACAGTTATAATTATTTTCGACCACTGCTCCTGGGTTGCTTCCTCCCAAAAACCACTGGAGCTCACTGGCATCTCAGTGCAATTACGCCTGCTGCCGAGTCCCACTGAAGGCCAGCCAGCGCTACTCGCATCAACAGAGAGACAGAGAAAAGGACACAAATGAAGTGACAGAGCAGCACGGCTGGGTTAAGCTGTCCGGAGGGCTGCAGCCTCAAACTCACACTATACAGTTAGGCCTGGCAATTAAAAAGACACGCACCACTGTGCTGCTCTCTGAAGAACACTTGCACATACTGTACGTTAATACATTTACCCACAGGGCACACGTGCCACACACAAGCCACTGTCCGGATTCTATTAATTGATTTTAGTTCAGCGTTTAATACTGTGCAACCCTATACCCAGTGGCGGCCGGTGTGAACTACATTTGGGTGGGCGTGGGGGGGTGAAGGGGGGGGGGGGGCAAGCGGACAGCTGACCAAGCGAATACTGACTCGAGTCTCGACATAACGTTACCCCGTTTCCAACGTTAAGTCAAGTTCATTCATACTACACTAGTACACGTATGATCAACCAATAATGAACACATATATATATCTTGTCATTTTAAACAAGTTACCATTCATTCATTCATCCATTATGCGTCACCCACGGCGAAATTAAATGTTATAGTTCAACAACAACACGCTGTGTTGAGAGAGCGAGAGAGAGAGAGAGCGAGAGAGAGAGAGCGAGAGAGAGACCGCATTAACTCACTTTGTTTAGTTGAAACGTGGTCCATGAGGGCTTGATAAAGTGTATATGTCCACTGTCCCATAGTCCCAGACTGTTGATGTATATCCACTGTCCAGACTGCATCCAGCTAGCCAAATAGCTTCTTGTTAGCCAAGTTAGGCACACCAACACAAGTACTGTGATGAGCTGTGTCTTTGCCCATTTCCGCATCGAACAGCCTGCAAACTACCTGGCGTTCTATCGCCCTGCTCTAAGACAAACTCTAACCTTAACCAACTTTGAAAGAGTGCCTAAGCTTAACCGTCGAAAGAACTTGCCGTCATGCTCTAAGACAAACTCTAACCTTAACCAACTTCGAAGAGTGACTAAGCCTAACCAGTGTAGAAACTGACGTCGGCCAATCAGAGAGCGTCTCCGAGAAATGCGGCTACGGAAAGTATAGATGCTGCTTGCTTAGATGATATAGATCGCTTGAAAACGCGCCCGGCTTCCATCATATTACATCATATTTCAACGCACAGTGCGTTACGTGCGTTGCCCTATTTGATTGGTTGCGAGGATACAGCGATGAAACCAGTGCACGCCCTGCTGTGCGCGATATGTCTCGCCCCGGCCTGAGAGGTAGTTACTAGTGACTTCCTGTGAATGAAAAACTATTATTTATATTTGATATATTAACGTTATATTGTGCATTGGAAACACAAACACTTAAAATTTGTAAATATTATTCATTTTAAACATGTTTATTTTATTTCTAGGGCTCTAAATTTTTTTTTTTTAAATGTCTTCTTCTTCTCTCTTTTAACCAGGGAGGGCGGCGCTCTAGCGCCCACTATCGGCCGGCCGCCACTGCCTATACCTCCTTTTAGAAAAGCTGAAACAACACACACACATACAAAATTAACATTACTCAATATTTTTATCAGGGGAAATAAATACTTTTCTTCCGCACTTTTCTAAAAGCTCTGTGGATGTAATTATTTATGTATTACAGTAGTTATTATTATAATATTTTTATTATTATATATATTGTTTTTTATAAATGATTACTCTACATATAAATGTTATCTATAACACCTTTAACTAATAGGACACAGCAAGTGACGGTCAATGGGACACTGTCAGAGACCAAACACAGTAATACATGAGTCCCACAAGGTTGTAACATATCATCTATACTCTTTACATTGTACACTAATAAGTTAGTACACCCCAAAAATTACATTATACAATTTGCTGATGACACTGTGATTTTGTGCCTTGCTCCACAATAATATGGACCCTTCTGTGTACCACAACGAGACCAGATAGACACCTTCATCGAGTGGTGTGACACCAACCATCTCATTCTAAATGCCACCAAAACACAGGAGGATGGTTTTTAACCTGAGGCAAGAGAGGCACAACAAATGCTGGTATATAAGTATAAGCTATCTCCTTATACTACATCATTATTGGAATGGAATTTTGAAACCTATGGAACGCATTCTAATGACTGGCCAGTCCCCAGGTTTGCTCTGAACATGGTAAATCTGGCTTTCATTATGATGCCTCTAGCTCATGGAATGAACTCCAACAGTCATTAAAGCTTGAGATTCTCCCCTCTGTTTAAAGTTTAAAACCTTGATCTCCAACCTTTGTCAATCAAGTTGTACATGTTTTAATTGATGTGTTATCCTTGCTCTTTGCCTAGTCTTATTATCTTGTTTTATATGCTGTGTGATTTTATATGTTTTATGCTTTTTTCTGTATGTACACTAATATATATATATATATATATATATATATATATATATATATATATATATATATATATATATATATATATATATATATATATATATATATCTTTATTGATAATGAACATATATACAAAGAAAGCTTACAGCTTATTTAAATTGCGGTCCTTCAGATGTCTGTGAGTAATATGTACTGGTGAGTGTATGCCTGGATGTGTGTAGGTGTATGAGAGTAATGATACAACATGCACTTGTCAGAGCCTGTGGGTAAAGCTAGGGTGTGCCCACCATGCAGGGGGGAGGAAAACATAGGGAGATAAAATACAGTAAAAATGTTTATAAAATACAATTAATACAAATAAAAAATATACCCCATAAAACCTAATAGAATACCTTCAAAATAAATAAAATCAACTAAGATAAATAAAATATAATTAAACCCAGGTTCTGCTTCTCCTGATCCAGATCTTTAAAAGAGGAATAGGGGCTTATTAACTTAGTGTCTGCTGGTAGTCTATTCCAATCTACTGCCGCAGAGTACAGGAATGAATTCTGCCCAATGCATCTTTTGCATTTTATCTGTAGGGCTCCCTCTAGTGCCCTACAGACGTTCCAATGTCACTGACGTTGGGAAGTAGTTTCTGAGGTATTTTGGAAAACATTATTTACTATCCTGTGGAGTTTTATTTGGGTTACTCGCTCATCTACTCTGAGCCACTTGAGGCTGTCGAAATGAGACTGTAGTAGGTGAGTCCTGGGATGCAACTGTAAAATAAGTCTAACTAATTTATTTTGTGCGGTCTGCAGCCTATCGCCTTAGCGGTCTGCAGGCTATTGCCTTAGAAAAGGAAGTTGACATAACTGTAAATGAGGGAGACCTCAGTTGCTTGTGAAGTTTAAATAAAAGTGACTGACCATGAGCCAGTGGTCATCAAAAACCAGACAACGTTTCAGGTGTCCTCCTATAAATACTTCAGGTGTCGACATACTGTAGACAATCTTCTTTGCTGGAAAACGCACATTGATAACGCGTGCAAAAGACTGCAGCAGAGACTTCCTTTTCTAAGGCGATTGAGGCAGTATGGAGTCAGCAGCCAGATCATGCTGATGCTCTATGGGGGAACCCTAGAGAGCATCATTAGATATGGAATTACAGCACGGTTTGGCAGTGCAACTGAAAAGCAGGCTTGCCAGCGTGATGCACAAAAGTCATCAAAAGGGCAAAGTGCAAATCAAACCGTGTGAAGCCGCTGAACTCTAATGCTACATCTTAATAGAGAGCAACAGAGCAAAGTGCAATAAATATACAAGCACTTCAGCACTTAGCTCTTTAGAATTTAGCTCTTCAGCACATAGCTCTTTAGCACTTAGTACTTCAGCATTTACAGACGCAGCTCTCAGGACTCTGAGCTCTGCTCTGCTCTGCTACTGCGGTAATCATGCACCATTAACCTGGCAGTGCTGTTAACTCTTAGCTCTTTAGCACTTTAATACTTCCAGTTTCCGCAGGTGCTGCAAGTGTGTTTTTGTGTTAAAATAAGAGCCATCACTGATATAGAGTGTTTGGTCAGTAACATGGGTCTCCCAGTCCCTCTGCTCTGCAGTAAAAACTACAGCTGTCCTAAATACTTCAAAGCTTCGTTCGATGGGCATGGGATTCGAACGGGAAAATAAAATGTGATAAAAAAATATATATATATATATATATATATATTTAAAAATAAAATTACCTGCAAAATCTTGCGCCTCCAATGCAATGAACGTCATACGCCTCATTAACTCCACCTCTCTTTGTTAACTACAACAAGCATGTGGATATTCCTCATTAACTCCTCCTCTCTGTGCAGCAGACATGTCTAAGTCCTCAGGTGTGTGGTGCCGTTTCTCGCCTGGACACGCTACTATTTCCAAATCAAATGTATATAATAGGTATTATGTTTCATCATGAATGCATCAAAGGGGGGGGGGGGGGGGGGGGGGGGGGGGTCGTTTTTTGATGCTCTGATCGCCAGTAACGGCATTTGTTTTGAACACCACACACGCTGATCAGCTGGATCGATATGAAATCATTGTAGGATCAAGGTGGAATTGACGTCAGATAGTCCTTACCTTTGATCAGGGTTATTCCAAAAAGAATATTCCAACTAGGACTAGGGTTTTCAAAGGGTAGGCAATACTGCCACCTATCAGGTATTGCACTCTCTGGGAATCAGTATGGCTTTCAGCGGTAACATATAGGTCTGTGAGTGTAATATTGATATTAAAATCGAATAAAAGAAAAATCTATCTAAAAACGCGTCCAATGTGTTAAAATATGCAAAGACAACACCCAAAAAACTGAGTGCCAGATATGCCACAAGAAATTGGCATATCACAACTGTACGAGTCAAATCACTTAAAAAACATAAGTATCGGTGTACACGACGCCACACATTAATAAGGCTATGCCTATGCTATGGCTAATGTTGAGTTACCAAGTTGGCTAATTGTAATCATCCGCTTTTGTAGGTGCATTGTGTGAAAACGGATGCTTCGTCAGCCAATACATTTTAATTTATTATTTGTGTTTATGTTAAGGAAAGCGAAGCAATGCCGTTTGTTATTTAAAATGAGGTCGGACTAGGCACTGACAGATGTGTTCATTGTGCTGCTTTTATAAAGCCTCAAATGACGGCTTACACCGAAACAATATTTCATATATATATATATATATATATATATATATATATATATATATATATATATATATATATATATATATATATATATATATATATATATATATAATTTTTAAGTGAAGATTGGTGAAAGTTAGGTTTGCACTTCAATCCCAATAGGGAAATTCATCTTGGTTTGATAATTTTTATGTCAAATAAAAACAAAGCTTATTTGAATGATTTCCTTGCGTTTTTTTTTTTTTAAACTTTGGCCATTCCCCTGGCTCTTTTTTGCGTTTATCGCATTTATTCTGGTCAAGGATGACCGACAGAAACAGGCTGAAGGGGTTCAGATGGGGGGGAAGACACTCTGGGAAAGGCACGGCTGCAGTCCGGGATTCGAACTCGCTAAACCCCAGATCCGTGACGAGCACGGTTGTCCCCGGCGCCGAAATAGCGCTCGAGGTACGTGGTGAGCTACTGGAGCTCCCGCGTTTTTTGTTTTTAAGAGAAAAAAATCGATTAAAATCGTAAATCGGATGTGGTGTGAAAAAAAGTGGTGTGAGATAAAATATTTAGGCCATATCGCCCAGCCCTAGTGTTGTGTTAAACGTTCCTAGTTCCTAAATGGTAAATGGTGCATTTATAAAGTGCTTTTATCCAAAGCGCTTTACAATTTGTTCCTCACATTTTGCCCATTCACTCATACACACCGACGGTGGAGGCAACGATGCAAGGTGCCTACCTGCTCATCGGGAGCAATTAGGGGTTACGCAAGTGTCTTGCTCAAGGACACTTCGAATCAAACCGGGAACCTTCTGATTACCAGACGAGTGCTCTACCTCCTGAGCCACTGTCGACCCAGTGTCTAGCTTCGCCTTGAATGCTCCTCGTGTTTTTGTGATGTTTTTTTTTTTTTTTTACGTGAAGCAACTATCTAGCAACTATCTAGCTTTTTATGTGACGCAACGGACTGATGTGCCCGAGACTAATTTCCCTGTGGGGACAATGTAGCTTACACTACTCTACCCTACGCACACGCAACGGACACACATGTGAGACGACACTGTATGAAACCTGATGTGAGACTATTTCATATTCCCCAGACTACTTTTAGCCGGCCGGCCTCGTTCCATTGACCCCTGATCAATGAAGCTGACAAACGACATGTCACAACAGCAGGCTCTGCACACAACGCCTTGCAGGGCCACATTAACCCCATCACCTCAGAGGGTATGTATGGATCTGCACAGAGTCAAGCACCACACACACACACACACGCGAGCGCACACACACACACGCACACACACACACACACTCTTCAGTAGGCTGACCATCCGTAGGCCAAGGACAGTGGCGCTGATTAGATTGGAACATATTGATTTTAATCAATAAAAGGAACCGAACGGAGGCGTGCAACCTCCCCAGACAAGGGAACTTGATTTAATTCAATTGTAGAGCTTGGTCTTGTAACAGCACTCATGAGACCACCCAGGAGAATAGTCTGGCTGACTGGAACTAGCAACCGTGACCCGTGTATGTGAGAGAGAGGGTGCTTCTGTATGCGAGTGTGTAGGACATAAAATGATTATTTGAGTTCACATGCATGGAAATTATGTTTGTCTGTGCGTGTGTGCTTCTGTATGTGAGTGTGTAGAACAGGGGTCCCCAAACTTTTCCCTTCTCTGGTGGGGGCCGGGGTCAGTTTGTAACAGAAAAAGTGTGACGATCGCAGGGGTGCCTAAACGTAAACATTTATTGTTTTCCAGAAAGCCACACAACCAAATATTAATAACCCTTTCCGGGATCTTCACAGAAAAAAAAGTCAGGAAATAAATAATAACACTATTAACTCATTCAGCGCCGGAGCTTAATCCGCAAGATGGTGCTACAGTAGAACGCCACCGCTTTAATCAATGGGGGGACTGCGAGATTTGCGAGTGCTTATAATATATCTTAAATTATAGCTATGGGTCTAATACACCCGTCGATTATCAGTGAGTTGCTTCCAGTCAACATGTACAAAACGGATAGTTTTTTCATCTGTACATTTCCGTTTTATACCGTTTTGAATATGAGTATAGTTTGGGTGCTTCTGAGTAATTCCAGAGAAAGACGCGATAATAGCGTTTTAGTGGAATACACAAAACACGTTGTAATTTTTCGCCTGATTATCAAATCTTCCTGAAATCAACGCTAGAACATCATTATTATCCTTCCTCGTGCAAGCATGCAATGTGGCTTAGACCGGGGCCCCACCCCACCCCCCCCCCCCTCTTGCCACCAACGGCACACAGCCACACATACACACACAGAGACAGCGTCGATCGGGGTAGAAATAAATATCAGATCAACGATCAAATTTATATATAGTGTTCTTACCTTGTATCTGATGTAATGCAAAAGAAATAATCCAATTATCTGATCGCCATTTCAAATACTGCTCGTGGAGGTCCGTACCACATTACCGAGCGTTACACACTGACGGGCGGGTATTTGCCCTTTTGCGAGCTCAGACCCATTCCCAACGATAACATCAGGCTGGATGGATGAAAATGAATAGATATCGCTAATAAAATAAATAGCGATTAAAACTCGGGTCTGGCGCTGAACGGTCGGCGAGTTAACCCGACTATCATCGTGACTGGCGCTGAATGAGTTAATTAAATAAATAACACTATTTATGAAATAAATATACAGTACCTACAGACCACCTAGCTCTAGCTCTGTACTATTTAAAAGCACAGTGGAGGACACACTCAAAGGTTATCGCACCTCAGAGATGGCAGTGGACATGTATGACAGGACAAAGGCCATATGTAATGGCCTTGGGATTGAGGAACATACTACCAGTCAAAGGAGGAAGCAGAAAAGGATGGACGAGTATGTAGTTGAGTCATCTTGTGGCACAAGCTCAGACTTCAGCTCAGGAGATCAGCTGAGACAGAGACTGTTCTAACTTCTATCCAGTCCTCGACAGAATGCTGCAAGAGCTTGAGAGCAGGTTCTCATGAGTTGGAGAACAACTTATGAGAGGCATACAGGCATGTTATCCAGCCTCAGACCAGTTTCTCTCAGTGGAATTGCTGCAATCCCTCGCCACACATTACAATATCCAACTACTGCCAGAGGAGATCACAGTTGCAAAGTGTTTCCTGGCCAGGACAGGCAGAGATGCAGTCCCTACTATCCAAAGTGTCTTTTCCCTCCTGGATGATAATAATAATAATAATAATAATAATAATAATAATAATAATAATAATAATAATAATAATAATAATAATAATAATAATGATCATGATCATGATCATGATCATGATAATAATAATAATAATAATAATAATAATAATAATAATAATAATAATAATAATAATGCATTTTATTTATAAGGCGTCTTTCAGGGGGGGAAAAAAAGTCCACAAATCGGTGAATGAAAAAATTATAGGATCAAATGAAAACTACTACTAAATTGATGTTTAAAAGTACTAAAAACCAACAAAAAAGATCAAACACTAACAAACATTCAGAACAGACAATGGGGATGCTGCCATCTTAAAAAAAAAAATATATATTATATTTTTTTAGGGGGCCAGATCCGGCCCGCGGGCCGTAGTTTGGGGACAACTGGTGTAGAACATCAATTGTTATTTTAGTTTACATGCATGTGTGTGTGTGGTGTGGGCACATATGTGTGTGTGCACATATACTGTGTGTGTGTGTGTGCGTGTGTGTGGTGTGGGCTATTATGTGTGTGTGTGCACATATACTGTGTGTGTGTGTGTGTGTGTGTGTGTGTGTGTGTGTGTGTGTGTGTGTGTGTGTGTGTGTGTGTGTGTGTGTGTGTGTGTGTGTGTGTAGGAGAGTGGAGGAGTGCTCTACTGTAACTGTACCATCTATCCCGTTCCTACTGAGAGCTCCCCAGGGCCACATTGCTCCATGCAGTCCTCAGATGTGTTCTAAGGCTAAACAGTCCACACAGCCAGTAGCTGTTTGGTTAGAATATTGGGTTAATATTGTAGAGTGGGATAAAGGAACAGTGAGAGGGAGTAGTCTAGGCTCTGTGTGAGGGCAGATCTGAATACAACAGTACAATACAATAGCAATAATAATACAATAGTCTAGGCTCTGTGTGAGGGCAGATCTGAATACAACAGTACAATACAATAGCAATAATAATACAATAGTCTAGGCTCTGTGTGAGGGCAGATCTGAATACAGCAGTACAATACAATAGCAATAATAATACAATAGTCTAGGCTCTGTGTGAGGGCAGATCTGAATACAACAGTACAGTACAATACAATAGCAATACAATAGTCTAGTGTGTGTGTGTGTGTGTGTGTGTGTGTGTGTGTGTGTGTGTGTGTGTGTGTGTGTGTGTGTGTGTGTGTGTGTGTGTGTGTCAGGGCAGCTCTGAATACAACAGTACAATACAATAATAATACAATAGTCTAGTGTGTGTGAGGGCAGATCTGAATACAGCAGTACAATACAATAATAATACAATAGTCTAGTGTGTGTGAGGGCAGATCTGAATACAACAGTACAATACAATAGCAATAATAATACAATAGTCTAGTGTGTGTGAGGGCAGATCTGAATACAACAGTACAATACAATAGCAATAATAATACAATAGTCTAGTGTGTGTGAGGGCAGATCTGAATACAGCAGTACAATACAATAATAATACAATAGTCTAGTGTGTGTGTGGTGTGTGTGTGTGTGTGTGTGTGTGTGTGTGTGTGTGTGTGTGTGTGTGTGTGTGTGTGTGTGTGTGTGTCAGGGCAGCTCTGAATACAACAGTACAATACAATAGCAATAACAATACAATAGTCTAGTATGTGTGAGGGCAGATCTGAATATAGCAGTACAATACAGTAGCAATAATAATACAATAGTCTAGTGTGTGTGTGTGTGTGTCAGGGACATTTGCAAAATGTCCCAAACTACGATCGACCTGATTTTAGTGTAAGATTAATCAAATATAGTACAGAGTGGGGTCATAGAATACGGACTAAGTGATCATTACCTTGTCCACAGCACAAGAAATAAACAGAAAGTATCTTTCCTCTGTGCACAAAACCATTCATATCAGAAAAGTACTCTGTAGACACTTTTAGATATTTTTTTACAGAAGTGGATTGGTCTCCTGTAATAAATACTAGTGATGTAGACAAGGCGTGGGACAGTTTTAAAAGGCTATTCCTCCAAGTAGTGGACGTAGTCGCCCCTCTCAGGGTGCTTTCACACCAGAGCTGTTTGGTCCGGACTATCGGACCAGAGTTCGTTTCCTCGGATAGTCCGCTTTTTTTGGGGTGGTGTGAATGCTCAGTCGAACTCTCGTGCGGACCAAACACGCAAACTCTGGTCCGCCTGAAAACGTAGGTCTCGGTTCGCTTCATCGGACCAAACGCAAGACCAAATATAGGAAGTGACCTGATAAACTGTGCATCTTGGGTAGAACGCGCATTCACTGCAAAACAAGCATGCGGTAAACATGTCTCGTGGACAGACGTGGGCGAATGACGAGGTGAAAGCCCTGATAGAAATATGGGCAGAAGACCAAATTAAACAGCTGTGGGCACTCATAAAAACAACGCGGTGTACAAGTTGTTTAGCGAAAGGATGGTGGTAATGGGCTTCAATAGAACAATGCCACGTCAAAATAAAAAAACTGCATCAGCAATATATTAATAAATAAGCAGATAATTAAATTAGCAAACACACAGGTATGTGAAAACATCCATGCATTTAATTTAATATCACTTTAAACGTCATTTATTCTCCAAACATTAAAGTTACATTAAGAGACATTAAGGTTTCCCCTCATTTTCAATGCTGTGGAGATTACAGACTTGTTAAAACAGGTCAACACACAAATAACAACAAAGGAAGAGAAGGATCAGTTTAGATAGTTAGACACTCAATAAATAGGACAAAAGGAAATACACACAGGGACACACATATGAAAGAAAGAGCACACACACACACACACACACACACACACACACACACGCATGCAATGAAGGAGCAGAGAGAAACAAACTAGTAAATACCTTCAGAGGAGTCAATGCACTCTGACAGCATATCTGTGGAAACCATCAGTGAAGCTTTGGTACTGTTTTCTGCCTCTAGCATAGCATTGATCAGACAGGAAATATAAAACGTGGGGTGAAAGCAGGGCTGTATGTGTGTGTGTGTGTGTGTGTGTGTGTGTGTGTGTGTGTGTGTGTGTACATCATCCGACTGCTGTGGACGGTTTCAGTTAAATTACCGTTGTTTCAACCGTTTCCACTTCCCTTTCTGAAAGCACAAACGGAGCTAAGTCTCACCAGATGGAAAACTAACTCAAAACATCCACCTAAGAAGTACATACCATGACGACCTCCAGTTTGCTGACAAACTAGTTAGATGTGTAGTGAAACATGTAGTGAAACCACACTGCCAGATCTGTCGCCATCTTCCACAGAACAAACTCGTAAACATGACATTTATCAATGAAAGGGAATAAATGAGTGAAAATAATCACAAGAGGCCATAAAGGAGAAGAAAAAAGGCCAACAACGTGCCTTGGTGGCAAAGGCTAGCAGCATCGAAGATAACCAAGCGAGCAGCATTGAAGCTAACCAAGCTAGCAGCATCGAAGCTAACCAAGCTAGCAGTATCAAAGCAAACCAAGCTAGCAGCATTGAAGCAAACCAATGTAGCAGCAGCAAAGGTAATAAAGCTAGTGGTACCGAAGCTAATCAAGCTAGTGCCATAGAACCAAACCAAGCTAGCAGCATCAAAGCAAACCAAGCTAGTGGCATCAAAGCTAATCAAGCAAGCAGCATCAAAACGAATCAAGCTAGCGGCATTGAAGCTAACCAAGCTAGCAGCATTGAAGCTAACCAAACTAACTGTATAGAAGCAAACCAAGCTAGCGGCATCGAAGTGAAGCTGATGAAGGCCAGAGGAGCCTCGCAAAGAGCATAGATTCCAATGACATAATTAAGGCGATAAAGGAGCTAAAAACGGATCTCAACTGCCTGAGACAGGGCAGATCAATGGCAAACTGGACAACCTTGAGACGGAAATGCAGAGTCTATCCGACGAGTTGGAGACGCGGAGACCGCAGAGAAACAGGTGGAGGGCAGACTGAAGACCTACTGACCTACCTAGAACAGCAAAGAGTCATACAGCAAGAGGAGCTTGGTACCACAGTTCATAGTGAAACTCCATTACCACAAGACATGGATCTGATAATACAGGGGGCTCATCGGTCCCTGGTGCAAAAACCCAGACCCGAAGCCCCACCGAGACCTATTATTATCAACTTCCAGGAGTTCACAGCCAAGGAGACGGCACTGAGAGAAGCTAGGAAAAAGGGGGGGGGGAATCCAAAAGGATTTTTTTAAAGGATAAGAGGATTCACTTTCAAAAGCCATAAAGGAATAAGCGGATCCACTGGGACACAGGGATCCGAACATACAGCGGTGCGCAGGAGGCGCAGGGGGAGCTGAGGAGGCGCAGATTCCCATGTGGAAGAGCCGGAGACAGTCAAGGAAGAGAGCAGTGGGGAAATGTGGCTTTGTGAGCTATTGGAAAGACAGCAGGCAGCGGGCCGCCGTGATAAAGTGCCAGCCACGGCCCAGAGAGCGAGGAGTAGATAGGAGTGCTCAATAGGAACAGCAGATATATCAGACCACAACTCAATTTAGGTGTTATAGATAACATTTTTATGTAGAGTAATCATTTTGAAAAAAATAACATCCACAGAACTTTTAGAAAGGTGTGGAATAAAAAATATTGCTTCCCCACCCAAAAAACATTTATTTGTGAATACATTTCATCAATCATTTAAAAAACGTTTGCGGGATGTTGTTGTTTACATGTTGCAGGCATGTATACCCTCCCTACTTCCCATTTCCCGACGTGGAATGCACCTAATTGGATAAATGACATGCAGCTGCTCTAGTGCAACATCTAGAGGCTGAATGTTATCTATAGCAGGGGTTCCCAAAGTTTTCAGGCCGCAACCCCCGAAATAACGGTGTCCGGTACCGGACCGCAAATTACATCACATCATAAATCATTCTCTCTAGACTGTCTGACATAATTATCGTTTAATTTTTCAAATGTATTCAAGAGTAAACATCTACAAAACCTTCTGTTT
Organism: Notolepis coatsorum; assembly: GCF_963971535.1. NCBI lineage: Eukaryota > Metazoa > Chordata > Actinopteri > Aulopiformes > Paralepididae > Notolepis > Notolepis coatsorum. Next base: position 92,945,286 of record NC_140166.1, read on the forward strand.
AATCATCTTCCCTTTATTCATTTCCCTAGATTTATTTGTACAGGTTATCTCAAGAAGGTGCTGAACGAGCTCAGTGGCCATTTTTCATGTCTGGTCATTTTTAGCATGGTGTTATTCACTGTCAAAGATGCTAAGAAAAATCATAATTTATATTGTCCTTTGTTGCATCACAATTTACTCAAGCCTAGTAACAGACACAATATACCTGAATACATTCCCTGAGATCCATAGATGTCCCTAGATATTAAAAATAAAAAGATAAATTAAATATGTCTAACCCTAACTAACCTTACTGTCATATCACGCAACACTTTGATGAACATTGTTACTCAGCTGATAGAGCTGTACCCTTCCTGATGACTTGTCGTACAGAACTTGTAAGTCGCTTTGGATAAAAGCGTCAGCTAAATGACTAAATGTAAATGTAAATGTAACCATGTCACTCACAACAGCAGTCATAGTGTATATTTTCAGCAATACATTTGTTTACCAATAGGTTAAAGTGTTATTAGTGAGATTTTAGATTTTGAAATGTATTGTTTTGATCACGGAGGTTGGCCATTTTGAATTAGTGGCCGTCGCTGAATGATGACGATTGTAGTTTCTTTGTAGATTCTAGCTGCCTTCAAGCAAATTACTTGTGTATGCATTTTGTTTTATTTCTCTTATTACTCTGGATTATATACCACAAAACTGAACGTTATTGGCATATATTGGAGCACGGTTAGTTTGTCTCTCCTATTGTGAACATTTAGCAACCATCCAATTTGAAATCAGTTTCAAAATGGCGGAGCTGTCGCAAGAATAAAAAACCTACTGTACATACAGTAGATTTCATTCTCTGTTCTTCATAAACGCCTGGTGATACTAAATCAAAATTGACCTCTGCCATTGGAAAGAGTAGATTTGGCCCGATCCATAGATCGGCCACCAGATGGCGCTCTTGAACCGCTAGAGAGTTGAGAGGAGATCAGCAGTGTGTCTCAGGGCTCCGGAAAGGAAATATGATTTCGATGACAGATTTTTGAAATATTGACATCAAAGACGAGTTACGGCGTCTTCGGCAGAATGCGCATGGCTCGGAATGACGTGAAAACTCGTTCCCGGCGATCATAGTGTTAAGAGTTGGACAATATTGGTATCGGTAAAAAAGCCAATATCGAGCATCCCTAGTTTTAAGTACTCGCAAATAAGTCCTATTCTCCATTGGATACAGCGTTGGCCCAGAAGGGCATCAGCAGAGGGCACTGTTGGCCCTGAATGAGTTAATGTCGTATTGTTGTGATGTTGTTTACTAAATAAAAATGCATACCATTACCCACAACAACAATAATAACAACAAACAAAAACAAAAATCCTCAATCAAAAATGTATGTGTTTTTTTGTGACAAGAATGTTTTTTCTAAAGCACAAAAGCACTAATGACGGCAGTGTATTGTGTATTCGAGAGGGGGCACAGGGCCATGGACTGAATGGAGGTAGTTATTGCTTGAACACCAGCCCTGGCTGAAAGTCAAGTCTTAGTACAAACAACATGTCACACTAATAAATGGAACAACGGACCCCAACAGAAGCAATTATGCAGGGGGGAATTCAATTGGTTTCACCGGGTCCTTGTGATGAGGAGAGGAAATAGCCCCTATGTAGCAAACAGACAGCAAGCAGGAATAGATGGATATTGAAAGTGATAGAGAGATAAAAACATGGCTTACTATTGTAATATTTCTAATTATGTCACTGTGGATCATGATGGATACTTGACAAAGACTTAACGGTGGGGTAGGCTTCTGTTGCTCTGATGATATGTTATTGCTGCTGCTGTTGTTTTTTTGTGTCTGTATGTAATGTCTGCTTACATGTATCCTTGTAATACGTCTGTATAGTTTGTTTATGTTCCTCTGTTTTTAAGATTTGTACATTATAATTCCAATTCAGTCTACTGAACATGGCAAATAAAGTAAAGTTGAACTTGAAACGTGAACTTATTTTAGAAACATTTTGGTAACATTTGGGGAAATTCTCTTTATATCAAATGCAAAAATAAAAAATGGTCTCTGACCCTGTAATCAAGACATTCCAAAATATCAGGGTGACCTGACCTGGTGTTTCCACTCTGAGGGTCTAGTAGCAAACATCTAGAACCCCCTTGAACTGGAGCTGGTGGGCTCAACAGTCTAACAAAGATCTGACGCATCTGGGGGTAGAGGGCAATGCTTCACTAACAAGCACCTGGGAAAATATGACCATAGCAACAGAATTGTTGAACTGGCTGGTATGAGGTGCAGCACGGTGACTACTAATGCAACAGACCAAAGGAAGATCATGGCTGTGAGAGGGAGTGAAATAAACAGAGGCAGAGAAAGAGACAAATAGAGATAGCAAGAGAGAGAGAGAGGCATGGTGGGAGGAAAGAGACAGAGAGAGAGAGAGAGAGAGAGAGAGAGAGAGAGAGAGAGAGAGAGAGAGAGAGAGAGAGAGAGAGACAGAGACAGAGACAGAGAGAGAGAGAGAGAGAGAGAGAGAGAGAGAGAGAGAGAGAGAGAGAGAGAGAGAGAGAAAGAGAGGGGAAGGGAGAGAGAGAGAGAAAGAAAGAGAGAGAGAGAGAGAGAGAGAGAGAGAGAGAGAGAGAGAGAGAGAGAGAGAGAGAGAGAGAGAGAGAGAGAGAGAGAGAGACATTGAGAGATACTTCAGGATCTTTGTTGACCTGGTTTCTTCTTCTCCCAGCATGGACACACACTACAGTGAAGGGAAATCACTGAATGTGGGGGAGAAAAGGAAAAGGAAAAGGAAGGTGGATAACTTAATAATTGATTGGACATTTTATTAACAGATTGCAGAATGGGTACAATACAGTACAGCTCAATACACACAATTGTTAAGGGGATGCAGACCAGAGAAATACTTTCATCTTGTTTACATCAGGGTCCCCCATTTTCAATTCATCATAACATATATGACATACATGACATACAGATAGACATCACTGCTACATCTATACATTTATGACATACCAGATTTACAAATACAGTACTGTTTGTGATACAAAAAGAGTTTAAAAAAAGAGAATATATACATTTGACGAAGAAACTGTACATTGGAGGAGGTGGGGTGGGGAGGGGTGGGTAGGGGGGGTGGGGGTAACCGTACATTGGATTATCGACGAAACCTTACTTGGTCCCAAGAAGAGGGTCTCGTGTATTACTGGGTTAGGACATTTACTGTACATTGGAGGGGGTTGGGTTAGGACATTTACAGGGGCCAGTTTCGAATTGCAGTCTCCCATAGGTGCTCCTTGAGAGTGGTTTTAAAAGTGGGTAGTGATTCACATTCCTTTACAGCTGTGGGTAGGGCGTTCCACATTGATGTGGCATAATTGCGAAACGTGTTTAGTCCCTTGTTTGAGCCGAATCTGGGTTTAACATGAGAGAAGATGAAACTGAAACCTACTGAACATTAGTAGCAGCACAACTTAAATCAACATTCAGCACAACACATTGATATTCATTTCATTATCCCCTTTCTTTCATGGATTCTATTCAATGTGCGCTCTTTCTCTTTTTATGTACTCTACTGAAATGGACTGACAGTGCTCTTCAAATGCAGTCTATTAAAATGTATTAGCAACAGCTTTTCTCCAACTATGTTACACAATGAGACTTGTGGTTGATATGTTACAGAGAGAGACTTCTGGTTGATATGTTACATAATGAGACTTCTGGTTGATATGTTACATAATGAGACTTCTGGTTGATATGTTACATAATGAGACTTCTGGTTGATATGTTACAGAGAGAGACTTCTGATTGATATGTTACATAATTAGACTTCTGGTTGATATGTTACAGAGAGAGACTTCTGGTTGATATGTTACAGAGAGAGACTTCTGGTTGATATGTTACATAATGAGACTTCTGGTTGATATGTTACATAATGAGACTTCTGGTTGATATGTTACAGAGAGAGACTTCTGGTTGATATGTTACAGAGAGAGACTTCTGGTTGATATGTTACAGAGAGAGACTTCTGGTTGATATGTTACAGAGAGAGACTTCTGGTTGATATGTTACATAGAGAGACTTCTGGTTGATATGTTACATAATGAGACTTCTGGTTGATATGTTACATAATGATACTTGTGGGTGATATGTTACAGAGAGAGACTTCTGGTTGATATGTTACATAATGAGACTTCTGGTTGATATGTTACAGAGAGAGACTTCTGGTTGATATGTTACATAATGAGACTTCTGGTTGATATGTTACATAATGATACTTGTGGGTGATATGTTACAGAGAGAGACTTCTGGTTGATATGTTACAGAGAGAGACTTCTGGTTGATATGTTACAGAGAGAGACTTCTGGTTGATATGTTACAGAGAGAGACTTCTGGTTGATATGTTACAGAGAGAGACTTCTGGTTGATATGTTACATAATGATACTTCTGGTTGATATGTTACATAATGAGACTTCTGGTTGATATGTTACAGAGAGACTTCTGGTTGATATGTTACAGAGAGAGACTTCTGGTTGATATGTTACAGATAGAGACTTCTGGTTGATATGTTACAGAGAGAGACTTCTGGTTGATATGTTACAGAGAGAGACTTCTGGTTGATATGTTACAGAGAGAGACTTCTGGTTGATATGTTACAGAGAGAGACTTCTGGTTGATATGTTACAGAGAGAGACTTCTGGTTGATATGTTACAGAGAGAGACTTCTGGTTGATATGTTACAGAGAGACTTCTGGTTGATATGTTACAGAGAGAGACTTCTGGTTGATATGTTACAGAGAGAGACTTCTGGTTGATATGTTACAGAGAGAGACTTCTGGTTGATATGTTACAGAGAGAGACTTCTGGTTGATATGTTACAGAGAGAGACTTCTGGTTGATATGTTACAGAGAGAGACTTCTGGTTGATATGTTACAGATAGAGACTTCTGGTTGATATGTTACAGAGAGAGACTTCTGGTTGATATGTTACATAGAGAGACTTCTGGTTGATATGTTACATAATGAGACTTCTGGTTGATATGTTACAGAGAGAGACTTCTGGTTGATATGTTACAGAGAGAGACTTCTGGTTGATATGTTACAGAGAGAGACTTCTGGTTGATATGTTACAGAGATAGACTTCTGGTTGATATGTTACAGATAGAGACTTCTGGTTGATATGTTACAGAGAGAGACTTCTGGTTGATATGTTACAGAGAGAGACTTCTGGTTGATATGTTACAGAGAGAGACTTCTGGTTGATATGTTACAGAGAGAGACTTCTGGTTGATATGTTACAGAGAGACTTCTGGTTGATATGTTACATAATGAGACTTCTGGTTGATATGTTACAGAGAGAGACTTCTGGTTGATATGTTACAGAGAGAGACTTCTGGTTGATATGTTACAGATAGAGACTTCTGGTTGATATGTTACAGAGAGAGACTTCTGGTTGATATGTTACAGAGAGAGACTTCTGGTTGATATGTTACAGAGAGAGACTTCTGGTTGATATGTTACAGAGAGAGACTTCTGGTTGATATGTTACAGAGAGAGACTTCTGGTTGATATGTTACATAATGAGACTTCTGGTTGATATGTTACAGAGAGAGACTTCTGGTTGATATGTTACAGATAGAGACTTCTGGTTGATATGTTACAGAGAGAGACTTCTGGTTGATATGTTACAGAGAGAGACTTCTGGTTGATATGTTACAGAGAGAGACTTCTGGTTGATATGTTACAGAGAGAGACTTCTGGTTGATATGTTACAGAGAGAGACTTCTGGTTGATATGTTACATAATGAGACTTCTGGTTGATATGTTACATAATGAGACTTCTGGTTGATATGTTACATAATGAGACTTCTGGTTGATATGTTACATAATGAGACTTCTGGTTGATATGTTACAGAGAGAGACTTCTGGTTGATATGTTACATAATGAGACTTCTGGTTGATATGTTACATAATGAGACTTCTGGTTGATATGTTACAGAGAGATACTTCTGATTGATATGTTACATAATGAGACTTCTGGTTGATATGTTACAGAGAGAGACTTCTGGTTGATATGTTACAGAGAGAGACTTCTGGTTGATATGTTACAGAGAGAGACTTCTGGTTGATATGTTACAGAGAGAGACTTCTGGTTGATATGTTACAGAGAGAGACTTCTGGTTGATATGTTACATAGAGAGACTTCTGGTTGATATGTTACAGAGAGAGACTTCTGGTTGATATGTTACAGAGAGAGACTTCTGGTTGATATGTTACAGATAGAGACTTCTGGTTGATATGTTACATAATGAGACTTCTGGTTGATATGTTACATAATGAGACTTCTGGTTGATATGTTACAGAGAGAGACTTCTGGTTGATATGTTACAGAGAGAGACTTCTGGTTGATATGTTACATAATGAGACTTCTGGTTGATATGTTACATAATGAGACTTCTGGTTGATATGTTACAGAGAGAGACTTCTGGTTGATATGTTACAGAGAGAGACTTCTGGTTGATATGTTACATAATGATACTTCTGGTTGATATGTTACATAATGAGACTTCTGGTTGATATGTTACATAATGAGACTTCTGGTTGATATGTTACAGAGAGATACTTCTGATTGTTATGTTACATAATGAGACTTCTGGTTGATATGTTACAGAGAGAGACTTCTGATTGATATGTTACATAATGAGACTTCTGGTTGATATGTTACATAATGAGACTTCTGGTTGATATGTTACATAATGAGACTTCTGGTTGATATGTTACAGAAAGAGACTTCTGGTTGATATGTTACAGAGAGAGACTTCTGGTTGATATGTTACAGAGAGAGACTTCTGGTTGATATGTTACAGAGAGAGACTTCTGGTTGATATGTTACAGAGAGAGACTTCTGGTTGATATGTTACATAATGAGACTTCTGGTTGATATGTTACAGAAAGAGACTTCTGGTTGATATGTTACATAATGAGACTTCTGGTTGATATGTTACAGAGAGAGACTTCTGGTTGATATGTTACAGAGAGACTTCTGGTTGATATGTTACAGAGAGAGACTTCTGGTTGATATGTTACAGAGAGAGACTTCTGGTTGATATGTTACAGAGAGACTTCTGGTTGATATGTTACATAATGAGACTTCTGGTTGATATGTTACAGAGAGAGACTTCTGGTTGATATGTTACAGAGAGAGACTTCTGGTTGATATGTTACATAATGAGACTTCTGGTTGATATGTTACAGAGAGAGACTTCTGGTTGATATGTTACAGAAAGAGACTTCTGGTTGATATGTTACAGAGAGAGACTTCTGGTTGATATGTTACAGAGAGAGACTTCTGGTTGATATGTTACATAATGAGACTTCTGGTTGATATGTTACAGAGAGAGACTTCTGGTTGATATGTTACAGAGAGAGACTTCTGGTTGATATGTTACAGAGAGACTTCTGGTTGATATGTTACAGAGAGACTTCTGGTTGATATGTTGCATAATGAGACTTCTGGTTGATATGTTATGTAATGAGACTTCTGGTTGATATGTTACATAATGAGACTTCTGGTTGATATGTTACAGAGAGAGACTTCTGGTTGATATGTTACAGAGAGAGACTTCTGGTTGATATGTTACAGAGAGACTTCTGGTTGATATGTTACAGAGAGACTTCTGGTTGATATGTTGCATAATGAGACTTCTGGTTGATATGTTATATAATGAGACTTCTGGTTGATATGTTACATAATGAGACTTCTGGTTGATATGTTACATAATGAGACTTCTGGTTGATATGTTACAGAGAGAGACTTCTGGTTGATATGTTACAGAGAGAGACTTCTGGTTGATATGTTACAGAGAGAGACTTCTGGTTGATATGTTACATAATGAGACTTCTGGTTGATATGTTACATAATGAGACTTCTGGTTGATATGTTACATAATGAGACTTCTGGTTGATGTTACAGAGAAACTTCTGGTTGGGGTTAGAAGTGGACTGATATGTTATAGAGAGAGATGTTTTAGGTTAGCTAGCATGCGACACCAACTCCGCTTTTCGCAATTGGCACATAGAAAGCATTCTTCCAAGCTCTCATATTTGCACAGAATATATGCTGATAACGATTCCTTCCTTTACCTCCTTCTAGGGCTGGATAATATGACCTGAAATCCATATTGCGGTATTATTATCACATTTACTTCGGGACAATAAATTAAACAATAATTCACAAACAAATACCTCATTCGTGTTGGCCCTCTGTTGCCCCCTGGTTCCCCTAAGGGGATTAATACATTATCTGTCCATCTCCAACATGTCTGTAATGTTTGTCTGTCAGCATGTGATTGGTTTTTGTACATTCAGCTGAATTAAAGGGGTCTATGCAATGGAGAAATGCATTTGTCTGACATATCGAAACAGGCTAAATAATGTCGGTATCGGCACATACAGCCCTCCCTCCTCCCTACCTGATCTTCAGGAAGGAATCTGTGTACTTTTCCCAACAGTGAATGCAAACATATTCCAGTGATCCAGCCTATACTCCTCACCATAGCAACAAGCACAAAGCCCTATCAATATGACAGATCCACCAGTGCAACAGAACAGCTTACAGTATGAAACCTTTATGTCAAGCCTCTCTGCGACTCATTATAACCCGACTAATTTACCTGGTTGAAGGCAGCTGTACACATACAGCGCAGGTGAAACAGTCCCAGAAACAAAGACACAAAACACATGAATGTGGAATGAATGTCCTGACCGCTGTGGCTCCTGTTTCAAAACGCCAGTTTCATACAAGAGGCCGGAGACCATGATGAATACTGACAACGTATCCCTTGTTCCCCTTCCTTCTCCTCCTCCACGCCTCCTTTCTAGCAGTCAGGAGGTGTTCCATCGGCGAACGGACAAAATACCTTGGTGGCGACGGTGGCCGTGTTTTGTGGGAATGGAGAATGGGCAGGTAAATGTACAGGCTGAGGCTGTCAGTCCACATAATCTGTCTACCGGGCGGACAACGGGGGGGGATGTGAGGGTGGAGGAGAGAAGGAGAGACAGAGAACACACACATAGAAGAAGAAAGGGATGCAGGAAAGGATATAGAGAGCATGTTATGAATCAACAAGAGGGGGAAAGAGAGATGGGTAGGGGGGTGTATGCAGGGTGTAAACTGATTACTGTGAGAGGAGGAGGAGGCAGAGGAACTGGCACAGCGAGACAAGGTAGATACAGCGAGGAGGAGGGGGAAGCAGAGGAACTGGCACAGCGAGACAAGGTAGATACAGAGATGAGGAGGAGGAGGAGGAGGAGGAGGAGGAGGAGGAGGATGAGGAGGAGGAGGAGGAAGCAGGTGAACTGGCACAGCGAGACAAGGTAGATACAGAGAGGAGGAGGAGGAGGAGGAGGAAGCAGGTGAACTGGCACAGTGAGATAATGTAGATAGAGAGGAGGAGGAGGAGGAGGAGGAGGAGGAGGAGGAGGAGGAGGAGGAGGAGGAGGAGGAGGAGGAGGAGGAGGCGGAGGAGGAGGAGGAGGAGGAAGCAGGTGAACTGGCACAGTGAGACAAGGTAGATACAGAGAGGAGGATGATGAGGATGAAGCAGAGGAATTGGCACAGTGAGACAAGGTAGATACAGAGAGGAGGAGGAGGAGGAGGAGGAGGAGGAGGAGGAGGAGGAGGAGGAGGAGGAGGAGGAGGAGGATGAATCAGAGGAATTGGCGCAGTGAGACAAGGTAGATACAGAGAGGAGGAGGAGGAGGAGGAGGAGGAGGAGGAGGAGGAGGAGGAGGAGGAGGAGGAGGAAGCAGAGGAATTGGCACAGTGAGACAAGGTAGATACAGAGAGGAGGAGGATGAAGCAGAGGAACTGGCACAGTGAGACAAGGTAGATACAGAGAGGCGGATGAGGAGGAGGATGAAGCAGAGGAACTGGCACAGTGAGTTCAAGTTCAAGTTCTTTAATAGTTGTCATACAGAAGTACAGAATACTTTCATACAAGGTAGATACAGAGAGGAGGAGGAGGAGGAAGCAGAGGAACTGGCACAGCGAGACAAGGTAGATACAGAGAGGAGGAAGAGGAGGATGAAGCAGAGGAACTGGCACAGTGAGACAAGGTAGATACAGAGGAGGAGGAGGAGGAGGAGGAGGAGGAGGAAGCAGGTGAACTGGCACAGCGAGACAATGTAGATACAGAGAGGAGGAGGATGAGGAGGAGGAGGAGGAGGAGGAGGAGGAGGAGGAGGAGGAGGAGGAGGAGGAGTAGGAGGAGGAAGAAGCAGAGGAACTGACACAGCGAGACAAGGTAGACACAGAGAGGAGGAGGAAGCAGAGGCACTGGCACAGCGAGACAAGGTAGATACAGAGATGAGGAGGAGGAAGCAGAGGAACTGGCACAGTGAGACAAGGTAGATACAGAGAGGAGGATGAGGAGGAAGCAGAGGAACTGGCAAAGCCAGACAAGGCAGAGAGGGGAGAAGAGAGGAGGAGGAGGAGGAGGAAACAGAGGAACTGGCACAGCCAGACGAGGCATATAGGGGAAGAGAGGAGGAGGAGGAAACAGAGGAACTGGCACAGCCAGACGAGGCATAGAGGGGAAGAGAGGAGGAGGGGGAAACAGAGGCACTGGCAAAGCCAGACGAGGCAGAGAGGGGAAGAGAGGAGGAGGAGGAAACAGAGGAACTGGCAAAGCCAGACAAGGCATAGAGGGGAGAAGAGAGGAGGAGGAGGAAACAGAGGAACTGGCAAAGCCAGACAAGGCATAGAGGGGAGAAGAGAGGAGGAGGAGGAGGAGGAAACAGAGGAACTGGCAAAGCCAGACGAGGCAGAGAGGGGAGAAGAGAGGAGGAGGAGGAGGAAACAGAGGAACTGGCAAAGCCAGACAAGGCAGAGAGGGGAAGAGAGAGGAGGAGGGAGGGACTTGTTTTTCACTGTCAACAGCACTTAGGACAATAAATACATACAGTGCTGCCGGGGGCATTGGAAGAGAGAGAGAGAGAGTGTGTGTGTGTGTGTGTGTGTGTGTGTGTGTGTGTGTGTGTGTGTGTGTGTGTGTGTGTGTGTGTGTGTGTGTGTGTGTGTGTGTGTGTGTGTGTGTGTGTGTGTGTGTGTGTGTGTGTGTGTGTGTGTGTGTGTGTGTGTGTGTGTGTGTGTGTGTGTGTGTGTGTGTGTGTGTGTGTGTGTGTGTGTGTGTGTGTGTGTGTGTGTGTGTGTGTGAGTAGTATGTTGCCGTGTGTATGTTGCACATGTTTGTCTGTGTGTGTGTTGCGTATGTTTGTGTGTGTGAGTAGTATGTTTATTTGTGTGTGTGTGTGTGTGTGTGTGTGTGTGTGTGTGTGTGTGTGTGTGAGTAGTATGTTGCCGTGTGTATGTTGCGCATGTTTGTTTGTGTGTGTGTTGCGTATGTTTGTGTGTGTGAGTAGTATGTTTATTTGTGTGTGTGTGTGTGTGTGTGTGTGTGTGTGTGTGTGTGTGTGTGTGTGTGTGTGTGTGTGTGTGTGTGTGTGTGTGTGTGTGTGGGTGTGTGTGTGTGTGTGTGTGTGTGTGTGTGTGAAAGACGATTCCTACATGTAGTTTATCATCCAGGGCTTGACCGTGTCAGGACCCCTGGCTGAATCTAATCTCCAGTGAGAAAACACTGTGGTGAACACGGCACCACTTACCACATCACACCACAAACACATAGACACACCGCTGGCTGAGGGACAATGCTGGAGATCACAAAGTATGAGGAATTATGGAATCTTGAAGTCTAGTCATCTGATGTTTCTGCAGCAACAGCAAAGGCCACAGTTCACATATAACACCAGGTCTGAACTATTTGGTCCTTCATGTTATCTTCGTTGACCGTTTTCTTATTTTATTTTTTTTATTCCTCAGGATTCTATCTTAGAATCCTACTGTTCTAGTGTTCACTAATATAGATAGCCGACAAGAAATAAACTTGGGTCCGACTCCTAGCTGTTCCCTAGCAACGCAATTTCACCGCAATTGTCTATAGCTTCCGCTGTGCAGTAACCATTGTGACATCATCACTGTGTCCTTTATGAGAAGGTTGGTTGGCCCTCTCTGATGGAGAGGTCCCCTTACCTTATCCCATTTTATAGCGTCTTGAATATAAGCGGTATATGGGATTGGTCTGGTATATTTCCTGCAAAACGAGATACAGGCTGCTAAGCTAATAACGTTAAATCGAATGGCGTTTCGGCCCTACAGAAGCTAGAGCTAAAAATCAAAATGCATATGATCGATATAATGTTCCACCATGAATGCATGAAAGGGGGGGGGGGGGAGACGTTGTTTCTGATTATTGATTGCCAATAACGGTGTTAGCCTTAGTAGCCACATTCGCTGATCGCCTGGTTGGCTATGATAACAAGGCCTGATCAGCGTGTAATTTACGTGAAAAAGATCTTACCTGTGGCCGGTTGGACTGCAAAAAGGATTTCCCAGTTATCGATCGCCATTTGGTAGATCCATATGTCCATTGGCTGATGATATATTCCTTTACTGCATACTGAATTCTGCGTCCCAAAACGTATTCCATGCTACATGCTACACGCATAGATTCACCCTAACAGGAAAGTCAATTCGAGATCCAAAAAAATAAAACACCTTTCTGCCACAGGGAACACTGCATTATCGAGACAGCGCCCCTACGAGGATCTGGCCGGTAATGCACTTTTCCGAATTCCAAGAGTAGGGTAAATCTGCAGTGCCGCTCTGTGACATTGAGTAGGTTATTAAAATGGAATAAAAGCCAAAACAACCTTGCCACGGACATGTCCGTGGTTGGCCCTCTACCGTTGGATCTGAAACACGGACATGTGCCCCTTAGCTCATGGAATGAACTCTAAGTCTTTAAAGCTTGAGTTGCAGAATTTAACCAACCACCAACCTTTGTCAATCAAGTTGTACATGTTTTAATTGATTTGTTATCCTTACCTTTTGCCTCGTCTTGTTGTCTTATTGTTATGATTTTATATGCCGTGTGCTTTTTTGCTTATTTCTGTATGTACACTTGACGTGACTGTAAATGAGGGAAACCTCTCGTGCCTTTTGAGTTTACTTAAAGATTTGAACAGGCGGGGTCCCTGAAACGGTGTCTGTATCAACTTGGAGGTCCTTGAGACAAACAGTGTTGTATCAACTTGGAGGACCTTGAGACAAACAGTGTCTGTATAAACTTGGAGGACCTTGAGACAAACAGTGTCTGTATCAACTTGGAGGTCCTTGACGAGCAAAAGGATGATAAGCACTGATTTAGAGAACCGATCAATAAAACAAATAATACTTTTCGATTCCCCCCCCACCGTAGGCCAAACAAAGCTGAATAGAGTTACTATGAAACCACCAACACTAAGCACAAAGCTATTAAAATATACAGAGTCCAAGGCCTTGATATCTGATCTATGTTTAGAGCAATGCCAAATATAAACTGACCACTGGCTAATATGAATTGTATGATGCACAGCTGTGTGGATGGAACCACGGACAAAAAGTGTGTCTGAGCCTCCCAGAGACTTGGATGTGTTCTTCTCCTCTGCCCAGGGCTGTACGTTAACTTTTTTTGCACATAGCACTGGTGCTACAGAGGTTGATAGTTTTGTAGCACAGGCCAAAATCTTGTAGCACAAGTATAAAACGTGTTATATTTGTAACAGTCACAAATGTGCCTATTGTATTTGTGTTATTTAGTTGCAGTGCCATGTTTGGCTGTCATTTAGTATATCGCCATGTGTTATTATTACTATGATACTCTCATATGCTATTTTCAATTAATATCATAAACAACATAAGGAATATTAGCATAATTTTGAGTGGACTGAAGGAATGAGTCAGCGTTAATAGTTTTAAATGCAAATAATTTATTGAAACATAGAAGTGGGGTCGGTTGGGACACACACACACACACACAATGGGGGACCCTGATGTAAACAAGACAAACGTCTTTCTCTGGTCTGCATCCCCTTAACAATTGTGTGTATTGAGCCGTACTGTACCCATTCTGCAATCTGTTAAATAAAGTTTTCATTCATTCATTCACACACACTGTTTCAACTCACCACCCCTGCATCATATTGTAGTCTAGTCTGTCTTCAAACTTCCACTCCTCTCGAAACTTGTTTATATTTGAATATCATCATTATCTGTCCATCCTCAGTTTACTATAATATACTCCTGTCCTGAGTCCTGACTAGTGACTTCATCGTCTTTCCAAACGCACGCACGCACACACACACACAGGGAAGGGGAGAGAGTGCCCCCCATTTCCCTTTCCACACTGTCTGCTGGCTCTGCGCCTCTGATCAGGATTAGCTTGTTAGCTTGCTAACATTGTAGTGATTGTAATGGTACATAAACGTTAATTTCGGGCGATGTGCGCATAAAGGAATGGCGACGGTGCAAAGCATGTAGATGCATTTTACCCGTTGCGAGAAAGAAAAAACACCACGGACTTATTTCGGGACGTGTAGGCGCACTGCTGTGTTAACGCAGCAGTGCGCACCAACCGACCAACGCGCTGCTCTGCTTGCAGAAGCACGGATAGGGCGGATACGACTCGTCAAGTTGTCACAAGAGTTTTTTCAAAATAAGAGTATCATATGCACCTGAACGTTGCTAGCTTTCGGAGCCTAGCTGGAGCTGCGCGTGGGCAGAAATGAGACCCGCTACAGGATTTTCAAAATAAGAGTATCTATATGAACCGAATCGCTATCGCACCAGTGCTACTGAAGTAAATCCATCCATCGCACAGACAGCTGTTGCTGTAGCACGTGCGATATATATGTCGCACTGTACACCCCTGCCTCTGCCGTCTAATACTCTTCAGATAACCAACTACCAACGTTTTAACCCCACAGCCCCACACCTCCTCTCACCCTGTGGTCACACAGACAGGATTCACAGTCAGAACACGGTGCTCTCTGTGAGTGTGTGTAAATGAATGGAAAGAAAGAGAGATGAAGAGAGAGAGAGAGAGAGAGAGAGAGAGAGAGAGAGAGAGAGAGAGAGAGAGAGAGAGAGGAGAGAAAGAGATATGGAGGGGGAGGGGGAGAGAAAGAAAGAGATACGAGGGATGCGTCTACCTTAATGATAAGCAAGCAGTGCAAAAATGCGGAAGCATTCGTCACCGCACGCCACTACGGTAAAGCGCCTTTCTTTTCAGGCCCGCTTTGGGAGCTGTCGCGCGGAAATAGGCTGTCTATTGCCATTCTCTTTGACAAACTCTAACCTTAACCAGCTCCTTAACAGCGCCTAAACTTAACCGTTCTAACCTTAACCAACTCCGAAACAATGCCTAACCTTAACCTTAACCTTAACCATGCCTAACCTTAACCATAGAAATTATATTGCCATTCTCTTTGACAAACTCTAACCTTAACCAGCTCCTTAACAGCGCCTAAACTTAACCGTTCTAACCTTAACCAACTCCGAAACAATGCCTAACCTTAACCTTAACCTTAACCATGCCTAACCTTAACCGGCGAAAGAATACATGTTAAAAAAAAAAATCACGTTAAAAAAAAAATATTCGATGGGATTCGAACTCGCCAGCAAACGAGCCATAGGATCCACAGCCATGTAGTCTTGCCAATTGAGCTATTTCTAGATACTGAATAAGGGGCGGTGACTTATATATATTGAGCTCCGCTCGTGTCGAACCAAGGCGGGATCTCATGCGCATGCGCGGGCACCTCGCGCGAGCACGCCGGCGCACGCACGCACCTGAGCGAGCACGCCGCCGCCGGTGCACGCACGGGCGCTGGGCGGCGGAAAATGAAAGGCGCATTACCGCACGACACTACGGTAGAATGCTTCCGCATTCTTGCACTGCTTGCTTATCATTAAGGAAAACGCACGAGGGATAGATAAGAGAGAGTGGGAGAGGAAGAGAGAGAGGGAGACTGACAAGAGGAAGTGTATTTGCTCAAATACATTTCTGCGTATACCTAAAGCAGACTTTGTATTACTGAAGAGATACACTTTACTTGCAAATGAAACATACATCTGTGCATGTTTAATAAACTGCGTGTGGATCTCCAGTCAGGACAGACTGACTCAGAGGTTTGAGAACGGCTGTTTAGGAGCAAAACGTTCGCGAGAGCCGTGCTTCTCAACAGGTCCTTGAGGAGGTTCCACAAGGTTTGTTCAAATTAGAAAAATATGTTCAAATTCACTATTTCATTCACAAGAAATCAGCCCAATGAGAGAATATAGAATGATGTTATCTCCTCAACTACAGCATAGACAGCTACGCTATTCTGGACAACAAAAACCTTCTTAAAAGGTTCCTAAGACAATATCTATAGGCGTCAGCGACCTGACAACTTCAATCCGTGGGTCCTTGACATGAAGAAGGTTGAGAACCACAGCGCTAGACTGACGTCTTCTGTCTCAGGTCATCCTCTGCACACTACAGACTCTACCTTCACACTACAAACTCTACCTTCACACTACAGACTCTACCTTCACACTAGACTCTAGCTTCACACTAGAGACTCTACCTTCACACTAGACTCTAGCTTCACACTAGAGACTGTAGCTTCACACTACAGACTCTACCTTCACACTAGAGACTCTACCTTCACACTACAGACTCTACCTTCACACTAGAGACTCTACCTTCACACTAGAGACTATACCTTCACACTAGAGACTCTACCATCACACTAGACTCTAGCTTCACACTACAGACTCTAGCTTCACACTACAGACTCTACCTTCACACTAGAGACTCTACCTTCACACTAGATACTCTACCTTCACACTAGAGACTCTACCTTCACACTAGAGACTCTACCTTCACACTACAGACTCTACCTTCACACTAGAGACTACCTTCACACTAGAGACTCTACCTTCACACTACAGACTCTACCTTCACACTAGAGACTCTACCTTCACACTAGAGACTCTACCTTCACACTACATACTCTACCTTCACACTACAGACTCTACCTTCACACTACAGACTCTACCTTCACACTAGAGACTCTAGCTTCACACTACAGACTCTAGCTTCACACTACAGACTCTACCTTCACACTACAGACTCTACCTTCACACTAGAGACTCTACCTTCACACTACAGACTCTACCTGCACACTACAGACTCTACCTTCACACTACAGACTCTACCTGCACACTACAGACTCTACCTGCACACTACAGACTCTACCTTCACACTAGACTCTACCTTCACACTAGAGACTCTACCTTCACACCAGAGACTCTACCTTCACACTACAGACTCTACCTTCAGACTACATACTCTACCTTCACACCAGAGACTCTACCTTCACACTACAGACTCTACCTTCACACTAGACTCTAATTGTTCAAATTAGAAAAATATGTTCAAATTCACTATTTCATTCACAAGAAATCAGCCCAATGAGAGAATATAGAATGATGTTATCTCCTCAACTACAGCATAGACAGCTACGCTATTCTGGACAACAAAAACCTTCTTAAAAGGTTCCTAAGACAATATCTATAGGCGTCAGCGACCTGACAACTTCAATCCGTGGGTCCTTGACATGAAGAAGGTTGAGAACCACAGCGCTAGACTGACGTCTTCTGTCTCAGGTCATCCTCTGCACACTACAGACTCTACCTTCACACTACAAACTCTACCTTCACACTACAGACTCTACCTTCACACTAGACTCTAGCTTCACACTAGAGACTCTACCTTCACACTAGACTCTAGCTTCACACTAGAGACTGTAGCTTCACACTACAGACTCTACCTTCACACTAGAGACTCTACCTTCACACTACAGACTCTACCTTCACACTAGAGA
Organism: Notolepis coatsorum; assembly: GCF_963971535.1. Taxonomy (NCBI): domain Eukaryota; kingdom Metazoa; phylum Chordata; class Actinopteri; order Aulopiformes; family Paralepididae; genus Notolepis; species Notolepis coatsorum. The sequence continues at coordinate 92,963,091 of NC_140166.1, forward strand.
CTCTACCTTCACACTAGAGACTCTACCTTCACACTAGAGACTCTACCATCACACTAGACTCTAGCTTCACACTACAGACTCTAGCTTCACACTACAGACTCTACCTTCACACTAGAGACTCTACCTTCACACTAGATACTCTACCTTCACACTAGAGACTCTACCTTCACACTAGAGACTCTACCTTCACACTACAGACTCTACCTTCACACTAGAGACTCTACCTTCACACTACAGACTCTACCTTCACACTAGAGACTACATTCACACTAGAGACTCTACCTTCACACTACAGACTCTACCTTCACACTAGAGACTCTACCTTCACACTACATACTCTACCTTCACACTACAGACTCTACCTTCACACTACAGACTCTACCTTCACACTAGAGACTCTAGCTTCACACTACAGACTCTAGCTTCACACTACAGACTCTACCTTCACACTACAGACTCTACCTTCACACTAGAGACTCTACCTTCACACTACAGACTCTACCTGCACACTACAGACTCTACCTTCACACTACAGACTCTACCTGCACACTACAGACTCTACCTTCACACTAGACTCTACCTTCACACTAGAGACTCTACCTTCACACCAGAGACTCTACCTTCACACTACAGACTCTACCTTCACACTACATACTCTACCTTCACACCAGAGACTCTACCTTCACACTACAGACTCTACCTTCACACTAGACTCTACCTTCACACCAGAGACTCTACCTTCACACTAGACTCTACCTTCACACTAGAGAATCTACCTTCACACCAGAGACTCTACCTTCACACTACAGACTCTACCTTCACACTACAGACTCTACCTTCACACCAGAGACTCTACCTTCACACTACAGACTCTACCTTCACACTAGAGACTCTACCTTCACACCAGAGACTCTACCTTCACACTACAGACTCTACCTTCACACTAGACTCTAGCTTCACACTACAGACTCTACCTTCACACTAGACTCTAGCTTCACACTACAGACTCTACCTTCACACTAGAGACTCTACCTTCACACTACAGACTCTACCTTCACACTCTACCTTCATACTACATACTTTACTTTAACACTACAGACTCTACCTTCACACTACATACTTGACCTTCACACTACATACTCTACCTTCACACTAGAGACTCTACCTTCACACTAGAGACTCTACCTTCACACTACAGACTCTACCTTCACACTACAGACTCTACCTGCACACTACAGACTTGACCTTCACACTAGAGACTCTACCTTCACACTACAGACTCTACCTTCACACTACAGACTCTACCTTCACACTAGAGACTCTACCTTCACACTACAGACTACCTTCACAATACAGACTACCTTCACACTACATACTTTACTTTAACACTACAGACTCTACCTTCACACTACAGACTTGACCTTCACACTACATACTCTACCTTCACACTAGAGACTCTACCTGCACACTACAGACTTGACCTTCACACTAGATACTCTACCTTCACACTACATACTCTACCTTCACACTACAGACTCTACCTTCACACTACATACTCTACCTTCACACTACATACTCTACCTTCACACTAGAGACTCTACCTTCACACTAGAGACTCTACCTTCACACTAGAGACTCTACCTTCACACTAGAGACTCTACCTTCACACTACAGACTCTACCTTCACACTAGAGACTCTACCTTCACACTAGAGACTCTACCTTCACACTAGAGACTCTACCATCACACTAGACTCTAGCTTCACACTACAGACTCTAGCTTCACACTAGAGACTCTACCTTCACACTAGAGACTCTACCTTCACACTAGAGACTCTACCTTCACACTAGACTCTACCTTCACACTACAGACTCTACCTTCACACTAGAGACTACCTTCACACTAGAGACTCTACCTTCACACTACAGACTACCTTCACACTAGAGACTCTACCTTCACACTACAGACTCTACCTTCACACTACAGACTCTACCTTCACACTACAGACTCTACCTTCACACTACAGACTCTACCTTCACACTAGAGACTCTAGCTTCACACTACAGACTCTAGCTTCACACTACAGACTCTACCTTCACACTAGAGACTCTACCTTCACACCAGAGACTCTACCTTCACACTACAGACTCTACCTTCACACTACATACTCTACCTTCACACCAGAGACTCTACCTTCACACTACAGACTCTACCTTCACACTAGAATCTACCTTCACACCAGAGACTCTACCTTCACACTAGACTCTACCTTCACACTAGAGACTCTACCTTCACACCAGAGACTCTACCTTCACACTACAGACTCTACCTTCACACCAGAGACTCTACCTTCACACTACAGACTCTACCTTCACACTAGAGACTCTACCTTCACACCAGAGACTCTACCTTCACACTACAGACTCTACCTTCACACTAGACTCTAGCTTCACACTACAGACTCTACCTTCACACTAGACTCTAGCTTCACACTACAGACTCTACCTTCACACTACAGACTCTACCTTCACACTACATACTTGACCTTCACACTACATACTCTACCGTCACACTAGAGACTCTACCTTCACACTAGAGACTCTACCTTCACACTACAGACTATACCTTCACACTACAGACTCTACCTGCACACTACAGACTTTACCTTCACACTAGAGACTCTACCTTCACACTAGAGACTCTACCTTCACACTACAGACTATACCTTCACACTACAGACTCTACCTGCACACTACAGACTTGACCTTCACACTAGAGACTCTACCTTCACACTACAGACTCTACCTTCACACTACAGACTCTACCTTCACACTAGAGACTCTACCTTCACACTACAGACTCTACCTTCACAATACAGACTCTACCTTCATACTACATACTTTACTTTAACACTACAGACTCTACCTTCACACTACAGACTTGACCTTCACACTACATACTCTACCTTCACACTAGAGACTCTACCTGCACACTACAGACTTGACCTTCACACTAGAGACTCTACCTTCACACTACATACTCTACCTTCACACTACAGACTCTACCTTCACACTACATACTCTACCTTCACACTAGAGACTACCTTCACACTAGAGACTCTACCTTCACACTACAGACTACCTTCACACTAGAGACTCTACCTTCACACTACAGACTCTACCTTCACACTACAGACTCTACCTTCACACTACAGACTCTACCTTCACACTAGAGACTCTAGCTTCACACTACAGACTCTAGCTTCACACTACAGACTCTACCTTCACACTAGATACTCTACCTTCACACCAGAGACTCTACCTTCACACTACAGACTCTACCTTCACACTACATACTCTACCTTCACACCAGAGACTCTACCTTCACACTACAGACTCTACCTTCACACTAGAATCTACCTTCACACCAGAGACTCTACCTTCACACTAGACTCTACCTTCACACTAGACTCTACCTTCACACTAGAGACTCTACCTTCACACCAGAGACTCTACCTTCACACTACAGACTCTACCTTCACACCAGAGACTCTACCTTCACACTACAGACTCTACCTTCACACTAGAGACTCTACCTTCACACCAGAGACTCTACCTTCACACTACAGACTCTACCTTCACACTAGACTCTAGCTTCACACTACAGACTCTACCTTCACACTAGACTCTAGCTTCACACTACAGACTCTACCTTCACACTACAGACTCTACCTTCACACTACATACTTGACCTTCACACTACATACTCTACCTTCACACTAGAGACTCTACCTTCACACTAGAGACTCTACCTTCACACTACAGACTCTACCTTCACACTACAGACTCTACCTGCACACTACAGACTTGACCTTCACACTAGAGACTCTACCTTCACACTAGAGACTCTACCTTCACACTACAGACTCTACCTTCACACTAGAGACTCTACCTTCACACTACAGACTCTACCTTCACACTACAGACTTGACCTTCACACTAGAGACTCTACCTTCACACTACAGACTCTACCTTCACACTACAGACTCTACCTTCACACTAGAGACTCTACCTTCACACTACAGACTCTACCTTCACAATACAGACTCTACCTTCATACTACATACTTTACTTTAACACTACAGACTCTACCTTCACACTACAGACTTGACCTTCACACTACATACTCTACCTTCACACTAGAGACTCTACCTGCACACTACAGACTTGACCTTAACACTAGAGACTCTACCTTCACACTACATACTCTACCTTCACACTACAGACTCTACCTTCACACTACATACTCTACCTTCACACTACATACTCTAACTTCACACTAGAGACTCTACCTTCACACTAGAGACTCTACCTTCACACTACAGACTCTACCTTCACACTAGAGACTCTACCTTCACACTAGAGACTCTACCTTCACACTACAGACTCTACCTTCACACTACAGACTCTACCTTCACACTAGAGACTCTACCTTCACACTAGAGACTCTACCTTCACACTAGAGACTCTACCTTCACACTACAGACTCTACCTTCACACTAGAGACTCTACCTTCACACTACAGACTCTACCTTCACACTAGAGACTCTACCTTCACACTAGAGACTCTACCTTCACACTACAGACTCTACCTTCATACTACATACTTTACTTTAACACTACATACTTTACCTTCACACTACATACTTTACCTTCACACTACAGACTCTACCTTCACACTACAGACTTGACCTTCACACTACATACTCTACCTTCACACTAGAGACTCTACCTTCACACTAGAGACTCTACATTCACACTAGAGACTCTACATTCACACTAGAGACTACCTTCACACTACAGACTCTACCTTCACACTACAGACTCTACCTTCACACTACAGACTCTACCTTCACACTAGAGACTCTACCTTCACACTACAGACTCTACCTTCATACTACATACTTTACTTTAACACTACAGACTCTACCTTCACACTACAGACTTGACCTTCACACTACATACTCTACCTTCACACTAGAGACTCTACCTTCACACTACATACTTGACCTTCACACTAGAGACTCTAGCTTCACACTACAGACTCTACCTTCACACTACAGACTCTACCTTCACACTACAGACTCTAGCTTCACACTACACACTCTACTTTCACACTAGAGACTCTACCTTCACACTAGAGACTCTACCTTCACACTAGAGACTCTAACTTCACACTAGACTCTACCTTCACACTAGAAACTCTACCTTCACACTACAGACTCTACCTTCACACTAGAGACTACCTTCACACTACAGACTCTACCTTCACACTACAGATCTACCTTCACACTACAGACTCTACCTTCACACTACAGACTACCTTCACACTACAGACTCTACCTTCACACTAGACTCTAGCTTCACACTACAGACTCTACCTTCATACTACATACTTTACTTTAACACTACATACTTTACCTTCACACTACATACTTTACCTTTACACTACAGACTCTACCTTCACACTACAGACTGTAGCTTCACACTACAGACTCTACCTTCACACTACAGACTGTAGCTTCACACTACAGACTCTACCTTCACACTAGAGACTCTACCTTCACACTAGAGACTCTACATTCACACTAGAGACTCTACATTCACACTAGAGACTCTACCTTCACACTACAGACTCTACCTTCACACTAGACTCTACCTTCACACTACAGACTCTACCTTCACACTAGAGACTCTACCTTCACACTACGGACTCTACCTTCACACTACAGACTTGACCTTCACACTACATACTCTACCTTCACACTACAGACTCTACCTTCACACTAGAGACTCTACCTTCACACTAGAGACTATACCTTCACACTAGAGACTCTACCTTCACACTACGGACTCTACCTTCACACTACAGACTTGACCTTCACACTACATACTCTACCTTCACACTACAGACTCTACCTTCACACTAGAGACTCTACCTTCACACTAGAGACTATACCTTCACACTAGAGACTCTACCATCACACTAGACTCTAGCTTCACACTACAGACTCTAGCTTCACACTACATACTCTACCTTCACACTAGAGACTCTACCTTCACACTAGAGACTCTACCTTCACACTAGAGACTCTACCTTCACACTAGACTCTACCTTCACACTACAGACTCTACCTTCACACTAGAGACTACCTTCACACTAGAGACTCTACCTTCACACTACAGAATACCTTCACACTAGAGACTCTACCTTCACACTACAGACTCTACCTTCACACTACAGACTCTACCTTCACACTACAGACTCTACCTTCACACTACAGACTCTACCTTCACACTAGAGACTCTAGCTTCACACTACAGACTCTAGCTTCACACTACAGACTCTACCTTCACACTAGAGACTCTACCTTCACACCAGAGACTCTACCTTCACACTACAGACTCTACCTTCACACTACATACTCTACCTTCACACCAGAGACTCTACCTTCACACTAGACTCTACCTTCACACTAGAGACTCTACCTTCACACCAGAGACTCTACCTTCACACTACAGACTCTACCTTCACACCAGAGACTCTACCTTCACACTACAGACTCTACCTTCACACTACAGACTCTAGCTTCACACTACAGACTCTACCTTCACACTAGAGACTCTACCTTCACACCAGAGACTCTACCTTCACACTACAGACTCTACCTTCACACTACATACTCTACCTTCACACCAGAGACTCTACCTTCACACTAGACTCTACCTTCACACTAGAGACTCTACCTTCACACCAGAGACTCTACCTTCACACTACAGACTCTACCTTCACACCAGAGACTCTACCTTCACACTACAGACTCTACCTTCACACTAGAGACTCTACCTTCACACTAGAGACTACCTTCACACTACAGACTCTACCTTCACACTAGACTCTAGCTTCACACTACAGACTCTACCTTCACACTAGACTCTAGCTTCACACTACAGACTCTACCTTCACACTACAGACTCTACCTTCACACTACATACTTGACCTTCACACTACATACTCTACCTTCACACTAGAGACTCTACCTTCACACTAGAGACTCTACCTTCACACTACAGACTCTACCTTCACACTACAGACTCTACCTGCACACTACAGACTTGACCTTCACACTAGAGACTCTACCTTCACACTACAGACTCTACCTTCACACTACAGACTCTACCTTCACACTAGAGACTCTACCTTCACACTACAGACTCTACCTTCACAATACAGACTCTACCTTCATACTACATACTTTACTTTAACACTACAGACTCTACCTTCACACTACAGACTTGACCTTCACACTACAGACTCTACCTTCACACTACAGACTTGACCTTCACACTACAGACTCTACCTTCACAATACAGACTCTACCTTCATACTACATACTTTACTTTAACACTACAGACTTGACCTTCACACTACAGACTTGACCTTCACACTAGAGACTCTACCTTCACACTACATACTCTACCTTCACACTACAGACTCTACCTTCACACTACATACTCTACCTTCACACTACATACTCTACCTTCACACTAGAGACTCTACCTTCACACTAGAGACTCTACCTTCACACTACAGACTCTACCTTCACACTAGAGACTCTACCTTCACACTACAGACTCTACCTTCACACTAGAGACTCTACCTTCACACTACAGACTCTACCTTCACACTAGAGACTCTACCTTCACACTACAGACTCTACCTTCACACTATAGACTACATTCACACTAGAGACTCTACCTTCACACTACAGACTCTACCTTCACACTAGAGACTCTACCTTCACACTACAGACTCTACTTTCACACTAGAGACTCTACCTTCACACTACAGACTCTACCTTCACACTAGAGACTCTAGCTTCACACTACAGACTCTAGCTTCACACTACAGACTCTACCTTCACACTACAGACTCTACCTTCACACTAGAGACTCTACCTTCACACTACAGACTCTACCTTCACACTACAGACTCTACCTGCACACTACAGACTCTACCTTCACACTAGACTCTACCTTCACACTAGAGACTCTACCTTCACACCAGAGACTCTACCTTCACACTACAGACTCTACCTTCACACTACATACTCTACCTTCACACCAGAGACTATACCTTCACACTACATACTCTACCTTCACACTAGACTCTACCTTCACACCAGAGACTCTACCTTCACACTAGACTCTACCTTCACACTAGAGACTCTACCTTCACACCAGAGACTCTACCTTCACACTACAGACTCGACCTTCACACTACAGACTCTACCTTCACACCAGAGACTCTACCTTCACACTACAGACTCTACCTTCACACTAGAGACTCTACCTTCACACCAGAGACTCTACCTTCACACTACAGACTCTACCTTCACACTAGACTCTAGCTTCACACTACAGACTCTACCTTCGCACTAGACTCTAGCTTCACACTACAGACTCTACCTTCACACTAGAGACTCTACCTTCACACTACAGACTCTACCTTCACACTAGACTCTACCTTCATACTACATACTTTACTTTAACACTACAGACTCTACCTTCACACTACATACTTGACCTTCACACTACATACTCTACCTTCACACTAGAGACTCTACCTTCACACTAGAGACTCTACCTTCACACTACAGACTCTACCTTCACACTACAGACTCTACCTTCACACTACAGACTCTACCTGCACACTACAGACTTGACCTTCACACTAGAGACTCTACCTTCACACTACAGACTCTACCTTCACACTACAGACTCTACCTTCACACTAGAGACTCTACCTTCACACTACAGACTCTACCTTCACAATACAGACTCTACCTTCATACTACATACTTTACTTTAACACTACAGACTCTACCTTCACACTACAGACTTGACCTTCACACTACATACTCTACCTTCACACTACATACTCTACCTTCACACTACAGACTCTACCTTCACACTACATACTCTACCTTCACACTACATACTCTAACTTCACACTAGAGACTCTACCTTCACACTAGAGACTCTACCTTCACACTAGAGACTCTACCTTCACACTACAGACTCTACCTTCACACTAGAGACTCTACCTTCACACTACAGACTCTACCTTCACACTAGACTCTAGCTTCACACTACAGACTCTACCTTCACACTACAGACTCTACCTTCACACTAGAGACTACCTTCACACTACAGACTCTACCTTCACACTACAGACTCTACCTTCACACTAGACTCTACCTTCACACTAGAGACTCTACCTTCACACCAGAGACTCTACCTTCACACTACAGACTCTACCTTCACACCAGAGACTCTACCTTCACACTACAGACTCTACCTTCACACTAGAGACTCTACCTTCACACTAGAGACTACCTTCACACTACAGACTCTACCTTCACACTAGACTCTAGCTTCACACTACAGACTCTACCTTCACACTAGACTCTAGCTTCACACTACAGACTCTACCTTCACACTACAGACTCTACCTTCACACTACATACTTGACCTTCACACTACATACTCTACCTTCACACTAGAGACTCTACCTTCACACTAGAGACTCTACCTTCACACTACAGACTCTACCTTCACACTACAGACTCTACCTGCACACTACAGACTTGACCTTCACACTAGAGACTCTACCTTCACACTACAGACTCTACCTTCACACTACAGACTCTACCTTCACACTAGAGACTCTACCTTCACACTACAGACTCTACCTTCACAATACAGACTCTACCTTCATACTACATACTTTACTTTAACACTACAGACTCTACCTTCACACTACAGACTTGACCTTCACACTACAGACTCTACCTTCACACTACAGACTTGACCTTCACACTACAGACTCTACCTTCACAATACAGACTCTACCTTCATACTACATACTTTACTTTAACACTACAGACTTGACCTTCACACTACAGACTTGACCTTCACACTAGAGACTCTACCTTCACACTACATACTCTACCTTCACACTACAGACTCTACCTTCACACTACATACTCTACCTTCACACTACATACTCTACCTTCACACTAGAGACTCTACCTTCACACTAGAGACTCTACCTTCACACTACAGACTCTACCTTCACACTAGAGACTCTACCTTCACACTACAGACTCTACCTTCACACTAGAGACTCTACCTTCACACTACAGACTCTACCTTCACACTAGAGACTCTACCTTCACACTACAGACTCTACCTTCACACTATAGACTACATTCACACTAGAGACTCTACCTTCACACTACAGACTCTACCTTCACACTAGAGACTCTACCTTCACACTACAGACTCTACTTTCACACTAGAGACTCTACCTTCACACTACAGACTCTACCTTCACACTAGAGACTCTAGCTTCACACTACAGACTCTAGCTTCACACTACAGACTCTACCTTCACACTACAGACTCTACCTTCACACTAGAGACTCTACCTTCACACTACAGACTCTACCTTCACACTACAGACTCTACCTGCACACTACAGACTCTACCTTCACACTAGACTCTACCTTCACACTAGAGACTCTACCTTCACACCAGAGACTCTACCTTCACACTACAGACTCTACCTTCACACTACATACTCTACCTTCACACCAGAGACTATACCTTCACACTACATACTCTACCTTCACACTAGACTCTACCTTCACACCAGAGACTCTACCTTCACACTAGACTCTACCTTCACACTAGAGACTCTACCTTCACACCAGAGACTCTACCTTCACACTACAGACTCGACCTTCACACTACAGACTCTACCTTCACACCAGAGACTCTACCTTCACACTACAGACTCTACCTTCACACTAGAGACTCTACCTTCACACCAGAGACTCTACCTTCACACTACAGACTCTACCTTCACACTAGACTCTAGCTTCACACTACAGACTCTACCTTCGCACTAGACTCTAGCTTCACACTACAGACTCTACCTTCACACTAGAGACTCTACCTTCACACTACAGACTCTACCTTCACACTAGACTCTACCTTCATACTACATACTTTACTTTAACACTACAGACTCTACCTTCACACTACATACTTGACCTTCACACTACATACTCTACCTTCACACTAGAGACTCTACCTTCACACTAGAGACTCTACCTTCACACTACAGACTCTACCTTCACACTACAGACTCTACCTTCACACTACAGACTCTACCTGCACACTACAGACTTGACCTTCACACTAGAGACTCTACCTTCACACTACAGACTCTACCTTCACACTACAGACTCTACCTTCACACTAGAGACTCTACCTTCACACTACAGACTCTACCTTCACAATACAGACTCTACCTTCATACTACATACTTTACTTTAACACTACAGACTCTACCTTCACACTACAGACTTGACCTTCACACTACATACTCTACCTTCACACTACATACTCTACCTTCACACTACAGACTCTACCTTCACACTACATACTCTACCTTCACACTACATACTCTAACTTCACACTAGAGACTCTACCTTCACACTAGAGACTCTACCTTCACACTAGAGACTCTACCTTCACACTACAGACTCTACCTTCACACTAGAGACTCTACCTTCACACTACAGACTCTACCTTCACACTAGACTCTAGCTTCACACTACAGACTCTACCTTCACACTACAGACTCTACCTTCACACTAGAGACTACCTTCACACTACAGACTCTACCTTCACACTACAGACTCTACCTTCACACTACATATCTACCTTCACACTACAGACTCTACCTTCACACTAGACTCTAGCTTCACACTAGAGACTCTACCTTCACACTAGAGACTACCTTCACACTACAGACTCTACCTTCACACTACAGACTCTACCTTCACACTACATATCTACCTTCACACTACAGACTCTACCTTCACACTAGACTCTAGCTTCACAATACAGACTCTACCTTCATACTACATACTTTACTTTAACACTACATACTTTACCTTCACACTACATACTTTACCTTCACACTACAGACTCTACCTTCACACTACAGACTGTAGCTTCACACTACATACTTTACCTTCACACTACATACTCTAGCTTCACACTACAGACTCTAACTTCATACTACAGACTCTAGCTTCACACTACATACTCTACCTCCACACATACACAACAAAAAAGCATCCATGTGTTTTTCAAGCATCTGTCTATAACGTGTATGTGTGTGTGTGTGTGTGCTGGAGAGAGTGAGCAGGCACACAGCCATGGGTCTGTGCAGCATGTGTGGACTCAGACTCCAGATAGTGACCTTGTATGTATGATTAGTGGAGCCACTGGGGTATGATTGGCCCTGTTACATTATTCTTCCTTCTTAACCTCTCTCTCCTTCCTGTCATCCTTTATTCATCAGTCTCTCTCTCCCTCTCTCCCGTCCTCCTCCCTCCTACCTTCACGTTTGAAGTTCACCGCTGAAACACATTTATGGTTGAAATTGCTCGGCAGCGTAGGAAAACGACGCTCTTTCTTCAGTTCTGAGAATCCGTTACTCTGTAATCACATCCAGTAAAGAATCCTGAAAGCATCCAAGATGTTCAGGTTGTTTTGACAGTCGTAACTCCCACATGGCGGAACCTGCCTTTTCCCCAGGAGATGATATAAAGGATGTTTTAAAAAATATGATAAAAAGATGATGTAAGGGATGCTTTTAGAAATACCCTATATAAAGAGATGATGAAAAGGACGTTTTTAGAAATACAGCCGGACAATCCTTGAAGATGGGCCTTGGAAATAGGAATGAGTTTGGAAGAGGATTCAAGAAACTGTCAAGGATTCCCTTTAGCATTCCTGACAAACACATTTCAGCAACCAGGGCCTCAGTTCACAGGCTAAACACTGCAAAACTAGCTAAGAGTACAGGCTTCCCATCGAGTTAGACTTGACTCCATTGAAACACAGACAGAGATGACACTCTAATTTGACTTCAATGACTATAAAGCATTTTTTTCTCCACAATTTATGAAGGATTTGTAAGGCACAGCCAGCCTGAACTGACAGAGCTGAATAGCCACGGCCCTGATGTAATGACTTGAGAGGGTCTGACAGTGACAAACACAGGTGAGGACATTTGAATGACAGGGGCAAAATGGCACCTGGCGGCCGACCAGTTATGTGAGTATTTTCAACTGTCATTTATGTCCCGGGAACACAGAGCGAGAGGGAGGGTAGAGATGTGTGAGAGACAAGGGAGAGAGAGAGAGGGAGAGAAACACACACACACGTTTGTCAGTCAAAGATCGTAGTCAAACAAACTCATCCTTGCTCCAATCAAGAACAGTGTGGACGACTAAGACCTAGAAGAAAGCTTCAGAAGAAGAACACAGAACAATCAGGCTTGGGAGGTTAGATGGTTTCTATGGATGCCGGTTGCCATCTTTGGAGAATCACTTCCATTTTATTGTATAGATAAATATAGGACAGGTTTCTTCGTGTTTGAGCCAATCAGCAATACATGAGTCACCCCCTTTCTGCACTGAGATGCTGCGCTAAAAAAGTAGAATGGGGCTCTATGGAGAAACCATGGCACTCCCCTGACTAAAAGTATAATGGAGTTCTATGTAGAAACAACGGCACTCCCCTGACTAAACATATAATGTAGCTCTATGGAGAAACCACAGCACTCCCCTGACTAAAAGTATAATGGAGCTCTATGGAGAAACCACAGCACTCCCCTGACTAAAAGTATAATGGAGCTCTATGGAGAAACCGTGGCACTCCCCTGACTAAAAGTATAATGGAGCTATATGGAGAAAACTTGGCACTCCCCTGACTAAAAGTATAATGGAGCTCTATGGAGATTTTTATTTTATTTATTTTTTATTGACCATGTTTCATATGTATATCGAGGAAAAATATATTGCAATAATTATCGTTATTGTTTTATCGCGCAGCCCTACCTCATACGCAACTGTAGTTTTTTCACACAGCGAGGAAAATAATACTGTCAGACAATCTAACAAGAATTAACATATTTACAAGTCGTATTACGTTTTGCAAATAAGGAAACAGATAGATAACATCTAAAAGCACTCAAAATTGCCAATATCTCCATTTTGACCTATTTCTGAATCGTGCAACGTTTTCGGCTTTTGTGAGGAATGTCCCCTTGCGCCGTATGGCAGATGAGACATGTGGCGGGTCACATCTGCACACCATCTTCTACCTGTCAACCGGAGTGATCTTCTATTATGGTGGCTTGCTTCCTCAGCCCGACTGAACCCCTCAGACAAAGACGAATATTTGTCCGTTTAAGTTTTCAGATCAACAATGTTTTCAACCCTAATTATACAAAGATTGTAAGTTGGAGTGTTTTGTACATTCACAGTTAAGACGAGGAGTATCTGCGGGTGACTTATCACATTCACACTTCTAAAAACATGCAAGTAAGTTGATGATCCAATTAAAAGCAACAAAAGTAATTTGTGCCAGTAGTAGCCATCAGGCTGATGAACTTGCAAACTGTCTGACTCTTAATAATTGTTACGTTCCACCCGGTTCTGCCCTCGTCCCCCCTCGCATTCCTGGACTTATCCCTGCACCTCACCTCCCATCTCCTTCCCTTGGACAGTTCCCCTCACATCCTCCACTCATTCATGGTCCTCTTCCTCCACCTGCTGGACAATTCCCATCATTACCCATCATACTCTGTGTATATTTATGTCTGGTTAAATTGTTTCTCAGTGTTCTCCCCATCTTGTTGTCTCCCAGTGTGCCTGTTGCCCTTTGTTTTCACTTGTCTGGTTTAGGTTGTATTCTTGGCTTTAGTATTATGTCCCCTGTGTGTTTAGTCTTGTCTTGTCGTTCTGTTCCCATCCCAGGTGTGTCTCGTTTCCAATCAACCCTCATGTGTCAATTAGTCTGTGTATACATGTCTTGTGTGCCCTGCCTATGTTGTCTGTTCATTACTCTGTTATCCTGTTTCCTGTCGTATTCGTGGTTAGTCTTATTCCTGTGCATTTAGCTGTTGTTTCCTTCATAGTACTTAGTGTTCCCATGACAGCTTTTGTGCCTTGACGTTTTCGCCTTTTTACAGCATTGCTGAGGTTTTTGTTAGTGTGTTTTGAAGTTCGTTTTTGGTTGTTGTATTTAGCTTTTTTTTTTTTTTTTTTTTAAACATTCATTCACATGCATACACATTCATACGAGGCAAGTAGGTTAAGTGTCTTGCCCAAGGACACAACGGCAGTGGGATGGACATGGGCTTGAGCGGGATTCGAACCACCAACCCTTCGATCATTGGACGACCCACTCTACCCCTGAGCCACGCCGCCCCACTGTATTTAGCTTTATGTTCCGAGTAAAGATCTTTCTCTTTGAATTACACCCTGCGGTGTCCTGCCTGCTTCCTCCTCGTTCTGTCTGCTATTGGGTCCTACCACAACACCCACCCCATAACAATAATAAACACTGTTAGGACTATCTGACTCGTAATAATGAATACTGTTAGGACTATAAAGAAGTGGAGCAATCTTAACCCATTCAGTGCCAACCACGAGTATAGTCGGGTTAACTCGCCATCGCTTGAGTGCCAATCACGAGTATAGTCGGGTTTTAATCGTTATTTCTTTTATTAGCGATATCCATTCATTTTTCATCCATCCAGCCTGACGTTATCATTGGGAATGGGTCTGAGTTCGCAAAGGGCAAATACCGCCGCATATAGTCTCCCGGATGGTATTGCACATCATTGGATTGGATTGGCTGGGACTGTGCATCAAAAAAATAAGTCCGGTCCAGGTTTTACTTCTCGGGCATGCAGTATCGTTATAACAGATGGACTGAGGACACTCAGAGCAGCGTGGATTATGTGTTTTGGATATATAACGTTGGATCAATAAACACGATCAATATTTGGAATGGCGATCAGGAATTGGATTAATCTTTTTGCATGACATCAGATGTGAGGTAAGGCCTTTATGTTACGAATCTTGGGGTAATCAGATGTTCCTATCACCGCCATCGGAGCGCGTGTGTGTGTGTGTGTGTGAGGTTCGCGCCGACCAAAGTACGGAGAAACGATTTTTCAAACCCCGCTTCTCTTCGTGCATGAGGACACATACTATAGATAATCTAGCGTTTATTTGAAAACTATTCATAAATCAAGCGACAAATGGCACGATTTCAAAGGAAATAAATTTAAGCTCGATTTGCTGGAGTTTATTGAGATGAGAGAGAACGCCCTAGAAATATATTGATATTCATCACGGTATAAAATGGAAATGTTCTATTATCTATTATCACTATCATCATTATTACTCTGCACTTTGTTCTATGCTCTATTATTACTTATCCTATCTGTATCCCCCTCCCCCCCCCATGCTGCTATGACACCTGAATTTCCCCAAGGGGATTAATAAAGGAAAACAAAGATAAAATAGAGGTTTTCCATTGTTTCAAATGAGCCACACATCATTACATGGAATAAGCAGGTGGTTTAGTGCTCGTGTCTACACAGTCCTCATTCCACATGTTCCAGCGATGAAGACCATGTACTACATTCCGTGCTCATTCTACATCATTGTATGTGGCTGAGACTAGAGTAGAGGTGTCATGATTAATCGACTGAATCAAATAATTAAATGACAAAAATGTATATATTGAAAAAACAACCGTGTCGATGCTTAAAAAAATGTCATTGGTGGCGGTTAAATGTTACAAATCTTCTGATGGAAATACAAAGGAAGATCATTTCATTCAGAGCTATTGTTATTGTTAAAAAATGCTCTAAAAAGGTCCTGTTGAAATGCTGCGTCAGCTTCATTTCAGTGCATTCATGGAGAAAATAAAACACAAGTATTAATTGATCAAATAATCGTTGGATGAATTGATAACTTAAAATAATGGTTAGCTGCAGCTCTAGTAGAGAGTACATGGTCCTCATTCAAATCATCAATATTAGTGCATTATTAATTTTGAGAGTACCACCCAAAATAGAGGGACATTTACTTTCAAGTATGTGTGCATGTGCATACAAATACATATGTGACCATGACAAGCGATTGTTGCCACGTCTCCATTTCCAGATCCTTCTAGGTTGTGAAAGTACATAATGTAAGCTTTCAAATGATGTGTCATACGTTTAAATCTGAGAATGTTTGAAGAAGATGTGCTCATTTGGATCTTGTAAAACAGTCTTTTTTCTAAGTGATTAAAGCTGAGAAAACTGCTCTCAAAGAACGGACAGCATTTAACACTTCTGCCGATTAGGGCTGGGCGTGAACAATAGCCCAACATAAACACTAACCCAAACTATACTTATTCGTGCAGAGCACACGTGAAAGGAAGCATTAAAACAATTTTCAAACATAAAATTAAAGAAGAGTGAGTTGTTTGTTGTAATAAAGAGTAATTATTTGAATCTGTGTTGTAGTGCTATTTCTGGAAGGGGGGGAAGGCGCACCTGCCGTCTGATTGTGATTAAATAGTGTAGACAGTGAGCAGTATATATTCTTTCTTTGTTATTGGTGAAAGAGGTCAATTCTCAGATGAATGGTTCTATATGCTCACTACCACAGGTTGTCAGGCCCTGCCTCCCCTTGTGTCAACGCACCATTTTAATGTTTACAAATAATCCCTGAAATAAACCCTGGAACCTACTTTGGGTGCCCTGAGGAGAAGGTATCAGCTGACATGCTCCACATTGCACCCACAACTCTCCAACTAGAATGTAAATATGTATTTTAAACCCTTACAATTTTCTATATTTAATCGTCTTTTTCCCGTCTAAGTTCCGTTAGTGGGGAAGGGGGGGGGGTATATTGACAAGGCGTGACAACAGAGGTTCAAAGATAACTCCACATTTATTGGCTGTTGGTTTATATTATATCATCAGGGCTTCTCCTTCCAATGCAGTGTTACTGTTTACTATTTACTTCCTTGTGTGACGTCACTTCAAATACGGCTAGCAAGAAGACACTCAAAAAGCAAAAGCGAGTCGAGTCGATTAGGTACCATGCAGTGAAAAGCGGCATAATAGAATACTTCATAATGTTTCATGCAATTAAAAAGTTTATATATATTTAGTACACATGATTTATTTATTTTAAATAACAGTCACTTTTCCATTTTGATAAGAAAGTCTAGTGCTGGTTGAGCATAATGCATACTTTGATGTTGATGGCCTTTGTCTATAATGTGGCCACAAAAATAGAAAATGTTTAATTATTTTGTTAGTTTGCACTAAGTTAATACTTTGACAAATCTTGCCTATATTTTTCAGTCAGTTCAGTCTTTGTGTGCCAAACATTATTAAAGGTAAACTTTTTTTTTTTACCAAATAAATGAGAAGCATGTTTACCGGCAATGCCTCCCCTCTCTCTCCTAGCTCTAACCGTCACTGTCAAAATAATGTGCCTGATGTCAAACTGCTTCATTCTTTCAGTTTTAGCATGACTACGTCCTTGAGAATAACTGAAAAGTTGGATTATTTTTAGGCTATATATCTTGCTGATGTATGGTATTTTTGGAGTGTACATTTAAAAAAAATAAACGTATACCGAACCAAACCGAAAACCGTCACACCAAAACCGCGATACGAACCGAACCGTAGATTTTGTTAACAGATTTGGCAATGGGGCGACAATAATGTATACAAGAGGCATGGTATTCTATCTTTGGCCTAGCTCTGCTGGCAGCGGTTTATTTATCATGTTGTCTCATAATACAGCAGCACATATGATCTCCTCTCTGGGAGGGGCAGGAGTGAGAAGAAGGAACAGTAGGAGGGAACCAAGGTTTATATAGTCCCAACCTGGTGTAGACAGTAGACGCTCCGCCTACAGCGCCCTCCAGTGGACACAGATATACATGCAGTCATGAGGGCAGTAGAGAGCAATTACAGTCAGTTACAACCATACATACACCCTCTATATTCAACAGATTTTGTGAACCGTTCCACCCCTAATCTGTATAGTCAAATTCACAAAGAACAATCTGTATAGTCAAAGCCACAGATAACAATCTGTATAGTCAAAGCCACAGATAACAATCTGTATAGTCAAAGCCACAGATAACAATCTGTATAGTCAAAGCCACAGATAACAATCTGTATAGTCAAAGCCACAGATAACAATCTGTATAGTCAAAGCCATGCCTCCAAGAGGAGTTAAAGGTGCTACAGTATATATAATAATTTAAAACAAATAATACATCCACAGAGCTTTTCAAAATGTGTGAAATTAAAGTATTGCTTTTCCCCCCGCGTAACATTATTGATTAATACATTTATTATTTAACCTATTATCCATCGGGCAAGTATCGGGCTAGTTTTACATAAAAAGTCTGTCGATTGCATACCCAAAGTCATTTAATATTTATTCTTGAACCACTTATAGCACATGCATGAGTCTGGTCTCTTTTGAAAGGAAACATTCAGGATTTTCTTACATAACAGGACAAATCACTCTGAGTGCTAATGTGATAAGAGTTACATAGGGTTGAACACACTGAAATAAAAGCCATTTTAGCTTTCAAACAATGTGTTGGTTGATCGGCAATAACACAGCCTGAAGCTGACAGACAAGGGTTAAACATTCTTGGCAGGTCCAAAATGAATGTTGTTGTTTACATGTTGCGTGCATGTATCCCCTCTCTACTTTCCCTCCGTAGAATGCACCTGCTTGGATAAATTACAGGCTGGTGTTCTAGTGCAACATCTAGAGGCTGAATGTTATCTATAGCACCTTTAACCAAAAAATATGTTTTTGAATGGAGGGGGAGCTGGAAGGACTGCATGACTGTGCTGTGGCCTCATCGTTCCATCTCTCCATTACCTCTCCGAGCCACTGACTCCGCCCTCCCTTCATTCCGCTGAGCTTAATGAGTCAATGAGAGTTTTTACATCCAGCTTCCTGACAGAAAAGCTTAGCTCCCTCAGCATCACCGATGCCAAATCCTCATCTGCACCAAGACTGCTGGCCCATTCTGTCACCACACTGACTGACTTGACTGACTAACTGGTCTGTGCAATACTCACAGAAACACACACATGTGCATGCACACATGCACATACACAGCTGTATTTATGTGAGATATGGGAACATTACATTTTAAGTTTAACATTAAGACACATTAATTCTGTAACACTAACCTTAAGTCTAACCCTAACATTAAGCCTAATATTAAGCCTAACCCTAACATTAAGCCTAAACCTAACCTTAACTGTGACACTACAATAGCTCATCAAATAAATGTCCACATTTGGTCCCAAAATGTCCTGATTTTGTGGTGTTAATCCTCAAAGTTGGTCCTAATTTTCCACAGAAACATTCACACACACACACAGGAAGTGTCCAGACAGCCAGCTATGTGCCAAGTGTTTAATGAACGTCAGCTGGCAGGATATCATGAGCAAACCCTGGCCAGCACCACTGTTTGATGATTAGCCTCAACCCATGGGGATGCACACGCACACGCACACACACGGACGGACGGACGGACGGACGGACGGACAGACAGACAGACAGACAGACAGACAGACAGACAGACAGACAGACAGACAGACAGACAGACAGACAGACGGCTCACTATTCTCTCATCGCTCCCCATTTGTCTCTTGTTATTTCCAGCAGGCGGAGCCACCCTGAATATTATGTGTTTGGTCATGTCTGTGTAGATCTGCCCACAGCTGATCTCTCGTACCACTGGGCCGATCAAGTCCAATTTATTTGTATAGCCCAAAATCACAACAAGTTGCCTTGATGGGCTTCACAATAGATCAACAATAAAAACCACCATCAAATCCACAATGTTACAACAATGTTTGCTGTGCATGCTGAGAGCAGGCCAAGGACATGGCAGCTTGAATATTTTTTCACATTGGTCGACGACAACTTTTTATTTGAATGAATTTCCATCATTGTTGCCCATTGCACTAACGTTAGGTAGCCAGTATAAAGTTACACCTTTGCATCCAAGAGGGCGATACTATCACAGGTCTGTTTGTAACCAGCCAGAATATTTATCACGTTGGTCAACGACAACTATTTTATTTGCATAATTTCCATCATTATACACTCTCTCTCCCTGCCTCCGCTGCCTGAGTGCACTTTGTGGCTGCCCGGGAAATCTGCCCACCTTCCGTGGTGCCGTAACGAGTTGGGATAATCTAAATCTGCAGCTGTAAAATAAAGCATTGGACTTTCCTGAGCCAGATAACACCATCCACCGACGGTGGCTCAGGAGGTAGAGTGGTCGCCTGGTAATCGGAAGGTTCCTGGTTCGATTCCTAATTGTGTCTATGCACAGCGGTTCGTGCCACATGTCTACATTTTCATTTTCCATTTCAAATGATGTGTCATATTTTTTAATCTGAGAATGTTTTGAAGATGATTTTGATCATTTAAATCTTGTAAAGCAGTCTGTTTTCTAGAACAGGACGGAAGGAGATACATCGCCTCTCAAAGATTTCACACTTCAGCTAGTTTGAGCTGGGCATCAACAATACCCCCCCAGCAACGCCCCTCACCTGAATAGCATTAACATAATTAAGTTCTGTCACAGGAATGCTGTCATGACATAGTGGTGAGAGCACTAACTATAATCATAGTTACATGGTGGTGAGAGCACTAACTATAATCATAGTGAGATACTGGTGAGAGCACTACATATAATCATAGTTACATAGTGATGAGAGCACTAACTATAATCATAGTTACATAGTGGTGAGAGCACTAACTATAATCATAGTGAGATACTGGTGAGAGTACTAACTATAATCATAGTTACATAGTGATGAGAGCACTAACTATAATCATAGTTACATAGTGGTGAGAGCACTAACTATAATCATAGTGAGATACTGGTGAGAGTACTAACTATAATCATAGTTACATAGTGGTGAGAGCACTAACTATAATCATAGTGAGATACTGGTGAGACTGAGAGTACTAACTATAATCATAGTTAGATAGTGATGAGAACACTAACTATAATCACAGTTACATAGTGGTGAGAGCACTAACTATAATCATAGTTACATAGTGATGAGAGCACTAACTATAATCATAGTTACATAGTGATGAGAGCACTAACTATAATCACAGTTACATAGTGGTGAGAGCACTAACTATAATCATAGTTACATAGTGATGAGAGCACTAACTATAATCACAGTTACATAGTGGTGAGAGCACTAACTATAATCACAGTTACATAGTGGTGAGAGCACTAACTATAATCATAGTGAGATACTGGTGAGAGTACTAACTATAATCATAGTGAGATACTGGTGAGACTGAGAGTACTAACTATAATCACAGTTACATAGTGGTGAGAGCACTAACTATAATCATAGTTACATAGTGATGAGAGCACTAACTATAATCATAGTTACATAGTGATGAGAGCACTAACTATAATCACAGTTACATAGTGGTGAGAGCACTAACTATAATCATAGTTACATAGTGATGAGAGCACTAACTATAATCACAGTTACATAGTGGTGAGAGCACTAACTATAATCACAGTTACATAGTGGTGAGAGCACTAACTATAATCATAGTGAGATACTGGTGAGAGTACTAACTATAATCATAGTGAGATACTGGTGAGACTGAGAGTACTAACTATAATCATAGTTACATAGTGATAAGAGCACTAACTATAATCACAGTTACATAGTGGTGAGAGCACTAACTATAATCATAGTAACATGGTGGTGAGAGCACTCACTATAATCACAGTTATGTATATTGTGTGTGAGTGAGTGAGTGAGTGAGTGAGTGAGTGAGTGAGTGAGTGAGTGAGTGAGTGAGTGAGTGAGTGAGTGAGTGAGTGAGTGAGTGAGTGAGTGAGTGAGTGAGTGAGTGTGTGTGTGTGTGTGTGTGTGTGTGTGTGCGTGTGCTCAAGAATGTTTACCTACGTCGCTATCGTTACTCGGGCACGCTGCCTGCCGGAGGTTTGTGCTCCGCTGAGCACAGCTTTCTAGTTGACATTTCTCTCTAGATTCTCCCTCTGTCTGTCTCTTCCCTCCCTCCCTGCTCTCTGATGACAGACAGCTAGCTGTCAACAGTGATAGCTGTATAAAGGAGGCCTAATTTCTCCAAAAAGGAAAAGTCAACTGATGTTTCTGCAATAAGCATGGAGAATAACACCACTCACTCACTCACTCACACAACGCACACGCACACACACAGACACACACACACACACACACACACACACACAGAGAGAACAAAAATGCTCTCAGCCATTGCTCTTCTCCTGTGGCATACTCTCTGACACGTTCTACTTCCACACACAGAGAGTCAGTCATGTCAGTAGGGAACATGTTCCTCTGTACATCATTTGAAACTTTTTGTCTATCCTGTACAAAAACATCATGGGAGTACCCGGTACTAAACTGTATTGGGGAAAAGTGCTACAGTATATTAATAAATGTTTACTTATTCAATTCTATCTCTCACCCACCCTGATACGCATTCTCTATTCCCTCTCATCTTCAAAGGACATCAGGTAGGGTTTAACAGGGCAAACCGTGTTGCCGAAGTTGACAGCAACGTTATACGTTATACTCATATTAATGACAGAATGCACCAAGTCCAAGTGTGAGAGTGAGAACTTCGATCATGTATGTTCTTGTGGTTATTTGCTTTTTGATTCTGGCAAGTCAATTAAAATGTACATCAGGAGAATATAGTACCAGTACCATTGCCCTGGAGAGATCCCTGGAGAGACTACAGAACCAGTACCACAGTCCTGGAGTGAAACAGAACCAGTACCACAGTCCTGGAGTGAAACAGAACCAGTACCACAGTCCTGGAGTGAAACAGAACCAGTACCACAGTCCTGGAGTGAAACAGAACCAGTACCACAGTCCTGGAGTGAAACAGAACCAGTACCACAGTCCTGGAGTGATACAGAACCAGTACCACAGTCCTGGAGTGAAACAGAACCAGTACCACAGTCCTGGAGTGAAACAGAACCAGTACCACAGTCCTGGAGTGAAACAGAACCAGTACCACAGTCCTGGAGTGATACAGAACCAGTACCACAGTCCTGGAGTGAAACAGAACCAGTACCACAGTCCTGGAGTGAAACAGAACCAGTACCACAGTCCTGGAGTGAAACAGAACCAGTACCACAGTCCTGGAGTGATACAGAACCAGTACCACAGTCCTGGAGTGAAACAGAACCAGTACCACAGTCCTGGAGTGATACAGAACCAGTACCACAGTCCTTGAAAGATCCCTGCCCAAGACTACGACCAGGGAGACGGTTAAACTGGGCAGAATACGCACATAGACTAAACAGAGCGGTGAATACGTAGCGAGCTGGTGCCGTGAGACTATGGCGTGATTGGTAACTAAACCCAAGCAGCAGGGTGCCCTCACTATACCGCTATAGCCTCAGTGTACCTGAGGCCTGAGGGTATGTGTAGCTTCATGTGTTCCTCATTAGAACCCCACACGCTTTCAATTACCAGTGTTTCCATTAGCACACGCAGCAGGGGCACACGAACACTTCAGCGAAGCCCACTCACTACCTGTGGGCTCGTTCACCGCCTCCGCTTCCACCGCGGCGTCTCTCCTCGTCCCCCTGCTGTCACCGTCTTCCCGCAGTTTGAGGGCTTTGCCTTCAAACTTTGCCTTTTTATTATTGTACTTTATTATTGTACTTTATTATTGTCTATTGTCTTCAAACTCTTAATGGGGGCCAGGAGCCAGGACATTGGGTGAAACTAACCTCTTTACATTACTCGTTATGTGTTGGTCAGTTGATGAGAGTAGAGTAGGTCGATTAAGTGTTTATTTGTTTGTCAATTGATTCAGTCTCTCAGATACAACAATCCTCCTGTCATCATATGTACCGTTACCCTGTTAAGAGGTGTCGTTAGTTATGGCATAGCATCATAGCATTATTATTGTAAAATTGCCATAAAATATGGAGTGATTACATTTGAATACCATCATTGAGAGACATAGTTTGCGTATCTATTTTATATGCATTGGTCACCATTTCTTGGTTTCTCTCTTTCACATGCAGACAAAATAATTACTGGACTGTCTTATTGTTATTATTATTTCTGTTATTGTCCTGTGATTTATCATTGATTATTACTGTTACTGTATTGTTTGTCTTGTTTCATGTTAAAAAAAGGGAAAATAAAAAAAATTTGTACATGCACAGACAAAACACAAAGACGCACATGCACACCTCTGCAAACCCCTGACTCGAGTCCTGTGCCTTATAATCGGTTTACAGCAACAGGGCAAAGATGTAGGTAAACTGCAACTGTGTTGTCCAGAAGTAGCCGGCCACGCTTGTAGGCTGGAACACGGTCCTGAAACTCGTTTCTCTGCTCCGCGCAGTGTTACTCCTACATCTGTAGTAAACTGACAGCCGATCTGAGAACTTGTAACGATTTGTTTCATGCAGTGGTTTGAGAGAAGAGCATTGTGTTCCATCGCCGACACACGGTATCATGTGATTCAAAGGCACTGGTAATCAACTGTAAACAGCGGCTGAGTGAGAGCCGGTGAAAAGAGACCCTGAGACAAGACAGAAAAGCTTTTACTGTAGCCTGAACGACTGCACACAATAGTGATGTCCTCCTAATGTATCCTACAATGCAACAAATTTGACACATACAAGACCGAAAATTACAGCTGATGGCTACCGCCTTTAATGAGCTCTAGTGTCTGGTTGAAAATGTTAGCGCTAATGCTAAAAGCAGAAGATGCTCTGCATTGTGGGATTGACGCTTTTCATCGTGGAACAGATTGGGACAGTTTTGATGACTTATTGGAGACAGCCATACATTTGTGATCCCCCATTGTGATCTGTTCCTCGTGGCAAGGAGAACGCGTGCTGGTAGAGTACAGGGGGAAGGGGTTCAGCAGTACTTTACTTGTTTTGTCGTATAACATATAACGTATACCCAACTCTGTTTTACTGTACTTGTGTTGTAAGATGACAATACATTTCAATCTAATCTAAAGTCCAACTAGTGTCTTGTTTCCCCCCCATGAGATCCCTCTATCATACAAATGTTACACGCAATGACACACGTATTCATGAAGGACGGCGGATGCCGGGGGTCTGAAAGTCAGGTGTAGATTTTTCTAATACTGAAAAAATAATAAGTACATTTATTTTTTATGTATTCATGAGGTATGTATGTACAGGATGTATCGTTCCTTTAACCCATTTGTATTGTTGGTGTCTAATATTATCTCTCGCTACTTCTTTGATGATTGTTCTTTCTGGGATGGATGAGACATGTTCCAGCCTGGCGTCGTGTCACAGATGCTGCAGTATGTGACTCTATCCCTCTCTGTCAATATAATGACCCCCCTTGAGAGGCAACCACACACCCAGCGCACACACTGTTACACACACCATGCAAACGCTAGCAACTTACGCGCGCACGCACGCACGCGCACACACACACACACACACACACACACACACACACACACACACACACACACACACACACACACACACACACACACACACACACACACACACACACACACACACACACACACACACACACACACACACACACACACACACACACACACACACACACACACACACACACACACACTATGGGAAGAGATGTTATGAATGATTTACCAGCACCAACCAAATTTATTGATTTATATAGCTATATTCCTTAGCCCACATGGGGGGGGGGGGGGGGGGGGGGGGTTACTACATAAAGCAAACTAAACTATGTCAATCTAAGTAATTTATTTAAAGACCAATTAAAATAATTGAGAAAAAATCCACAATGCAAACCATACTGTATGCTACACTACAGTCAATGAAGTCAATGCAGGCTGTATGGCTTTACAGTATAGTGAAGACATAGGCCCAATATAAAGGAGAAACTGAATGCAACAATGTTGTCTACAGTATTTACAACTAAACTTATATAGGCTACGTGTTCACTGTGTCAGATTAAGATTGTATTCAAAGTGAAAACAGTAGTTGTTTGTGTTGTGCGTAATGATTATTAGGTTTAAATACAATTATTTTACCATGTTTGATTAGCTGAGGGGAGATGGTATGGGATGACAAGATGAAGCTAGAAGGAAGATAGAGAGATATATAAAATTAGTGAAAGAGAGAGAGAAAGAGAGTGAAGAGAGAGAAAAAGAGTGATAGAGAAAGAAAGTGAAAGAGAAAGTGAAAGAGAGAGAAAGAGAGAGATGCTTGTCAATGGTCTATGACTATCTAGTTTATTCATCAAATCCTCAGTAGAAAAGGAGGTGGCTATTGTATAAATTGTATTCAATACAAGGGGAACAGGATGGTCTTGTTCAGGGATGTGATTGCGCCTTAAGAAAAAAAACAGAAAATCTTCTAAACTATATATTTTTTTTATAAACACTGCATTTGAATGAATGAACACATTTTATTTGTATATATTGAACTGTTCACAGGGAAGAGGAAGGTGGGAGAGGAAAGGGACAAAGAAAATGTATCAAATATCTCAGTGTCCCCCTAAAAAATTTAAAGGGGGTCATCTTGACCCCTCCCAAGTCATCCTGGCTCAAACACTAACGTTAGGACCTTATCTTTTCTTTTTTGCAACCAGATTGTGCAACACCTGTAACCGCCTCCTCTCGAAGTCTTGCCTACTGCGAAGGGCTGCAGTTGGACTAATGGACTCTTTTGCTTTTCTTTTGCTCTCAGGTCGATTTTGAGAATGAAGGTGGTGACATTTCTCCATCTCAGCTTCATTGTTATGTCTAGGTTGGCTTCTGTACCTCATGCTTGAGAGTTTGATGTTTCTACAGAGCTTCCCATTAACTGGACAATGCTTGCTCTCCCTTGAGTAGTGTTGAGTGGCAGACTGCGGCACTGCTTGCAAGTAACCTTCCCTGGTTGGTCAGTTTTACAAAAGCAATCCAGTGTTAGTGTGTTTCCTAGTGTGTTGACGTCTTTACAGCATCTCGCGCCACTCAACAAAACTGCTAACATTATCGATAGCCAATAAAAATGTTGCTTTCGCGTTTCACTTAGACCAGGTGGAAAAATAATCAAAACATAAAAAATATATATATTTAATTACTAATAAAAAAACAAGTTTATGGATATTTTTTTATCATGATTTTAGGTCCGAAAAAACCGGAAATCCGGTTAAAAACGGAGAAATCACACCCCTGCTTGTTGAGACTTCTTGTTGCCTGTCGATTGCCGTTTCAGAAGACAAAATCCGTCAATCATTTGGCGATCTCGAAAATGATTGGACAGGGTTGTAACGAATGAGTGTGGCTTTCCAATGGTACCCCATTGATCTAGGTGAAAAGTCACGAGCGAAGACAGGAAGAGAATTCTCCGTCGAATTGGAGTCAATGAGAAAATCGTTCTGAGCTTTTTTTTGTTTTTGTTTAGCTTTTTACCAAAACCGCTCCTAATTACTCATTTCTGAATGGATATTTATGAAATTTGGAAACATTTACTACACAAGACTTCAGGCTATGGACCCAGGGTGTTTTTTCAGCCATACCAAATTTTTTTGGAAATACTACTTCTGGACTACTAACTAAGTACTACAGAACAACGTGAGTAACACATTTTTCTACAACTCAAGTTCAGACCTATGTTACTCTATTTCATTAGCACTAAAAGTGAATTTTCTTTATTGTATCAGACACTTCAGAATGTCATCTTTCAAAAGAGACCAGGCTCATGCATGTGCTATAAGTATACATTTTGGTTTGCAAAAAAAGTATGCAGTCCTCAAGTTCAAGTAAAAAAAAATTCACTTTTGGGGGCCTGTGAAGAGGTTAAAGGCAGTGTTGGGAAAGTTCACTTTCTACATGAACTTGTTCAGTTCACAGTTCACAAATTTTAAAATGAACTAGTTCAGTTATATATCGTATTTGCTTTCGCGTCCCGCTCTGAGCCTTATGAGATACCCCTTATCTCATATGATACCTAATGTATCTCCCACGAAACAACTACATGCACCCCACCTGTATGGGGCCCCGCCCCTATGGTGGCATAGCCCATATAACCGTGACTCTGGTCACCAAACACCCTTCCTCTATTTTCGTCCCAGCGTACTGGCTGCGTGCACCATACGTCAACTAGTAGGATGAAAAGATTAAGGAAGATTCGTAATGTTGAGGGCTTACCGGAGGATTGTTTTTCCCTGGATTCTCCGGAGCTTGTTTCGGCGACACATGAGACCTGTGCTGGTGGTTCCTCGGCTGACGGCGACGGACCGAGGGGCAGCGTACAAGGTTTGACTAACGGGTCGGCTTGTACAAAGGTGAGGTCTGTGTCAGTAGGCATCAATGTCGGTGTTGGTCGTGCTGTGGAGTATGTTTCGGCACCAGGGCCGGGGCGGCTTGGCGATCATTCCACTGTAGTGGGCGATGTCCTGGCGATCCTGGAACATGCTGTTGACGCTAATGCTACTACTGCTTTTTCTGCCGACACTGATGTTGACGCTGGAATGTCTAATAATCCCCGCCGCAGGATTCCGCTTTTCCCTCCTCTTGCCAGCTTCATTAATGAAGGTCAGTCGGTGGTGGATGTGGGGGGGTTTGCTGAGCTCTATTTACCTTTTTTACGGGTGAAGGGGCTGACAACGGGGTGCAGGCCGGGGGTACCTTGGCTAAGCAGCCAGGTAGCTTCTTTTCTGTGCCCAGGCGGGGATGAACGACGTTCCGCCCGGCCGATGCTTGATAGCATATCGGCTCGGAGGGTGGCAGTATGGACGAATGAGTGATATACTGCTGCAGGATGGCATTTAGCGGCGGCCAGTGTTATGGCTCAGCTGGCTACTTTCCTATTCAAGATGGCGTCGGGTTGTAGGTCTTTGGGTCCAGCCGACATTGTAAACGTGATTCATGTTTGTGGTGTTATAGAGATCTTGACTCAGTCGCAAGCTATAACTGCGGGGAGGATTCGGATGCTATCGACTTTGGTTGTTAGGCATGTTTGGTTGGAGCAGTCTCCTCTTGGGGAAGAGGATAGGTTTTCTCTCCTCATGACTCCTTTTTCCACAGATAGTCTTTTTGGGCGTTCTGTGGAGGCGCAGGCGGTTATTGATCTGGGACCTACACCGCCTCACGCTGTGCAGCCAGAGGTGGGAGCACGGTCTCGTCAACGACTGTGGCGAGATCCTCGACAGGCGGCCATGTTTCCCCCACCAGTGGTGCCCTGGTTGGAGAGTCAACAGGGTATCGCGAGGCCGACAGCCTTGGCGGCCGAGGGATCGGCCATTTTGGGTGATTTCGGGTTTGGTAAACCAACCCGTCGTCATTTTGCCGCGAGCAGCCCGCTCCCCGTTCAATCCTCTCTCTGTTACCCCCAGAAGCGGGGCTCTGAGCGTTCTCCTTTGGCTGCGGGCCGCGAACCTTCATTGAAGCGTATGCAGCCCCATTCTTCGCTTCTCATGGGGGCAGGGGCTGACACCCAGTTGATGGCTGAGCCTGGGTCTGTCCGTGAGAATGTTCCGTCGTCGCGTGGTTCCTACACCGCAGGTTGTGGGTGGGTGGAACCTGGTGTTACAGCTGCCACTAGCTCCAGTGGTCAGCAGGGGGACTTGGTGCCTCTTCTGTTGAATGCTCAGCAGGGGTTACCCCGGCTTCGCCCTCGCCAGGCGGGGTATCGCGCTGTTGCCTCCCACTCCCGTCAAACCGCCAGTGGTCTGCAAAGGAGAGGCGAGCGTGATTTGAGTGGTAGCAATATCACTGCAGGGCTTCGGCGTGTAGGAGCCCATGGGGTCCTCATGCCTTGCGTGTCTAGCTGCGGAACAACTCCTCAGCATGCGCTGGAGGGGTGTTCAGGGGGCGAGTGTGTGTCCACAAGTTTGATGACAGCTCCTCCCGTATCAAACCGGCCCTTTCTGTCGGGGTCCTCCCTTGGGTGCTTTGCACGACGGGGGGGACCAGGCCAACTATCTACTGTTCCTTGCGGCCCAGCGTCAGTTGACGGCGGGGGCGCTGTGGGATTATATTCACATATGGCGACGGGAATGCCCTTTGAATCGGTGGATGCGGAGAACGTTAGAGGCGGGGCTGGTTTTGCAGTTCGCACAGCCCCATCCTCCGTTCTCAGGTTTGGTGCCGACCCTATTATTAGGGTCAGACGCAGTGACAGCCCTGGCCGACGAGATCCAATCTCTGTTGGCGAAGCAGGCCGTCATTGTGGTCCCGAGCGAGGACGCAATGTCAGGCGTCTATTCCCGTTATTTTCTGGTGCCCAAGAAAACAGGGGGGGTCAGACCTATACTGGATCTGTCCGCGTTCAATCGGTTGATTGTAGCGAGACCATTCAAGATGTTGACCGTCCAACTCCTTCTGCTTGCTGTCATGGAGGGGGGACTGGTTCATCTCCATAGACCTGAAGGATGCGTATTTTCACGTTCCTATTTTCCCTCCTCACAGGAAGTTCCTACGGTTCCTGTTTCAGGGCGTAGCGTACGAGTACCACAGAATGCCGTTCGGTTATTCTCTGGCTCCCCGCACATTCACCAAGTGCGTGGCGGCTGCTCTGGGGCCTTTACGTCGTCGGGGGATACAAGTCCTATTCTATCTCGATGACATTCTACTCCTCAGCCGTTCAGAGGAGGTTGCCAGGTCTCATACTCGGCTAGTGGTGGAATTCCTCACCAGCCTGGGTTTTGCTGTGAATTGGAAGAAGAGTACCCCTCTTCCCAGTCGACAGGTGGAGTACTTGGGCTTGACATTGAGGTCGAAGCCCATGATTGCGACCCTCTCGGAGCAGCGTCGGGGGGATCTCCGTCGCGCGCTCGAGGGTCTCCGTCTGGGAGGGACGGTTACGGCACTGCAGGTGATGCGTCTGCTGGGCCTTATGGCAGCTGCTCACACGGTGGTTCCTCTTGGCCTTCTCTTTATGAGGAGGATACAGAGGTGGTTTATCTCTTTGAGAATAGATCCGGTGAGGGACAAAAGGAAATGGTTGACGGTTCCTTTTTCGATATGGGGAGATCTCGCCCAGTGGAAGAGGCTGGGTATCCTCTCCATTGGGGTCCCCATGGGCAGCAGGGGCTCACACGTCACGGTCTTCACCGACGCCTCTCTCACAGGTTGGGGAGGCATGTGTCGGACCCATGCAGTGGGGGGCAGCTGGACAGGTCATGCTGGCCCGGCTACCCTGCATATCAATGTGTTGGAGTTGAAGGCGGTTCTTCTGGTCCTCAAACGGTTCGACCGCCTGGTGGTAGGCAGGCACGTTTTGGTCAGGACGGACAATGTGACGGCGGCGGCATATATCAACAGGCAGGGTGGGACTCGTTCCGCCCGCCTGCTCCGGGCGGCGCGCAAACTGTTGCTATGGGCATCCCGTAGGCTGCGCAGTCTGAGGGCGCTCCACGTTCCTGGTACGGAGAATGTGGGGGCGGATATAATGTCTCGGGGCGGTCTTCGTCGCGACGAGTGGGAACTCCGCCCCGACATAGTCAGACAGATCTGGGATCGGTTCGGGGAGGCCTCGGTAGATCTGTTTGCGTGCCGACGTTCTCACAAGTGCCCCTTGTGGTTCTCGCTCAGTCGAGCAGATCATCCCCCCTTGGGGGTGGATGCCTTCTCGACCTTTCCGTGGCCGCCCGGTCTTCTGTACGCCTTCCCTCCTGTACAGCTGTTGAGTCAGCTGTTGGAGCGGATACGGAGGGAGCGCAGGACGGTGATCCTGGTCGCGCCGGACCGGGGCATGTCAGTGTGGTTCCCGGTCTTAATCCAGCTTCTGGTCACTCCTCCTTGGGTCATTCCGTGGTCAGCGACGGCCCTCTCACAGCACAACGGAGTGTTTTTCCAGCCTCCGGTGTTGGGTCAACGCCTGGTGGTGTGGCTGGTGGGAGGGTGAGTCTGGAGAGGATGGATCCCTCGGTGGTTGATACCATCCGGTGTGCGCATGCTCCCTCCACTGTCGCGGTTTACGCGGGCAGGTGGCGTGCGTTCTAAGAGTGGTGTAAGGGGAGGGGGGCTGGGACCCAGTCTCCTGCCCCCTGGATGCTGTTCTGGGTTATCTCCAGTCTCTTCTTGGTAGGCTGTCGGCTTCGATGGTGAGGGTATATGCGGCAGCTATATCCTCCTATCATGAGGGTTTTGAGGGGACTGTTTTGTTCAGCCACCCTCTTGTGAAGCGTTTCCTGCTTGGCGCTCGACGCGTTAAGCCGGTGCAACGCTCCTTGGCTCCGACTTGGGATCTTCAGTTGGTCCTCGGTCGGTTGTCCTTGGCCCCGTTTGAGCCGCTCGAGCAGGCGCCGGTGGGACAGCTGTCCTTCAAGACCGCGTTCCTACTGGCTGTCACTTCCGCTAAACACGTAGGTGAGCTCTGTGCTCTCTCGGTATGTCCAGAGTGCCTGTCTTTTCGGACCGATTGCGGTGCCACTCTGCGACCTAATCCTGCTTTCGTGCCTAAGAATATCCGGAGTTCCTTCCGCTCCCGGGATATTGTGGTTCAGGCTTTTCGTCCTCCTCCTCACACTAGTGAGTTAGATGCGGGCCTTCACCTGTCATGTCCAGTCCGTGCTTTGGGGATTTACCTCAGCCGTACTCAGGACTTCAGGGTTACCGACCAGCTTTTTGTCTGTTACGGTGGGGCTCGTGCTGGTAAGGCACTGTCGAAGCAGCGCCTGTCCCATTGGTTGTGCGAGGGTATTACCCTCTGCTACACGTTGGCTGGGCTGGATCCCCCTGGGGGCATCAGGGCGCACTCCTGGGTGGGGCCTCGGTGGAGGACATCTGTGCTGCGGTTTCATGGTCCTCCCCGGGCCCCTTTGTAAGGTTTTACCTCATGGACATGACCGGGGGTTCTGTCTCCCAGGCGGTTCTGGGGTCTGTGGCCTTTCCTGCTTCCCGTCCTTTGGTCGGGTAGCAGGAGTGTATGGGTATGGGCCACAGTGTGTTGAGTCACACGTGGTTCCGCCTGTACGGTGTGTTCAAGGGGTTCTAGTTCCCTCTTGTTTGCATTCAGGTGGAGTTGACTGCGCCCCCCCTTCGTTAGGAAGGATGGGGTGACAGGGCTCCCCGCACCCCTTGATGTGGGCTTACGGGTCCTCAGGGGGTACATTTGTCGGGTCTCGCGTCCGCTCTTCCCCATATCTCATAAGGCTCAGAGCGGGACGCGAAAGCAAATACGATATATAACGATAGGTTATGTAGATAACCTAGTTATATTAGTATTGGCTGAGCGTCCCGATCTGCGCGACCCTGAGTTCCCTCTTGAGGGATCTTTTCCTGGGACGGGATTTGGCGAGGAAGGGTCACGGTTATATGGGCTATGCCACCATAGGGACGGGGCCCCATACAGGTGGGGTGCATGTAGTTGTTTCGTGGGAGATACATTAGGTATCATAGGAGATAAGGGGTATCTCATAAGGCTCAGAGCGGGACGCTCAGCCAATACTAATATAACTAGGTTATCTACATAACCTATCGTTCATAGTTCATAATAAAAAAAATTTTAACTAAAGTTCATGGTTTCAAAAATGAACAAATTTATAGTTTATAGTTATTTTTTCAATACGTTGCTGCAAGCTATTATTTGTAAAATGTATTGCCACAACCCAGAATACTGGCATTTCCATAACGCTTTGCTGCCGTCCATTCAGTCCACACTAGTAGCAGCTGCAGCTTTCATCTCTACAGTATATTTTCAAAAACATGAGGAAAAACGTAATCTAAATATACTTAAAGTACCAAAAGTGAAAGTAGTCATTGTGCAAACAATAAACATATAATATATAAACATGTGCCGACATAACTCTGTACTAACACAACACGAGGTAGGAACCAGGCTGAGGTATGAAACTAAGGTTGTACCTCAAAGTTCAATATTCAAGCTCCACCCAGAGCGGTTGCCAGATTGGGTGGTTTTCCGCATTATTTTGAAGCCTGTTTATGGTGTGTTTTAACTGGGTTTTCGGCTGAAAGGCATATGAAATCTGGCACACTTTAGTGCTGAGAATGAACGCACTTTTGAATGCCGTTATACAGCGCTGAGAATGAACGCGTTCTCAATTACGTTCATTTAGCGGAAATACAGTACATTCAGTTCACGTTCGCCCAAAATACGAACGCGTTCACGAACGATCCTTCATTGAACGCGTTCAGGTACATCACTGGTTAAAGGTAACAGGAAGTTACCATATGTGATGCTGTTTCTTAAAACAGGCTTCTGTAGTAACAAGACCTCTCAGTGCCATACAAAGTTATAAAAGCAACAACCAGCTAGGGAGGGGATTAGGCCCCCCGGACTTTAGCTGGTAATAGGCGGCGGCAGAATTGCAAAGTTCCGAGGGCACGTTAAGCTCTTACCACGCACCGGCCTGAATTCGGGCCGCCATGCCCATGCATGCACGTGGCAGCACTTTGTGAGCGTCTACCGGCTCGGGGCTGCATTTTTCACCGATCAAATAATATACTGTTCGAAACTTGAATTTGCCGCCGTTCGAATGCCACCTCACTCGACCAATTCCGTGCCTCGGTTCTCGAGTTATAAGACGATATGTCAGGAGAGTGTTTTTTTACAGACTGCACATCAAATGACCACGTCAGACTGTATAGGCTTGAGAACTGACTGGTCAGCTTTGTAGCCAACGAGTGTCCACTTCCAACGATACCCCACGTTGGGAGGGGGTGTGAATATAGGAAGTAGGTGAAAGTTGACAAGCGAAAATGTGTTGTGACTCAAGACTGCAGAAATGGATTTTGGAACTTTTTTTGCGGGGCGCACAGTTTACTAAAACCTCTCTCAAACACTCATTTCTGAACAGATTTTTATAAAGTCTTGACCTGTACTACATAAGAACCACAGTGTTTTCCAGCTCATACCTCTATGCTGGAATAACTGAATCTGGAATATGGCAACCACTAAATAAAAATGTGAGTACACAAGTTCAAGTTCAACTCAAGTTCAAACCTCTGTTAATCTATCATTCATTAGTACTAAAAGTGATTATCCTTTTTTGCATTAGTAACTTCAGAATGTTATCTTTCAAAAGAGACCAGGCTCATGCATGTGCTATAAGTATAAAGTATAAAGCTAAGTTTTGCAAAAAAAGTATGCAGTCGTCAAGTTCAAGTAAACAAATTTACACTTTTCTGCCTGCCTGTTAAGAGGTTAAAGACGTTGTATAGTGCTGGGGAGAAGACTGAAGGCCCTCATGTCTAAGGAAAGATGAATGAACATCTCGCCGTGATAGTCTAGTCGGTGCAGTTGTCGCATGTACATCTTGTGGGCAATGCGTGGTATGTGGGTGACAGCCCACACCTAGCAGAGGTGCACTGGGTACCTCTGTGAACAGGCAAGGCTGGTGAAAACGGTCAAAATTCCTGTAGCCCATAGCAAAGTGGGGAAGGGATGAGACCGTCGGTTTCCTAACTGGGTGGCTAATAACCACTACGGGATCCTGATTAGATGATGGATAAGGATCGCTAGTTTCAAGTTCAAGTTTCTTTATTAGTTGTCATACAGAAATACAGGATACTTTTGTATGAAATGCTTCTTTATGTTTTGCTCCTGAGAATGTGCTAGGTAAAAATAGATAATTATAAAAAGTATAATAAGTATAAAAAAGTACTTAAACAAGTGTAAACAAGACAAAAATGTTCAATATACATATTATGTACAATATACAATGCAGAGTAGTTACAATACAATATAAATGTGATGAGGTAAATGGGATGAGGTAGCTTATGGTGGTAAGGTAAGGTGCAAGGCTTGGCTATGTGCAATGAGTTGCCAATAATATATAAATATAAAGTGTGTTAGTGTCTAAAGTGTGTAAAATGGGTGCTACAGTGAGTTGTCCATTTAAAGTAGGTGTGTGTGCTGTGAGTGTGTTTGATGGTTTGTTACATAGTGTTAATTATCATTAAGCATCCTGCTGGCCTGGGGATAGAAGCTCTTTCTGAGTCTCTCTGTGCTTGCCATGAGACTCCGGTATCGCTTGCCTGACTGCAGCAGTTCAAAGAGGCAGTTGTTTGGGTGGCTAGAGTCTTTTATTATTCTCTTGGCCTTATTCTTACAACGCTTGTTGTAAATGTCTTGGAGAGTGGGAAACCCACCTCCAATTGTGCGTTCGGCTGAACGGGCCACTCTTTGCAGTCTGCTACGGCCTTGTGCGCTATTGACTGCATCACCGGTCGGTCGGATCGCAGATTGGCATTAAGACCATGATGATGGTGGCCGGCCGCATTCGGCTCAATGTACAGTCAGGCCACTATAAGCTGAAACCGAATGAGTTAGTAAGTGAGTACTGTTTTCTGTGATCAGAGTTTTTGAAAAGAAAACTCTGGGAAGCAGGATACTGAGGTTTGTCAATCCAGGGGAGTCTGGATTGTAAACTGCGGCCTAAGACGTCTGATGTCTGTTATTAACACTATGGTCGCCGATGACGTGTTTAAACGTCATTCCTAGCCATGCTCATTCTGCCGAAGACGCCGTAACTCGTCTTTGATATCAATATTTCAAAAATCTGTGATCGAAATCATATTTCCCCTCCGGAGCCCTGAGATACACTGCAAAGCTCCACTCAACTCTCTTCAAGAGCGCCATCTGGTGGCCGATCGGCAGATCACCAACAGGAAAAAACTCGTCGAACCGGAAGTGCTCATCCATATGTCGTCCGGGCACTCGCTATCGTTAGAGAGACTCCGTCTTGACACAGTGAACATCGATCGGTGCAAATAACTCGAAAAAACAACATGATTTGGACGTATATACTATTATACAACCTGGAAATGGATCGGGCATTTCTCCATCCCATAATAGAAAAAATTCTGTTCCACGCTCATCTGCAAGCGGCGCGAGGAAGCCACAGTGAGTTGCAGCTTTATATTCTAACGTGTTCCATATAAACTGCTATGATGACCATATGACCCACACTGGATGAATCATCTAACGCTGCCCACGGAATTATAAACGCCCCCTCGCCCATCCGGTCATCATCAGATGATACGTAGTAACTTCTAGAAGTACATCCAGTTGAAATTTTTTTTTCTCGCACAGATTCCTACCAAACTGTATTTGATCTAACAATATATTCGTTATCACCATACATAAAGCTTATATTGAAACACGTTGACATTAGGGCCATTCTTTCAACCTCGAACCTATTCCTTAGCAACCCGTGTTACCAGGTAAACAAATCACAGAACGATAGCCACGTTAGTTAGCCAGCACCAGAGTCATAGAATACATGGCTCTGGCCAGCACCAGCCAGGTCCCGACGTTAGCTCTCAGTACGATAGCCACGTTAGTTAGCCCAGCACCAGCCAGGTCCCGACGTTGGCTCTCAGTACGATAGCCACGTTAGTTAGCCCAGCACCAGCCAGGTCCCGACGTTAGCTCCCAGTACGATAGCCACGTTAGTTAGCCCAGCACCAGCCATGTCCTGATGGTAGCTCTCAGTACGATAGCCACGTTAGTTAGCCCAGCACCAGCCAGGTCCCGACGTTAGCTCTCAGAACGGTAGCCACTAGCCAGTTAGCCCGCAGCACCAGCAATGGTAAGCTGATTTTCAATACCGTCGGGATTTCTAAATACCCTGGTATACCATCATACCTCCCACGCCTAGTAACCACTTTGTCGGAGTTGTGAAAACAGAGGCAGACTTTAGTGATAAAGTATTTAGAGATAATGACACATCTCTGGCCCTTGATGACGTGCACGCCTGATAAATTTGCACATTACTGCTCACACAGATTCTCTGTTGTTTCTTTAATATCCATACTAAAGCTGATTGATGCCACGGCATAAAGCCTGTGCATGTTGCTTTATGGAACCTCTAAAAGACATTTATGTGGCAGACACTACACATATGGAAGTGGTTGTTAAATACGTTATCTGATCATTTAAAATAAGTTATCCGATTGGTCAGCTCTACAAAAACTGTATGTATGCAACCTGACACGTTGCTTACCAAAAACAAAAACAGACATATGCACATAAGCATTAATGGCACTTGATGCCTACAAATAATATGCTCTTTTTAGTTGCAAGCACCTCATAGACACACAATGCCACTCGCTGGTTCAATTAATCACTCACTCACTCTAAGCCGCTCTGCTCGTGTTCTTATTTAAACAACAAAGTAGATTCAAAACCATAACATACCATACCAGACAAGTTACTTTTTTTTTATGTACTTCACCACTATCTAGGATGCACTATGTTACTATCCTTATACTACTACCTATCAACCTAATATGTATATATTACTATAAACTCAAAGTGGAACACTCAATCTTGTTACTATTTTACGAACAATATCACTGACCCTTAGCTGCCAGCATTGTACCCCTCCTTCTGACTTGTTGTTCACAATTTCTTAATTCAAAAGTGACTTTGGATAAAGGCGGCAGCTACTAAATGTAAATTTGTATGTAAATTGGTGGAACTGATGGGTGACTTACTGGTGGTAAACTGGAAAAAAACTAATTTAATATTTAAATGTTTCACAGTATGTAATAAGTACAATAGAATGCTTACTCCCTTGCTCATCACCACAGCATACAATATGAAAAGTAGACGGTTTGCATGCAGTAGTATCAGGTGGCGAGACCGCAGTGGCGAGAACAGTTCATACACAGGGTGACTGAGGTCTCAGTAGAGAACAGTTCATACCCAGGGTGACTGAGGTCTCAGTAGAGAACAGTTCATACCCAGGGTGACTGAGGTCTCAGTAGAGAACAGTTCATACCCAGGGTGACTGAGGTCTCAGTAGAGAACAGTTCATACCCATAGAGACTGAGGTCTCAGTAGAGAATAGTACCCAGGGTGACTGAGGTCTCAGTAGAGAACAGTTCATACCCATAGAGACTGAGGTCTCAGTAGAGAATAGTACCCAGGGTGACTGAGGTCTCAGTAGAGAACAGTTCATACCCATGGTGACTGATATCTCAGTAGAGAACAGTTCATACCCAGGGTGCCTGAGGTCTCAGTAGAGAACAGTTCATACCCATAGAGACTGAGGTCTCAGTAGAGAATAGTACCCAGGGTGACTGAGGTCTCAGTAGAGAACAGTTCATACCCATAGAGACTGAGGTCTCAGTAGAGAATAGTACCCAGGGTGACTGAGGTCTCAGTAGAGAACAGTTCATACCCAGACTGACAAAATGGAAGATTATCTGAACATGAGATCAAAGTGATTCAAAAGCAGCTATATGTGTCCATGAAAAAGGTCCATAGTGCAGGTTGAAGACGCAGTGAGAAGACGATATATGACAGCCACAGCATCAGAGGGACTGTAGTGTAAGGCGATATATGGCGGCCACAGCATCAGAGGGACTGTAGTGTAAGGCGATATATGGCAGCCACAGCATCAGAGGGACTGTAGTGTAATTAGGAGGTGCTGCCTCTTGTAGCCTCGCGCTCATAGGGGGGGAAAAAAGGCCAAGTGGAGCCACTAAAAGAGCAGTGTCCTCTAACAGGAAATGGCAGAACGGACCATCAACCCTGACATAACCGGTAATTGTTAGGGACAAGTGAGAGGAACAACGGAACACAAGGAGAAAGCCATTATCCAATTAATCTGCTTTTAGAGAAGAACATTAACTATTCCTGGGTGCTGCGTGTGGTGTGTAGTGTGTTTGTAGTGTGTGTGTGTGTGTGTGTGTGTGCTATGCGTGCATGTTGCATAAATAGGCTTGTTATGTGTAAGAAAAAAAATAGGTAATCGGGTGCAGCTCAGGAGTGTTCAGATCAGCCTCTTTCATTTAATTTTTTTTATGTATATTGTCCCCAAACTACAGCCCTGCCCCAACAGCAGCAACAACAACAACAACAACAACAACAACAAAGACAGCAACAACAACAACAACAACAACAGGAGAGCCAGAAGCCGTTCTTCCAGCACATTTAACCTGAGTCATCAACTTATCAATGTGGCTGGTGAACAGTTGTGTGTGGGAGGTGTGTGTGTCTATGTGAGATCATAGGAGCAACGGTACGTGTCTACAAGTTTCAAGTTTCTTTATTAGTTGTCATACAGAAGTACAGAATACTTTCATACACAATGCTTCTTTCTGTTACGCTCCAGAGACTGTGCTAGACAAAAGGATACGTATAAAATAAAATAAGTATAGCAAGTATAAAATAGAAGTCACGTACGTAGACACAAGTGTTCAGTATGTACATATGTACAATGTTCAATGCAGAGTAGAAGTAACTGAGTTACCATACAATATACTATACAATATACTAATTACAATATACTATATAGTGCAAAGCAGAATGGGATGAGGTACAATTTAGGTACAATTTACAGTAAGGTGTACTGAGGTATGGGTTTGCAAATTCTTTGCCAATAAATATAAAGTGTGTTTAGGTGTTCTAAAGTGTGTAGAGTGGGTGCTGCAGTGAGTTGTTTGTTTAAAGTGAGTGTGTGCGTGTGGATGTGTGTGCTGTGAGTGCTTTTGATGGTTGTTGCATATTGTTATTGTTATTGTTAAGGCAATGATCTCTCACTTAAAAAGGCAGTATACGAGAGAAAGAGAGCGAGAGAGAAAGAGAGCGAGAAAGGATATGTGTGTGTGTGTGTGGAGGGTGAGGGGTATCAATGGGGCTCTTTACACCCCACCCCCTTGTTTGTCAAGCTCTTCGCGCCTATACCTTCATCTCCATGGCGACCACGCCGGGCCCTGGATACAGAGAACTGGTGATCCGGTAAGCGCTGTGCTCATGGTGACAGCGGTGGCAGAGGAGAGGAGCGGGCCGATGATTGATAGGCGGACTTGCCTACCTCAGGCTCTACTCTGCTCTGCTCTGACAGGACAAAACAGCACTCTGCAGAGCCTGCCATTGACATTTGTTATAAATCACTGGCAATTTCATCAGTCAAGAGACAGGGAGGGAGAGAAAGACAGAGAGAGATGGGGGGGAGAGGGAGAGAAACAGTGAGCAGGAGAGAGAGAGAGAGAGAGAGAGAGAGAGAGAGAGAGAGAGAGAGAGAGAGAGAGAGAGAGAGAGAGAGAGAGAGAGAGAGAGAGAGAGAGAGAGAGAGAGAGAGGTCTGTCAACATAGCTTGCTCCATCGGTTTTCACTTTGAACTCAAAGTCCCTGTACCCTCCCATCTCCTCTCCTCTCGCCTTCCCTCATCTCCTCTCCTCTCCCCCCCCCCCCCCCCTCTGGGCCATCCAGGATCGCTACAACACCCAAAACAATAAAACCTACAGACAGCTTCATTGAGAAATGCTGAGGTGAAGTAGACCTGCAGTGACATGTGAGACATAAGAGATCATCATGTGTGTGCAATGCATGTGTACATTTTGTAAACAGGTATAACGCTGTCAAAGGTGTTTATTTGTCACACACACACACACACATCACACAAGTACAGTGGCAGTGAAATGTTTGTTCTGCTAACCCCCCTCCTCCCCCAAGCATCAAAAAGACAGAGATAAAGACATGAAAGACGTGGAAGAAGGGATAGACGACGTATCATCTGATGTATCCACCGTTTGTGTCCAAAGAGAACAACAACAGCATGTTGGTGGAACAACTACTTGTGGGAACATTTTTTATTATTGTGGGAGGGAGACATAAACACAGATAAATGTGTAGATCACATGGCATAAACACAGATAAATGTGTAGATCACATGGCATAAACACAGATAAATGTGTAGATCACATGGCCTAAACACAGATAAATGTGTAGATCACATGGCATAAACACAGATAAATGTGTAGATCACATGGCCTAAACACAGATAAATGTGTAGATCACATGGCATAAACACAGATAAATGTGTAGATCACATGGCATAAACACAGATACATGTGTAGATCACATGGCATAAACACAGATAAATGTGTAGATCACATGGCATAAACACAGATAAATGCATAGATCACATGGCATAAACACAGATAAATGCATAGATTGCATGGCCTAAACATCCACAAATGCATAGATTGCATGGCCTAAACACCAACAAATGCATAGATCACATGGCCTAAACACCAACAAATGTGTAGATCACAACGGCTTAAACACCAACAAATGTGTAGATCACAACGGCCTAAACACCAACAAATGTGTAGATCACAACGGCTTAAACACCAACAAATGTGTAGATCACAACGGCCTAAACACCAACAAATGTGTAGATCACAACGGCCTAAACACCAACAAATGTGTAGATCACAACGGCTTAAACACCAACAAATGTGTAGATCACAACGGCTTAAACACCAACAAATGTGTAGATCACAACGGCCTAAACACCAACAAATGTGTAGATCACAACGGCCTAAACACCAACAAATGTGTAGATCACAACGGCTTAAACACCAACAAATGTGTAGATCACAACGGCTTAAACACCAACAAATGTGTAGATCACAACGGCCTAAACACCAACAAATGTGTAGATCACAACGGCTTAAACACCAACAAATGTGTAGATCACAACGGCCTAAACACCAACAAATGTGTAGATCACAACGGCTTAAACACCAACAAATGTGTAGAGTGCTGTCCGTGCACTGAATAAATGTAAGCTTCTGGTCCCCTGGTTTACAAGACTATGTTGACAAGGAAAGGTCCACCCCTTGGATAACTACACTGGAAAGGCGTGTATATACAGAGATTGCATATTTGCCAAAAACTGTCTGAGGATAGTGAATGTCTATTCAAAGCTGTGCGGATTGTTACTGTCTATTCTAAGCTGCCTGATGATAGTCAATGTCTATTCAAAGCTGTCTGATAATAGTGAATATCTATTCAAAAACACAAGTTGTCTGTCATTCTCCTATGTAGAGGGTTGTACTACAATTCACTGACTTCAACGTGTGATTCAGTAGTGTATGTGTATGTATCATACAGTATATACTTCATAACATATAATCATATGTGCTTTGTTAATTATATCTCAGCCAAGGGGTGGAATCTTCCTTTCCTTTGGTCTGACCTGTGTGTTTGGTAGCATGATTGTCAACCCAAGACCAGCCAAGCGCACACTGATTCATATAATATAAGATTCCCTGAGCAACTGGCATTTTTAGGGCAGTTAATATTCACTGAGTACCTTCCCTTTGAAAGATTACAGTCATAATCAGCCAGTATCACCTGTGTTCAGGAAGTTTCTGCGTTGTGTTTATCTCTACTCCGAAGTCGACCTTCTCATACTGGCTGACTGTACAACTGTTTCATCCCTGTTAATGCAATCCGACTCAAAAAGATAATTAACGAGACACAGGAAGCAGGATACCTCTCCTGGATGTTATGTTTATTCTCATAAACATACTCTGTACACGATGGAAACAGTTCTGAAATGTCCTTGAACAGTCTTTGAAGGAAAAACTAAATTCATTATTCTACCGTCTCTTCTGCTTTTAATCCAATGGTGGTTGAGGCCTCGTCGTTAGCCAACACCTTCCCTGTTAGCCGGAGCTAGCCTCCTCGAGGCCTAGGAGGGGGGAGGCCCCTCCCACCACACTCTATTATTTATTTAAATAGTTTTTTATTGGTTTTTTAAAGGTTCAACAACATTATATACATACGTACAAACATACATACAATACATGACTACATATAACCGCACAATACCTAAAATAAATGAAAAATAAAGTAGACAAAAATAAAATAAAAATAGTAATAATAATCAAAGAAAATTGCATTGTTCCTATAGAGGTTGTCACTTGCCATATAGAAATTGCCTATCCTATGCCTAAGCATCCTCAGCCGGGAATTTTAGATTGAAATAATCCAGAAATGGCTGCCAAACTTGGAAGAATTTCTGGGTAGAGCCCCTGGTGGAGTATTTAAGTCTCTCAAGTTTTAGGTGTGCCATCACATCTTCG
The DNA here is from genome assembly GCF_963971535.1 of Notolepis coatsorum. NCBI lineage: Eukaryota > Metazoa > Chordata > Actinopteri > Aulopiformes > Paralepididae > Notolepis > Notolepis coatsorum. Next base: position 93,007,984 of record NC_140166.1, read on the forward strand.
ACCCAGCGTCGATGTGATGGAGGAATGGCTGACTTCCAATTAAGCAAAATAAGGCGTCTAGCCAACAAAGAGGAGAAGGCCACAGCATCTGTTTGAGCGACAGACACCCTAATTTCACCAGGGAGCACTCCAAAAACTGCAACCAGGTGGTTGGGGCTGATCTCCCTGTCACACATGAATGAAAATGTTTCAAAAACAGAAAGCAAGAATCGGGATAGTGATGGGCATGACCAGAACATATGGCAGAGAGTGGCTGGAGCCTGATGGCACCTGGGGCAGGTCGGATCCACATCCGGGTAGATCTCGGCAAGTCTGCTCTTAGAGAGGTGTAGTCTATGAAATACCTTGAATTGGAGTAATCCATGTCTGATGCAGACAGATGATGAATGTATTCTTTTAATTGCCAATTGCCAAGAATCTTCAGGGATTTCAGGTCCCATATCCTTACCCCATGACTCCCTGATACGGTCCAGTGATGGGGATGCCATCTCTTGGATATCACTGTATAGTGAACTCACTATCCTCTTTTGTTTTGGGTCTCCCTCCAGCCACTTATCCAGCCACCTGTCTGGTTGAAGTACAGGAAAAGAAGCAAAATATTTCTTTACAAAACCCTGCACCTGTAAATATCTAAAAAAAATTTAGCGGGGGATGTCATACCCGCCTACCAACTGTTCAAAGGACATACAAAGCCCTTCTTTAAACAGGTCCTTCACCTTCTTTAGCCCCTTTCCGGCCCATGTTTTGAATGCTGCATCCATGAGTGAGGGCGTAAAAAGTGCATTAGATGCAATTGGGAGATAGGGTGAGGCTTGTTTATATTTAAAGTGAGTCCTAAACTGTGCCCATATACGGAGTGAGCCAATCACCATGGGGTTATTTGTGAGGCGCTTTTTACTGAGTGGCAGTGGAGCACACACTAGTGAGGATAGCGATACCGGGTGGGCGGAGTGTTGTTCCATGTCAACCCACACCATTCCGCCTCCCCCATGTGATGCAGCCATCCAATATGTCAATTTATGGATGTTTGCCGCCCAATAGAATTGTAAAAAATTTGGGAGTGCTAATCCTCCATCCTCTTTGGGTCTTTCCAGGAATGCCCTTCTAATACGCGGGGTGGTCTTATTCCAGATAAAGGTTGTAATAAATGTGTCTAATTCTTTGAAAAAGGATTTGGGGATAAAGACGGGCACTGTTTGAAACAAAAATAGGAACCTGGGCATAATTGTCATCTTGATTGAGTTAATCCTGCCGGCTAGTGATAGGGGAAGTGTTGACCAGCGAGCAAGATCTTGTTTAGCCTTATCCAGGGCTGGTTTAAAGTTTAGCTTAAATAAGTCCCTATACTTGCGTGTCACAGTCACTCCCAGGTATGTGAAAGATTCAGATATTATCTTCAGTGGGTATGCCCCGAACGACATCTTTCGAGCTAAATCATTAACCGGAAACAACAAGCTCTTAGAGACGTTAATTTTGTATCCTGAGAACTTGCCAAAGTTTGAGATAATATCCAGTGCCTTCGGGATGGAACATGGGGATCGGACAGGTACAGGATCAGGTCTTCTGCATAAACCCTCTAGTTAGTGCTCGGTCTCTCTGTCCACGTCTACACGGCTCAGCGTTGTGTCCTATTCTAATTTGTCTTCAGAAGAAACTCACATCTCGTAATGTCTTTCCTCTAGCAACGGGGCCCCGCCCCCTTTTCTCATTACTAAGTGACACGATACCATGGCAATGGCACTTTTGACCCAAATCACTATAGCAACGGTGATGTTGATATTACCGGCATCGCTTACCCAAAACAAAACGCTGTGGCTATCAGCTGTTGCTTGCCGGCCTTGGGGCACAGCCCAAATCCTCTCTCGCTGCTATTAGTCTGCTGCTAACACACACAACTGATATTGTCCTCTTAACACATTGGTTGCCAGCCAGATATGACGATTTATCGCTTGGATGCCACCACGTTAATCAATGGGAGGATGAGCACATTTGCGAGCGATTAAACTATATCTTAAATTATGTACATTGTATATTACTATTACACTCTGGTTGGATGCCACACTTCTTTCCGTTGTACTGTACTTGTTGTATGAATATACATTTTAATCTAATCTAATCTAATCTAGAATAAAATAGAAATCCAATACAGTGTTCTTCTGGGGGAAATGTTCATTTTTATTTTCATCTCATCCGAATGGATCACTTAGTATTTAATTACTGGGGAAATAGAAGACACACAGACAAAAAAAACTAAACTGAACCAGTCATCCAGCCAATGTGTAAAGTTGGATTCACACATGAAACACACAGCAGTTAACACATACGCTTCATTGTTTTGATTCTACTACGTTGCCAAGGAACCACCAGAGGCTTCTCCCCTTCGCTCATCTATCTCGTCACTCGCCCCTCTCCTGCGCCTAACATGGCAAGTTACCCGTTAACCCTCGTATGGTGTTCAGGTCCCTGGGACCCATTTTCAATCTTTACTGAGAGAGAAATTATACAATCAATTGTTTTTTTTAACCTGAGACTCATTGGCTCATTTTCTGTGAGGAACACACGTTCATTGAGTGCATACTGTGCACCCATCCGCTACACCTTTACATTACACATGTGATGTTCGGATCCACTGGAGCTGAACGTGGAAATTGTAGGTGAAAGCCAGTTCAGTGATTCTACCTTTTTGCATTTATATTGTTCAAGATAAACATAATTTATTCCATGTGTTGATTCCAATGGATTCTTTTAAAATTATTATAATACTTTTTTTTTTACAGATATCACATTTCATCACAAAAAACTCGTATTGATAAATGTGTTCTAACAGAAGTAAATGGCAAATATGAACCATATATGCTGTCTATATGGCTTGTAATTGAGATAAAGTTAACATCTGTTAAGTATTTTTAGTTTACATTAATTGTTATGGCTTCAATGTTTTAAAATCCCAATAATGTTGTGGGTCCACCTGACCTGTGAACACTGGGTAAGTAACACAAACATGCTTGCAGAAGAAACATGCTATATATGATCGTATTGCTTCTGAGCACGAACAGGATACATGAGTAATTAGACAACATAAATACAACATACAGTATATATTCCCCCCCTCCACCCAGTACATACTGGTCCCTGTTATGCTCCACCTTATAAAGTTTCAGAGCATTCGAATTTAAAACAGGCCTGTGATTCATTCATCCACAGTCTCTCCACGTAGGCCATTTTTCACATGCGCTCATGGACTACACCCTGTATGTTTCATGAGAGGGTATGGGGCCATCCTTTAGTCCTGCCTGTCTCTCTCTCACACATGGCTTTGCATAATCACTGAACACACTGATAAATCATGTCCCCTCAGCTGTATCCCAGGCCCCTGCCAGTGTCGCTCTGCAGTCCCAGCCTGCTGCTGAGCTGATGGATGGCTTACAGGCAGCCAAGCTCCTCTCTCTAAAACCTGCCTGTGTGGATTAGCCCTCTTCATTAACCCTCTCACACAGCTGAGCCCAACGCGCGGGCTACCCGGTGACATGCCGGCCAGGTCTAACAGGATGGACGGACAGCACTAGCGGGGTGCGATCTCTGGGGTAGTGTCAGGTTCTTATGCCTGTTCAAGCTGCTGTGGTCAGGCAAGCGCCTCCGCATAGACGCAGCAAAAACTGAGAGACTAAGGCCCCGTTTAGACGAGCGTTTTGTGAACAGAAACCGCAAAAGTCATCTTGCGGTTTCACTTTTAATTTTACGTTTAGACGAGCGTTTTGGAGTGGAATTCTCCGTGCAGACGATGCTGTAACGACGGAGACCCGCTGTCACACGATTGGCGCATATGTCACATGACGTGCTGTGAAGACCCGCCCTACTCTGCCTCTGATTCGCAGACTGTGGATGGGGAATGTGATTGCACCAAAGCAGAGTCACTCACAGACAGTGGGTCCACTCACGCCGCGGGACAGATTCTTGTGTATTTAACCCTTTCACTGCCACACGACAGCCGGTTGTGTGATAGTAAAGGGGTAACCTTCTGTCGTGTGGCAGTGAAAGGGTTAAAAGTACTGCCAATGTAGCCTTCAGGTGATCTCCGTTGATATAAGTCAGACATACTTGCTTTGTTTACGTCTCGGCTACTGGCGCATACCTGCTACCTGTGACGTAAGCAGTACGCGCGACCAGAGCCGTGACAAACCTTTCGTCATCTTTTTAACAGATTTATACGGTTTGACAGTTTAGACGAAAGCGCAAAGCTTTTGCGTTTCTAGGAATTCCACCCTGGAAGGTAGTCTCACTTTTTTGCGGTTTCACCCCGTAAAAACGCCGTTTCCGTATAAACGAAAGGCACATCCGTAAAAATATTTTTGCGGATTCACCTGCTAGCGTTTCCGTCTAAACGGGGCCTAAGGCTCAGCTTCTTCTCCCAGGCCATCAGAACATTGAACTCTCCACACACAAGCAAACATGAACACACACATACACACACACAACAAACATTCTGCACTCGCTCACACACAAACTCGCTCACACGGTCACTTTAAACACATAAGAAAAGGACACTTTAAAGGAAGGAGAAAAAAAAGGTCACTTTAAGGAAATAACTGTTGTGGTTCTTGTATAGTATAGTTAGTAATAGCAAGTATAGCATAGGGATATAGAGTAAAACTGTATATTGTATAGTAGTGTACATATGACCCAGTGCCTTTAATCCGTAGCTAACATTGTATTGCATTTATCTCAGGACTTTTAGCATGTCTATTTTATTACCTTTTACTTATTTTATTTGCTATTGTATTCTTGCACAATCGAAGCAGGCATGGCCACCCGCATTTCACTGTATGCCCTGGTTTGTATGTGATAAATAAACCTCTTGAATCTTGAATCTATGTGCTTTCTGGATCTCTGGATCTCAATGTAGGTGATGTGTTTGGAGATGCAGTATGCCTTAAGCCAGATGTGGAGGCTCCTTACGCGACTGAAGATCATGTCTGTGTATCTCGGAGATGGAAAGGGGCCAGAGACGATGAGTGTTTTACCAGTTGCAGCCGCGGTGGTGATGACGGTGTGTTATAACTTTCTTTGAGCACCTCTGACTGTTTGTGCCTGATGTCATTGGCCCCAATGTGTATGATGACGGAGGATATCTGTGGACGGTCTTCGATGAGGTTGGTGATGCAGGCGTTGATATCCAGGATCGTAGCACCAGAGAAGGAGCAGGTTTCACCCTTGGGAACAGTGACATGGCGCACCATGGAGGATCCAATAACAAGCACAGAGGGAGGAGGAGGTGGGGGGCTGGTGGTGGGCTTGTCGGGTCTGGATGCGGCCACTCAACAGATCTCTGGCTGGTGTGGCCTCTGGGTTTGACGTAATGGGCGGGGGTGGAAATACTGGGAGGAGGGGAGGCGATCCGCTTTGCGCTGCGGTGGCCAGGTCAATGAGAACGCTGCTCCAGCCTCTGCAACCCCTCTGGTTCTATGGGGTGGCTGCTGACAAGAGTGGTGGAATGGCAGGAGTGGGGAGGAGGGCTGGTCTGGACTGTGCTTGTTGGGGCACAAGGACAGCTGCTTCACTCAGCGCACATTCTCTGAACCGCTCAATGGAAGGACGCGGAAGCTGAGAGGGACAAGGGGTGCAATTAACAGAACCTGGGCGTCAGGTGGCGGGGCTTGGGTGTGCATGTGGGTGGTCTGTTGGATTGGTAGATGGTGGGATGAGGCATCGGCTGACACTCTAGGTCCGCTTACGTGCAGGAGAGACCCGGGGGGTGACCATGGTGCTCAGAGCTGAATACCTGTTTTCTGTGTGTATGGGTGGCAGCAAATGGGGGGTGAGGGCTGGGGTCCTGCCCCATTTCCTGTTGTTGCACTCAACAACAGTCCAGGGGTCTGATGACAGTGGGGTGGAGCATGATGGCTGTGGGCGAAGACTGTGGTCAGAACCAGGCCAGGGGCCGGAGGGCTCTGGAGCTGTAGCAGTGGAGTAGGTGGTGAGAGGCAGTTTGGTGTCAGGTGAGTCAGGAAGCAGTATGTCCAGGAGTTGCTCAGTCTGGTGGATAGAATGGAGGGTGGAGATTCTGCTTTTCAGCTCTATGATGGTGAGGAAAAGCCTTTATGTTACGAATATTGGGGTAGTCAGATGTTCCTTTCTCCGCCATCGGAGTGCGCGTGTGTGTGAGCAGGGGTGCAGTCGTAATATCAGAAGTGCCTGTACTCTGTTTAAATGACGCCACGTGCACGCGCGCGCATACATGTTCCCTCGCGTGCGCACAGAACAGATGATTATTATGCATAAATAGTAGGAAACATGTTTGTATAGGAAATTACTAGTTTTAGTTTAGTTTTTGTAAATATTGCCTTGAAATAGAGAAGCTGAAAAAGGTAGCAGGATGTAGCCTTCAATATATAAAGAAATTATATTGTCAACAGATATGGTTGAAAAACAAACAATGTTTTAAATGTAATTGTAGATACAATATTGTAGTTACTGTCGTATATTTATCTAAATAAAACCTGTAAATTAAACAATAGAAATTATGCACATATATGAAATAGCAAAGAACTAGGTTATTTTCTCTTAGAAAAATAGAGACTCACAGCCATGCCAAATCACCTGTTAGGTTAACCATACATTTGAGTCAACAAGAAGGCTGTTAACTGGCCTCAGTCTAAATGGTGACAGATGGCCAAAAGCTACCTTGAGATGTACGGAGAGGAAATACTGAATACAGCTGAGGGAGGTCAGATTACCTCTAAAAAATGGACTTAGGTTAAAACATTGCCATACGCATGGCAAGAATTGTAAAACTCAGCCTGGGTAAGAGCTGTAACGGAGTCACACGTTATTTGTGAAAGTTAATTAGTTATTAGGTCAGGGAAGGACAAATGTGGATAGCCTTCAAATAAGCTGAGACCAGCAGAAAAACGTGTTTGTGTAAGGTTTAGAAGAGATTTTATGACTACACAGCCCCACAGTTCAAAGGAAGGGTGATCGTTTCATACAGATGTACTGAGACCACAGGATGAAACCTCTTTCCCCACACAACAAAGTGGGATGGAGGGCCCAATACTTAACTTTAAGTCAGAAAATGACGGCCTGAAGGCCAGCACCAGAGTTCTGTTTACTTTAGCTAAGCAGTCCAAACAGGCCATTATTTCAATCTGTATGAGGGTCGCATTCAGGGACACTTGGGTAGATCATTCTAAGAGAAGACTAGTTCCTGTCCCCTCTGTAAGGTCACCTTGTAACGCTGTTTCGCAAGACCCAAATGACTGTCACTTAGAGGGGAGACCTTCTAGCCAATAGAAAAGCATGCTCTCTGGGGTGACGGCACTGGATGGCGCAAGGGCGGGGGGGATTCTCTCTTCTCTATAAAACCTGCAGGTTGAATGATGGAGGGGAGACAGAGACGCAGAGACACAGACACGCAGAGAGAACGGAGACGCAGAGACTGGAGAATCCACCCCACCAGTTCGAGAATAAGAGACGCCACTAAGAAGCCCTCCGGGAAAAGCTGATTAGAGATAGAAAATAATTGATGCTGTGAACCAGATAATTTAAGCTGTTGGATATTCCAATAAAGCAACGGTCAGACTGTTTACACCTGCCGCGCTGTCTCCGCCTCCACGTGATTTCCAAAGGACCACATTTGAATGAACTGTTACTTTAACGGGTAATACAACGAGCAGAGTAAGCTATTCCACTATACACTAGAGAACGATCATATAGCTATAACATAGAATCATTGAGAATATACATTATTACAATTTCTTTAATTGAATTAACTTAAACTAGAAAAGTAAATACAAACTAAATTAACAATGTAACTTACAGTTTACAGAAGGACAGTTTCCTTCTGAAGCACAACTTAAGAAATGTCTCATCCTTCCAGTCGGGACCATTTGTCACATAGTGAGAGCTCCACAGCTCAAGCAAACCCCCACAGGGCTTGTATTTTGGTTTTGCACTTCTCGTTCTTTGTTATGCTATTGCTATGATATTGTTATGCAAAGACTAGGTGATAGATAAGTGCCAGTACTTGGCGCACGTACGACGAGTCGAGTGAAAGTTGTGAACGCATTTTTGTGTGCGCGTACTTCTGTTCAGAAAAGTGCTGGGACGGCGTGGTACCGCGTGGCATGACCACTGCACCCCTGTGTGTGAGGTTCACGCCGAGCAAAGTACGGAGAAGAGATTTTTCAGACCCCGCTTCTCTTCGTACATGAGGACACATATACTATCGATAATCTAGCGTTTATTTGAAAACTATTCATAAATCAGCTGGAAAATTACAACGTGTTTTGTGTATTCCACTAAAGGGCTATTATCGTGTCTTTCTCTGGAATTACTAGAAATATCCAAAACTATACTCGTATTCAAAGCGGTATAAAACGGAAATGTACATGTTGACTGCAAGCAAGTCATTGATAAGCGACGGGTGTATTAGACCCATAGCCATAATTTAAGATATAGTTTAAGCGTTCGCAAATATCCCCGTCCTCCCATTGACTAAAGCGCTGGCCTACAAGCCCTAATTTGGTCATATGGGCGTGGCTCTGAATTACTTAAGAACGTCCCTCTTGGTAAATTAACTGCATTTATATAGCAGCTTTTAACCAAAGCGCTTTACAACTTATGCCTCTTATTCACCCATTCACTCACACATTCACACACGCGACGGCGGAGGTGACCGTGCAAGGTGCTGACCTGCTCATCGGGAGTTAGGTTAAGTGTTAGTTAGGGGTTAAGTGTCTTGCTGAAGCACACTTCAACACGCTGCCGGGAGGAGCCGGAATCGAACCGAGGACTTTCAGATCACCAGATGGCTGCTCTACCTCCTGGGCCACTGTCGCCCCCTCTTCATGCAGGTGTCACCCTCCCATCCGCTCAAGCCTTCTCTGCTAACAGGAGCTGGTAAAAAGGTGTGATAAACTCTACTGTGGTACTGACGGTGGTGAGGGGGTGTTATGAGTTTGCAGTAAAGCGACTAGTGGTGTGAAGTGAAATATTGCTCAAAGTGGTGCCTTTTAACACAAATGTGTGATCTCACTCACACACAGCAGAGAGGCTGCCGTCCTCCTCTTGAGAACATGTTAATACCATATTTTTTTTTAATCCTCTTTTTCTCCGCCTGATTTTCTGTGATTTTCCTCCCATCCCAATTTAGTCGTTATGCCAATTCCCCCCTCCCCTACCTGGTCGTTGTGTGCATGTGCCCCCTACTGGTCGGTCAAGGGAGCCTACCACATGCTTCCTCCGACACATGCAGAGACAGCCAGCGGCTCTCTTTTCACCTGACAGTGCGGAGTGTAACGCGTGGGAGCGGAGGTCACACTGCCTTCACCACTTCCTGTCTTTTGCTGTGCAGGCGCCCTGACCTGACCTGTAGGAGTCGCTGTCCACAACGCCAGTTACCACCCCATCGACTTCCCTCCCGCTAACTCAGCCAAACGAGTTAGTATGACGGCTGGCCCAAGAGACCGGAGTCTGATTGAATTGATTGATTGATTGATTGATTGATTGATTGAAAACTTTATTAACAGATTGCAGAATGGGTACAGTACAGTACATCTCAATACATACAATTGTTAAGGGGATGCAGACCAGAGAAAGACTTTCGTCTTGTTTACATCAGGGTCCCCCATTTTCAATTCATCGTAACATATATGACATACATGACATACAGATAGACAGTACTGCTACAGCTATACATTTATGACATACCAGATTTGCAATTACAGTACTGTTTGTGATACAAAAAGAGTCCAGAAAAAAAGAGTATATACATTTGACGTAGAAACTGTACATTGGATTGGGTAGGTGGGGGTGGGGGGGGGCACTGTACATTGGAGGTGGTTGGGTGGGTGGGGGGGGGGGGGGGGGTTGGGTGGGGGGGGGGTTGGGTAGGAGTGGGGGGGGGGGGGGTTGGGTAGGAGGGGTGGGTGGGGGATACTGTACAACTGTACAAACAAAACTGTACATTGGATTATTGACAAGACCATACTTGGTAATTTACTGTACATTGGAGGGGGTTGTGTTCGGACATTTACAGGGGCCAGTTTCGAGTTGCAGTCTCCCTTAGGTGTTTTTTGAGAGTGTTTTTGAAAGTGGGTAGTGATTCACATTCTCTCTCTCTCTCTCGCATTTGTGACGAGCGCAATCTCCGCTGCGCCACCCAGCCGCACCATGTTAATACCATCTTAACACCCCACTGAGCAATAACACGACAGGCTTGAAACATATGGCAACATAACTTAACTCAATGGCTGCCAACAACGAGTATACTCGTTATAGCCCGCCAATCGTTGGACGCCAACAACGAGTATAAATTATTATGATCGTTATTTATTTTATTCGCTATTTCCATTCATAATTCATCCTGGAAGGCACTGGTACTGTGTGGCAATGTGTCTGAGATAGCAACGGTTCGATACCGCCACCTGATGGTATGCGGCCGATGTTGCACTTCCTTTCTGACTCTGTGTATGTGGCTGTGCGTCATTGAAAGTCATCTAGGCGGAGTTTTCTTGTAACGTGGATCAAGATATTCCCCCGATCGCATTGAATCGCTTTCGGGATGCCATATTCATTATGCTGTTGGGGGTTATGGCGTGGACCAAATGGACATATGATCTAGCAGATGGCAATCAAATAATTGGAATATTCTTTTTGGAGTCTCATCGGCCACAGGTAAGAGCAATTTAACGTCAATTTCAGCTCGGTTGTCCATTGTTTTCATAGCCATCGCGCCCTGATCAGCGTATGCTGTTGTACTAACGAATGCCGTTATTGACAATCAATTAACCAGAAACAACCCCCGCCCCTTTCATGCATGCATGCATGATGGAACATAATATACCGATCATATGCATTTGAATTTTTTATTGTAGCGTGTATAGGGACGAAATGCCAATGGATTAAGTATAATATGCGTCGCAGGCTATTACTAGCCTCCCAGCAATTACCCTAGACCACTCTAAAACTATACTTATATTCACCACGGTATAAAACGAGAATGTATGGATGGATTTTTTTTTTTTTCACATCTTGAACGGAAGGTTCTTACTGTCAAATGACCATGGTATTGTATCCATAGCTATAATATAGAATATAGTTATAGCTCTACAAACAAGGTGACCGTTCCCTATCTATCTAGTGGTGGCCTCGCTACAGACGGTTGCGGGTAATAGCTGGCACCCAATCATTGGGTGCCAGCCGTCAGTCAATCAGTCAATCATTGACATTGGATTAAGGAAAACTTACCGTTTGGATTGCTCTCTGGATCGGATCGCTGAACAGCAGAAATGGCCCGCCGAGATCCTTTGTTATGGCCATGGCAAAGACCAGGAGAAGCCGCCGCGAAGACGTGGAAAGAGAGCCGGGGTCCGAAACAGACTGAGGTCCAAACGACACAGAACCACATTGCCCAGCATATTGTTGGCCAATGTGCAATCGATAGGAAATAAACTGGATGACATCAGAGCACGGATCCAATTCCAGAGGGACATTCGGGATTGTAACGTCCTCTGTTTCACAGAAACTTGGCTGAGTCCAGATGTCCCGAATCACGCAATAGAACCGGCAGACCACTTCTTCGTTCTCCGCAAGGACCGGACGGCAGAAGAGTCACTAAGGACGAAGGGAGGCGGCATTGCCTTCATGATAAACAAGGAGTGGTGCGATTTAGGCAACACAAAGGAACTGTCTAACCACTGCTCCCCAGACCTGGAGTTTATCACGATAAAATGTCGACCCTTCTTCCTCCCAAGAGAGTTAATGTCCATCATCCTCATCGGAGTGTACATTCCACCACACGCGAACACTGGGGTCGCACTTTCAAAACTTCACGACGAGGTAAACAAACTCCAGGCAGCTAATGTTGACGCTGCCATTTTGGTTCTGGGTGATTTCAACAGCGCGCGTCTTAAAAAGGTGCTGCCGAATTTCTATCAGCATGTGACCTGTCCCACCAGAGGCGAGAACATATTAGACCATGTATACTCGCAATTTAAGAATGGGTACAAGTCACAGGCTCTTAGTCCATTCGGTAAAAGCGATCACGCCGCAATATTTCTTTTGCCAAAGTACAAACAAAGTCTCAAGCGAACGCCGGTGGTCTCGCGAGAGGTTAAGCGTTGGGCCGTGACGTCAGAGGAGTCACTCCAAGCTGTACTGGAAAGCACAGACTGGAGTGTATTCCGTGATAACACAGCCAATATTAACGAATACACCGAAACGGTGATTGACTATGTCTGTACTCAGGTAGAAGAAACAATCCCCTCCACCAAAATTAAAATCTACCCAAATCAAAAGCCCTGGGTAGACAAATCCGTCCGTGAGGCTCTGAAAGTGCGCACATCAGCATACAACACCGGGCTGGTGACAGGCAACATGGAAGAACACAAGATGGCAAGATACAACATCAGGAGAGCAGTAATAGAGGCAAAACGGCGTTACAGGGATAAAGTTGAACTTCAGTTTGAACAGGCTGACTCTAGAGGCATGTGGCAGGGCCTCAGAACAATGACAGACTACAAAGGCACCCCCCTCAAACTGAACAGTGACATCTCCTTAGCAAATGATCTCAATTCCTTCTATGCGAGGTTTGAGGCTGTGAATAACAACACCAGCCTACAAACCACGGCAATGGGGGGGGGGGGGGGGGGGTCTGCTGATGGAGACTCAGTGTTCAGGGTAACAGAGCAAGAGGTGAGACGGATCTTTAAAAAAGTGAATATCAGGAAGGCAGCAGGACCGGACGGCATCCCCGGCCGCGTCCTAAAAGTCTGTGCCGACCAACTGGCCCCGGTATTCACTGACATCTTCAACCTGTCCTTGGAACAGGCTGTCATCCCCACCTGTCTGAAGAAGTCCACCATCATCCCTGTACCCAAAAAATCTACGCCCGCTTGCCTCAACGACTACCGCCCTGTAGCTCTCACCTCCATAGCCATGAAGTGCTTTGAGAAGCTAGTGAAGGGCTACATCTGTTCCTCCCTCCCCATCAACCTAGACCCTCTGCAATTTGCATATCGCCCCAACAGGTCCACGGAGGACGCCATAGCCCATGTGCTGCACACAGCAGCATCACACCTGGACAAGAGGCAGGGGAACTATGTGAGAATGCTGTTCATCGACTACAGCTCAGCATTCAATACCATAGTCCCCTCCAAACTCATAGCCAAGCTCAGGGACCTGGGCTTGAACTATGACCTGTGCCAGTGGGTCTTGGACTTCCTGACGGGCAGACCCCAGGTGGTAAGAGCCGGCAACTGCACCTCCTCATCCATCACGCTCAACATAGGGGCCCCCCAGGGCTGTGTTCTGAGCCCCCTCCTCTACTCCCTGTACACACATGACTGCGTAGCACAGCGGAACAACAACACCATCATCAAATTTGCTGATGACACAGTAGTGGTGGGCCTGATCTCTGCCAACGACGAAAGGGCCTACCTGGAAGAGGTAGAGAACCTGTCACAGTGGTGTCAGGAGAACTGCCTCTCCCTGAACGTCAGCAAAACAAAAGAGATGATTGTGGACTTCAGGAGGTCGGGGGTCAAGGACTACAGCCCCCTCAGCATCGACGGGGCACCGGTTGAGAGAGTGAACAGTTTCAAGTACCTCGGAGCCCACATATCCGAGGACTTGACATGGACCACACACATTGACAGTGTTGTGAAGAAGGCACGACAACGCCTCTACTTCCTCAGGCGCCTAAGGAAGTTCCAAGTCAGTCAGAAGATCCTTAGGAACTTCTACTCATGTACAATAGAGAGCATCCTGACCGGCAACATCACCTCCTGGTTTGGGAATAGCACTGCACAAGACCGTAGCAGACTACAAAGAGTGACACGTTCAGCCGAACGCACAATTGGAGGGGGGCTTCCCACCCTCCAGAACATTTACAACAAGCGGTGCAAGGGGAAGGCTATGAGAATTATTAAGGACTCGAGCCACCCGAACAACTGCCTCTTTGAACTGCTGCGGTCAGGCAAGCGATACCGGAGTCTTAAGGCGAGCACAGAAAGACTCAGAAGAAGCTTCTATCCCCAGGCCATCAGGCTGCTAAACGAACAATAATCGCTAAACGAACAATAATCACTATGCAACAACCATCAAATGCACACAGCACACACACCCTCACGCACACACTCACTCAAACAAACAACACACTGCAGCACCCACTCTCCACACTTTAGATCACACAAACACACTTACACTTTATATTTATTGATAAAGGATTTGCACTACAACTCGTACACCTACTGTGAATTGTACCTAAATTGCACCTCGTCCCATTTCTCCATTTCTGCCTTGCACTATATAGTATTGTATATTAGTACACTGCACAGTATTGTATATTGTATGGTAACTACGTCTATTCTGCATCGAACATTGTACATATGTCTAAACTGAACACTGTGACCTCTTTTTTTTACTTCTAATTTTACTATGTTTTTATTTCATACTTATCTTGTCTTGCACAGTCTCTGGAGCGCAACAGTAAGAAGCATTTTGTACAAAAGTATTCTGTACTTCTGTATGACAACTATTAAAGAAACTTGAAACTTGAAACTTGAAGTGTTAAGGAAAAACTGTTTTTTATTAGAATTTTTTTGGGTGAACTGCCCCTTTAATAAGCACTTGTTAAAACCATTTAATACAAGAAAATTGTCTAGGATGACCCCATGATTTCATCATTAGATGATCCCACTGAAAGACGATAAACGATCATGTTGAATCATTGCCCAGCCCGGTCTGTATCGTAACAAGGACACATTTGACTAATTAACGTGTTCCAGTTTCCCCTCAATTAACTCAACATAATGTTTGAATTTAAGGAAAAGCTTTAACAGGGGTTATAAGACAGCTGCCATCCTTCTTTATTTAGGATTTACCACAGAAGGAAATTTGTTAGAGAGAGAAAACATTAGCAGCAGGAATCCACTGTGCTGTAAAGATCCCCTCCAATCAAAACTGTATTTATTTTTTAATATTGTTCTGTCTGAAATGTGCCATAAATCAAGCTCCATTGATTGATTGATTGACATATTCTCCGGCATATTTTTGTCTTGCTAAATCATGATGAATAAGCCAAAAAGCTATTTTCTAGAATACTAGGTTGCAAATACAAGATAATTTATGTTAAAACAAATATTATTGCTCAAGCAAATTATGTGTTGGCTGGGGGGATTGCTGCATGCCTGTTATATATATATATATATATATATATATATATATATATATATATATATATATATATATATATATATATATATGTATATATATATGTGTGTGTGTGTGTGTGTGTGTGTGTGTGTGTGTGTGTGTGTGTGTGTGTGTGTGTGTGTGTGTGTGTGTGTGTGTGAAACAGATTTCAGGACAGCTTTCGTCCTCTTTTGTCTTGCATCATAATTACCATTTGAGTGAGCCAGGCTAATTACCTCACCGTCTCACAATAATCAGGTTTGTAAACAAAGTCAATAAAAAACACAGATGCCATGGTCTGAAAATAATCATTCCTTCCACTGGGCACGATTAATGCACTTTTCAATTAATCAAAATTGGACAGGAAGCTAAAGCTTGGATGTTATCAAATGTCTGATGTCTGTTCCATAAAAGTTATTGTTTTATCATTTCTTGGATTATCCGTTAACTCCTGTCAACCTATTTCCTGTTGAATTTGTCCCAGATTCTAAACCCTTCCTCCACTAAAAGTATGATATCCGACCACTGTTTATTGACTTGCAACTGTATTTGCTGATAAAAACAAAAGAAGAAGAGGTTTATTCTCATTTATTGGGTCTATATATGTAAGAAATTGATAAACTGTGTCTTTGTTTTGTAAGCTCATCATTGCTGTACAGTAAATGAGGGTGACATCAGTGTCTAAATCAATTTAGATCAGCAGATAATCACCCAGTGATAGAAGCAGGTACGATCAGCAGGTAATACTATACTATAACATGTTGATCTGGGGATCATATGGTTTGGCTTAACAACCATCAAAATAATACATATTGATACCATCAATAGGACATTACATTACAAGCTTATATAATTGATGTGACTGTATGACTAACTGTAGGAGAGTCACTCATTTGAAGAGTGGAATGCCTGGTGGTAGTGCTACACAAAAGGTCAGATGGTCAGCAAAATCAACAGATTATATCCTGACCTGTAATCATGAATATTCTCCATGAAAATCCTTCCGACTGTATAAATGTTAATGTAATGTAAAATAAATGTAGCTACTCATTTACATATTGTTAAACATGTTGTTTCTGTATTTATTACTTATTCAAGTTATACATATTGCATATGCATTTGCATAGATGTAAACATATATGTTAGCTTATGTTATTTTAACAACACATTTTTGTTTATCAGAACCCCATATTACTCCATCAATCAATAATCAAACCATTCAAGTAAATAACAAAGAAGAATATCATCAAATACAAGCTATGACATTAAGTTTGTTCAAAACCTTTTTGTCACAGTCAAGAGGAGCATAACTAACAACTGTGAGCTGCAAAGAACATGTGGGACAGATGTAGCAGATGTTACAAAAACAAATGGCTGCACACAACCTTGCAGAGGCCATACATCCAACTAATGGAAGATAGTTTAATTAACTTTAATTAACAGATTGCAGAATGGGTACAGTACAGTACAGCTCAATACACACAATTGTTAAGGGGATGCAGACCAGAGAAAGACTTTCGACATTTTCAATTCGTAATGAAATTGCTATTATGTGTCTGCATGAACACACAACTGTAACTGTACTAAAAAATAACAAAATAAGGGTTGTCTCAGTTCAACAACTATATTGGTCAAGTTTTGGGTGGGACTTGTTTGCGTCCCTACAGCTTCTTATTCAATTGAGCGAGATGCTCGGTTATGTCACACAGCCAGTTTGCATCTGACAGTTCAGGCAATATTTCTTCAACCCTTTGTTACCTATTCCGCCTGGATCTTTTTTGTATTTTGGGCTGTAAAATTGTCAAAGAATGTCTGAGGAGTAAGTGCTTTTGGCTTTTTTCCTTTGTTACTTCATCAATACCTCAGATGTTCAACATACATGTATGTGTAAGAATGTGTAATAACTAAGGCTGTCAAAGTTAAAGCTGTATTAACGCATTAACCCACAATTCTTTTAACGCCGCTATTTTTTAACCCAATATTAATGTTTAAAAATGTTTTTTTTACCAGAGCTCTTGGGGGCCACATCAAATGACGTGGCAGGCCACATTTGGCCCGCGGGCCATGGGTTTGACACCTATGCTCTAGGGGTAATAAAGGTTTACAGCAAGTCCTCTGGCCGTACGACTACTAACAGGTAAGGCATGTTGGCCTGATGGTGGTCATGTGGTCATTAAAATCAATAGGTCTCTCTCTCTTGGGCTCATGAATGTGCACAGCCAATTATAAGACAATCCGGCCATCACCTTTTGTGATATATTGTTCTCAGTTTGGCCTGATGGTGGAGCTAGAGGAAAAATCAACAGGTTTCTTCTTCTCGGGGTCATGGCGAATTTCATGGAAATCCGGCCATTACTATTCAAGATACGAGAGCAACCTTTCAAACTTCTTCCAAGGCAGCCAAGGAGGAAGCCTTACTGCATCTGGCAGAGCAGCTAACGGCATACCAATGATGTCACTCTTCAACTCATCAAATACTGATTCTGTAGAACAAAATCCAGGAGACAGCATAGAGGGATTTTTGGCACGGACCCACATCCATTATAGTCTGAGAAATGGTCTGCTGCCTTCTGAAATAAATGCCCAACTCCAGTGATACCCTGGCTCAAAGCGTTGGGTGCTCCTCAACGTTAAACCATGGGACATTAGTGGAACTTTTATGGTAGCTTGGTGACTGCTGAAAGACCAAATCCAGAGCTTCTCCACTTGGAATGGTCCAGTCTAAAAAGTTAGTTTATACTCCATTCATTTAATGTGTTGCTATCCGACAGATAGCAACCACATTGTTGCTTTTGCAATTGTGTTGCAATGCAGCTATCCCTGTGTGTGTCACGGTCCTGGTCGTTGCACTGCCCTGTTGGTCTGGGGAGGGTGTAGACTACCACACAGCGCCTCTGTTGGTCTGGGGAGGGTGTAGACTACCAAACAGCGCCTCTGTTGGTCTGGGGAGGGTGTAGACTACCACACAGCGCCTATGTTGGTCTGGGGAGGGTGTAGACTACCACACAGCACCTCTGTTGGTCTGGGGAGGGTGTAGACTACCACACAGCACCTCTGTTTGTCTGGGGAGGGTGTAGACTACCACACAGCACCTCTGTTGGTCTGGGGAGGGTGTAGACTACCACACAGCACCTCTGTTTGTCTGGGGAGGGTGTAGACTACCACACAGCACCTCTGTTGGTCTGGGGAGGGTGTAGACTACCAAACAGCACCTCTGTTGGTCTGGGGAGGGTGTAGACTACCACACAGCACCTCTGTTGGTCTGGGGAGGGTGTAGACTACCACACATCTCCCCGGTTGGTCTGGGGAGGGTGTAGACTACCACACAGCACCTCTGTTTGTCTGGGGAGGGTGTAGACTACCACACAGCACCTCTGTTTGTCTGGGGAGGGTGTAGACTACCACACATCTCCCCGGTTGGTCTGGGGAGGGTGTAGACTACCACACAGCACCTCTGTTGGTCTGGGGAGGGTGAAGACTACCACACAGCACCTCTGTTGGTCTGGGGAGGGTGTAGACTACCACACAACACCTCTGTTGGTCTGGGGAGGGTGAAGACTACCACACAGCACCTCTGTTGGTCTGGGGAGGGTGTAGACTACCACACGTCTCCCCGGTTGGTCTGGGGAGGGTGTAGACTACCACACTTCTCCTCTGTTCACAATACAGAAATATTTTCAAAAAGTTTCAAACACGTGCATGCGCCTGGTGCCAATTTGACCACAAATCAATTACAGTTTGTCCAAACAAAAATGTTTGTGCAATTGACTAATAGTCAACGCTGCTGCCTGGTGGAGATTTGTGCTCTACTGGGTGCACCTTTCTAGTCTCTCCTTTAGTCTTCTCCCTTTCTTTCCCTTCCTGCCCTCCTCTACCCTGAGTGGGCTTAGTTTATTGTGATGCTAAATAGTGAGTAGTGACATTCAGCGAGGTCCTGTCAAAGCAGAGAGGCCAGCAGATGTAGTGGAGTAGAGAATCCATAATGGGCTCAACTGGAATGGAAACCATCTACTGTAGATTCCACAGGCTGGGGGAGAGAGAAATGTCAAGCATGCCTATAACACAGAACACCATGACTCCAGGCATTTTGACCTGAATGAAACTCACACTTTTTCCCTCTCTCGCTCTCTCTCTCTTTTTACTTAACGAGTAAAACAGAACACAACAAAAGCCCTGTGGTTTTATTCTGTCCGTAAACAGCCTTTAAAGATTTCAAAGGCTGTTTGCCCTGCATGCCCTAACTAGAAGTAATAAACCTTTACGGAAATATCTCCTCTGAGCTGTGACTGCTTAGTCCTCGACGGCGAAGCAACGCAACATGATTGTTAAGAGAGTTCACACAGCTGCATAGTCTGTGCTTCTTCTCAGGATCACTTGAGTTGGTCTGTTAATTTATACCCTGAGGATGCTAATCACAGCTAGCGCCGAGCTAATGACCCTCTTTAGCCCAGAGGCCAGGGACACACACATGGCCCTGTGCCCCAAGGCTAAGAATGTATGTGTGTGTGTGTGTGTGTGTGTGTGTGTGTGTGTGTGTGTGTGTGTGTGTGTGTGTGTGTGTGTGTGTGTGTGTGTGTGTTTCAGTGAGTGTGTATGAGTGTGTCTACATCGGTCTAAATGGGTAATTTCCCCCCTCATATTTGTATATTCAAATTGAATTGTATTGCCTATATTTATTACGTTCTTCTATTACCCTGCACATACCTGTACCTCCCCTCCCCCATGCTGCTATGGTGCCCACATTTTCACCCAAGGGGATTAATAAAGGAATAATTATCTTATCTTAATATCTTGTCTTAATTCTCACAAAACTGAGCATGTATGCATTCATGTTGGAATTTTTTTAATTACTTATATTTTAAGTTAATATAAATTAATATTTGAACTGAAATTACATATTTTCTAAATCCATGCATTTTTTCATTATGGTAATGATAAATGGACAGCATATATATAGCACTTTTATTCAAAACGCTTTACAACATATGCCTCACATTAATAACCCATTCACTCACACACCGAGGGCGGAGACAACCATGCAAGGTGCCGACCTGCTCATCAGGAGCAGTTAGGGGTTAAGTCTTTGCTCAAGGACACTTGACAATGACATGCTGCCGGAATCGAACCGGGAACCTTCCGATTGCCAGACGACCGCTCTACCTCCTGAGCCGCAGTCGCCCCACCATTATGAATCAAACAGATTTGCAGTTATGAGAAACAGTCATGCTACTAACTCTAGTGGCCATTATGACTCAGGAACATTTTATGGACTATCAGGAGGATTTATGATTCGCTCATATTCACAAAGGATCCAACTTATTTTGTCAAGGAACAAGGACACACAGTGTTATGTCACCTTGAAACAAAGGGAGATGCCATGCGGTAATGAATTAGAAGTGCATATTACGCATCTATTATTAATGTAACATTCAAATTGAATAATTGACTGAACCATAAAAAAAATATTTGTCTACTGATTAATAATAACAGCCTCTAATACACGAGCATGGAACTCAGATAGTCGAGACTCACCCGAATGTGTGCTTGCATAGCTGACTCTGTGTGTGTGCATAAAAGGATAGATTGAGAGCAGATCAAGCGGGTCTAAAGCGCTCTCTCTCTCTCTCTCTCCCCAGGCCATCAGAGCCTTGAACAATGAACATTGAGTGCCACAGAACACTGAACTATCCACACACAAGCACACATGAGCACACACACGACACGCACGCTGTGCACTAGCAGCCACTTTAACACTTTAACATGAGCGGGCACACACTCATGCCACACTCACCCACACTTATTGCCAAAAGGAAAGGCCACTTTAAATTAGTATAGCAACAGTAACAGTGTATTGCACTACCAAAGCTACCTAGCATGTCCTATATGCTCTGTAAATAATTATGTACAGATACCGAGATGTCACACCATGTTACCTGTTACCTGTTATTGCACAATGTTGTTTTTATTGGATTCTATTATATGTTGTACCACTGTATTGCACATCGTTGCGGGCAAGACCACCCGCATTTCATTGTATACTTGTATGCCGTGACAAATAAAACTCTTGACTTGACTTGACTCTCTCTCTCTCTCTCTCTCTCTCTCTCTCTCTCTCTCTCTCTCTCTCTCTCTCTCTCTCTCTCTCTCTCTCTCTCTCTGAGGAGAGACCAGCATCACACAGATTCCTGCTGCCTGAGGGCTGGCCTTCCTTCTCCACTGGCGAGGAAGCTCCTCTCGCTGCGTCCAGAGCCTCTGGATCAACCGGGTGAGACGGGAGAGGAGGAGGAGGAGGAGGAGAGGTGAGACGGGAGAGGATGAGGAGGAGGAGGAGAGGTGAGACGGGAGAGGAGGAGAGGAGGAGGAGGTGAGACGGGAGAGGAGGAGGAGGAGAGGTGAGACGGGAGAGACAGGAGAGGAGGAGGAGAGGTGAGACGGGAGAGGAGGATGAGGAGGAGATGTGAGTCGGGAGAGGAGGAGGAGGAGGAGAGGTGAGACGGGAGAGGAGGATGAGGAGGAGATGTGAGACGGGAGAGGAGGATGAGGAGGAGATGTGAGACGGGAGATGAGGAGGAGGAGGAGAGGTGAGATGGGAGAGGAGGAGGAGGTGGGACGGGAGAGGAGGAGGAGGAGAGGTGAGACGGGAGAGGAGGAGGAGGAGGAGGAGGTGAGACGGGAGAGGAGGAGGAGGAGAGGTGAGACGGGAGAGGAGGAGGAGGAGGAGGAGGTGAGACGGGAGAGGAGGAGGAGAGGTGAGACGGGAGAGGAGGAGGAGGAGGAGGAGGTGAGACGGGAGATGAGGAGGAGGAGAGGTGAGACGGGAGAGGATGAGGAGGTGAGACGGGAGAGGAGGAGGAGGAGAGGTGATACGGGAGAGGAGGAGGAGGAGAGGTGAGACGGGAGAGGAGGATGAGGATGAGGATGAGATGTGAGACGGGAGAGGAGGAGGAGGAGGAGGAGGAGGAGGTGAGACGGGAGAGGAGGATGAGGAGAGGTGAGACGGGAGAGGAGGAGGAGAGGTGAGACGGGATAGGAGGAGGAGATGTGAGACGGGAGAGGAGGAGGAGCGGTGAGATGGGATAGGAGGAGGAGAGGTGAGACGGGAGAGGAGGAGGAGAGGTGAGACGGGAGAGGAGGAGGAGGATGAGATGTGAGACGGGAGAGGATGAGGAGAGGTGAGACGGGAGAGGAGGAGGAGGATGAGGAGGAGAGGTGAGACGGGAGAGGAGGATGAGATGTGAGACGGGAGATACGGGAGAGGAGGATGAGAGGTGAGACGGGAGAGGATGATGAGGAGAGGTGAGACAGGAGAGGAGGATGATGAGGAGGAGGTGAGCCGGGAGAGGAGGATGAGGAGGATATGTGAGACGGGAGAGGAGGATGATGAGGAGATGTGAGACGGGATATGAGGAGGAGGAGGAGAGGTGATACGGGAGAGGAGGAGGAGGTGAGACGGGAGAGGAGGAGGAGGAGAGGTGAGACGGGAGAGACGGGAGATGAGGAGGATGAGGAGGAGGTGAGACGGGAGAGGAGGAGGAGATGTGAGACGGGAGAGGAGGAGGAGGAGGAGGAGGTGAGACGGGAGAGGAGGAGGAGGAGAGGTGAGACGGGAGAGGAGGAGGAGGAGGAGGAGGTGAGACGGGAGAGGAGGAGGAGGAGAGGTGAGACGGGAGAGGAGGAGGAGGAGAGGTGAGACGGGAGAGGAGGAGGAGAGGTGAGACGGGAGAGGAGGAGGAGGAGGAGGAGGTGAGACAGGAGAGGAGGAGGAGGAGAGATGAGACGGGAGAGGAGGAGGAGGAGAGATGAGATGGGAGAGGAGGAGGAGGATGAGGAGGAGATGTGATACGGGAGAGGAGGAGGAGGAGGAGGAGGTGAGACGGGAGAGGAGGATGAGGAGAGGTGAGACGGGAGAGGAGGAGGATAGGTGAGACGGGATAGGATGAGGAAAGGTGAGACGGGAGATGAGGAGGAGATGTGAGACGGGATAGGAGGATGAGAGGTGAGACGGGAGAGGAGGAGGATAGGTGAGACGGGAGAGGAGGAGGAGGATGAGATGTGAGACGGGAGAGGAGGAGGAGAGGTGAGACGGGAGAGGAGGAGGAGGATGAGATGTGAGACGGGAGAGGAGGAGGAGGATGAGGAGGATAGGTGAGACGGGAGAGGAGGATGAGATGTGAGACGGGAGATACGGGAGAGGAGGAGGAGAGGTGAGACGGGAGAGGATGAGGAGGAGAGGTGAGACAGGAGAGGAGGATGATGAGGAGGAGGTGAGACGGGAGATGAGGAGGAGGTGAGACGGGAGAGGCAGGGGGAGGATGATAGGGGAGACGGGAGAGGAGGAGGAGGAGGAGGAGAGGTGAGACAGGAGAGGAGGAGGAGGAGGAGGAGAGGTGAGATGGGAGAGACGGGATAGGATGATGAGGAGGAGAGGTGATACGGGAGAGGCAGGAGGAGGAGAGGGGAGACGGGAGATGAGGAGGAGATGTGAGACGGGATATGAGGATGAGAGGTGAGACGGGAGAGGAGGAGGAGAGGTGAGACGGGAGAGGAGGAGGAGGATGAGATGTGAGACGGGAGAGGAGGAGGAGAGGTGAGACGGGAGAGGAGGAGGAGGATGAGATGTGAGACGGGAGAGGAGGAGGAGGATGAGGAGGAGATGTGAGACGGGAGAGGAGGATGAGATGTGAGACGGGAGATACGGGAGAGGAGGAGGAGAGGTGAGACGGGAGAGGATGAGGAGGAGAGGTGAGACAGGAGAGGAGGATGATGAGGAGGAGGTGAGACGGGAGATGAGGAGGAGGTGAGACGGGAGAGGCAGGGGGAGGATGATAGGGGAGACGGGAGAGGAGGAGGAGGAGGAGGAGGAGAGGTGAGACAGGAGAGGAGGAGGAGGAGGAGGAGAGGTGAGATGGGAGAGACGGGATAGGATGATGAGGAGGAGAGGTGATACGGGAGAGGCAGGAGGAGGAGAGGGGAGACGGGAGAGACAGGCTGAGGAGAGGGGAGACGGGAGAGGCAGGAGGAGGAGAGGGGAGACGGGAGAGACAGGATGAGGAGAGGGGAGACAGGAGATGAGAAGGAGGAGAGGGGAGACGGGAGAGACAGGATGAGGAGAGGGGAGACGTGAGATGAGGAGGAGGAGAGGGGAGACGGGAGAGACAGGAGGAGGAGAGGGGAAACGGGAGAGGCAGGATGAGGAGAGGGGAAACGGGAGAGGCAGGATGAGGAGAGGGGAGACGGGAGAGACAGGAGGAGGAGAGGGGAAACGGGAGATACAGGAGGAGGAGAGGGGAAACGGGAGAGGCAGGAGGAGGAGAGGGGAGACGGGAGAGACAGGAGGAGGAGGAGAGGGGAGACGGGAGATACAGGAGGAGGAGGAGGATAGGGGAAACAGGAGAGACAGGAGGAGGAGAGGGGAAACGGGAGAGGCAGGAGGAGGAGGAGAGGGGAAACGGGAGAGACATGAGGAGGAGAGGGGAGACGGGAGAGACAGGAGGAGGAGAGGGGAGACGGGAGAGACAGGAGGAGGAGGAGAGGGGAAACGGGAGAGACAGGAGGAGGAGAGGGGAAACGGGAGAGGCAGGATGAGGAGGAGAGGGGAAACGGGAGAGACAGGAGGAGGAGAGGGGAAACGGGAGAGGCAGGAGGAGGAGGAGAGGGGAGACGGGATAAGCAGGAGGAGGAGAGGGGAGACGGGAGAAGCAGGATGAGGGGGGAGATGGGAGACTGGAGAAGCAGGATGAGAGGGGAGAGGCAGGAGGAGGGGGGAGATGGGAGACTGGAGAAGCAGGATGAGGAGGGGGGAGACGGGAGACTGGAGAAGCAGGATGAGATGGGAGAGGCAGGAGGAGGGGGGAGATGGGAGACTGGAGAAGCAGGATGAGGAGGGGGGAGACGGGAGACTGGAGAAGCAGGATGAGAGGGGAGAGGCAGGAGGAGGGGGAGATGGGAGACTGGAGAAGCAGGATGAGGAGGGGGGAGACGGGAGACTGGAGAAGCAGGATGAGATGGGAGAGGCAGGAGGAGGGGGGAGATGGGAGACTGGAGAAGCAGGATGAGGAGGGGGGAGACGGGAGACTGGAGAAGCAGGATGAGAGGGGAGAGGCAGGAGGAGGGGGGAGATGGGAGACTGGAGAAGCAGGATGAGGAGGGGGGAGACGGGAGACTGGAGAAGCAGGGGGAGGAGGAGATGGGAGACGGGAGAGGCAGGATGAGGGGGGAGATGGGAGACTGGAGAAGCAGGATGAGATGGGAGACGGGATAAGCAGGAGGAGGAGAGGGGAAACGGGAGAGACAGGAGGAGGAGAGGGGAGACGGGAGAGACAGGATGAGGAGAGGGGAGACAGGAGAGACAGGAGGAGGAGAGGGGAAACAGGAGAGGCAGGATGAGGAGAGGGGAAACGGGAGAGACAGGAGGAGGAGGAGATGGGAGACGGGAGAAGCAGGATGAGAGGGGAGACGGGAGAAGCAGGATGAGATGGGAGACTGGAGAAGCAGGATGAGAGGGGAGAGGCAGGAGGAGGGGGGAGACGGGAGACTGGAGAAGCAGGATGTGAGGGGAGAGGCAGGAGATGGGGGGAGACGGGATAGGCAGGAGGAGCAGGAGGAGGAGGAGAATAGGGGAGAGGCAGGAGGAGGGGGGAGAGGCAGGAGGATCAGGATGAGGAGGAGAGGGGAGAGGCAGGAGGAGGGGGGGTAGGCAGGAGGAGGGGGGAGACGGGATAAGCAGGAGGAGCAGGAGGAGGAAAGGGGAGAGGCAGGATGAGACGGGAGAGGCAGGAGGAGGGGTGATACGGGAGAAGCAGGAGGAGGGGCATGGGGAGAGGCAGTAGGAGGAGGAGATGGGATAGGTAGGAGGAGGAGGAGAGGGGAGAGGCAGGAGGAGAGGCAGGAAGATATGCAGGAAGAGAGGCAGGAATAGAGGCAGGAGGAGAGGGGAGAGGCAGGAGGAGGAGGAGAGGGGAGAGACGGGATCAGGAGAGGGGAGAAGCAGGGGAGAAGCAGGATGAGACAGGGGAGAAGCAGGGGAGAAGCAGGAGGAGGAGAGGGGGGAGAAGCAGGATGAGGAGGAGAGGGGGGAGAAGCAGGGGAGAAGCAGGAGGAGGAGAGGGGGGATAAGCAGGGGATAAGCAGGAGGAGAGGGGAGACGGTAGAGGCAGGGGAGAAGCAGGAGGAGGAGGAGAGGGGAGACGGGAGAGGCAGGGGAGAAGCAGGAGGAGGAGGAGAGGGGAGACGGGAGAGGCAGGGGAGAAGCAGGAGGAGGAGGAGAGGGGAGATGGGAGAGGCAGGGGAGAAGCAGGAGGAGGAGGAGATGGGGGGAGAAGCGATGAGGCAGTTTGGAGGAAAGTAATCATTTCATCACCACCAGTTAAAGTGGTCCAGGAAGTCATCATCAGCAGAGATAGGAGCGGTCATGTTTGTTCCTATTGCCGAGTTGAGGAGGGGTTTTGTTCCTACAGATAAAAGGCTGTTTGTCGATCGCTTGTTGCTGGGAGCTGAGCGGAATCATAAATGACATATTATCCCCTCTCGTGGCTCCTACCTAAATTCTCCACTCTACCTCCGTGTCAAAGACAGCACGGTGGTTACCATAGAAACATGACTGACTATCCTCCCCTCCAGATCCCGCGGTCCTCAACATTAGCTTAACCTCTTAAAGGATAACTCCACTTTTTTTTTTAAATTAGCTTATTTAACATCTTCCCTGGAGTTAGACAAGAAGATGCATACCTTTTTTGTCTCTGTGCGTGCATTTTAGCTTTGGGAATAGACGCTCCGTTAGCATAGCTTAGCTTCATCACTGGAAGTGGGGGAGGACAGTAGCCTTACAGTGCCTTACAGTGTATTGCAAGGTCTGACATTGACCAAACTTGATATGCATGACCTTGGTGGGCTCTAGGTCAACTCCTGAAAAGGGGGTCAATGTCAGACCTTGCAATCAAAAGTTAGGGGCGCACTGAAATTATGGCAAGGGTTATTAGCCCCCTAACTTTTGATTGCAAAGTCTGACATTGACCCCCTTTTCAGGAGTTGACCTAGAGCCCACCAAGGTCATGCATATCAAGTTTGGTCAATGTCAGACCTTGCAATACACTGTAAGGCACTGTAAGGCTACTGTCCTCCCCCACTTCCAGTGATGAAGCTAAGCTATGCTAACGGAGCGTCTATTCCCAAAGCTAAAATGCACGCACAGAGACAAAAAAGGTATGCATCTTCTTGTCTAACTCCAGGGAAGATGTTAAATAAGCGAATTAAAAAAAAAGTGGAGTTATCCTTTAAGCCCGGAGCCCTATTTTCTGAAAATCTGCCTAAAATACATACCTAAGTAAATGGAAGATTGCTCCACTTCTACAAGGTCCATTTGCATGTTCTTGGTATCTAGGGACATCTATGGACCTCAGTGAATGTATTTCCAGTGTCAGGAATATTGTGTCTATTACTAGGCCTGCTTAAACTGTGATGAAACAAAGGAGAATATGAATTATGATTTTTCTTTGCATCTTTGACAGTGAATACCATGCAAAAAATTACCAGACATAAAATACTAAACAAATCTAAGGAAATTAAAGAAGGGAAGATGATTAAACAGAAGGTTTTGTAGATACAGTACTGAATTATGCCATCCAGACCCATGCTATTTGAAATATTATTAGAATACAGAATATGAGGCCTATAAATTACCTTATGCCAACTCGCACATCTATGGATCGGGCCAAATCTTCTCTTTCAAATGGGAGAGTTCAATTTGGATTTAGTATCACCAGGCGTAGGTTTTTTATTCTTGCGACAGCTCCGCCATTTTTTAAATGATTTCAACACGGATGGTTGCTAAATGTTCACAATAGGGGATACAAACTAACTGCGCTCCAATATATGCCAATAACGTTCAGTTTTGTGGTATATAATCCAGAGAAACAAAAAAAAAATACACAAGTAATTTGCTTGAAGGCAGCTAGAATCCGTTGGGTAGTGTAGTTTTTCGAAATTCCAAGGCTCATTGAGAGCTCTGGATGTCCTCTTCTCATAATGACTACAATCATCATCATTCAGCGACGGCCACTAATTCAAAATGACCGACCTCCGTGAAAAATACAACACATTTCAAAAACTAAAATCTCACTAATAACACTTTAACCTATTGGTAAACAAACGTAATGCTGAAGACACTATGACTGCTGTTGTGACATGGTTCGGATGTTTACTCTCGAATACGTTTGAAAAAAAAAAACGATAATTATGTCAGACAGTCTAGAGAGAATGATTTATGACGTGATGTCATTTGCGGTCCGGTACCGGTTAAGAGGTTAAAGCGCATGACTCCGCTGAGCCGGCCCAGCCCAGAGAACAACACACATGGGAATCAACAATGACCACCAATATATTAGAATAATGACGCTTTGTTCCTTTCTAGCCCTAATTACATGGACAGGACTAAGGAGCCTTCCTTTAAACTGCCCATCGAAGTATAGCAGACAGATAGTATCCATCCTCAACAAGATAACGTTGTATACATATACATAGATAGATAACCCCCTGGCTGCTTCTCTCCCTGACGGGTCATGTGCCATAGATAGCCCCATGGCTCCTCCCTCCTCCTCTCCCTGACGGCCATGTGGGAGCTGGCATTGGGAGTAGTGGGCAGGCCATGGACGCATGTGACTGAGAGATAAGACTGGTGTAACATTTAATTAACACAAAGCCATGGTGACAACAGCTTCAGTTCCCTCTACCTTATTAACTGAAGGCTCTGGGTGAAAGAGAGAGAGAGAGAGAGATAAAGATAGAGATATAGATAGAGAGAGAGAGATAGATAGATAGAGAGAGATGATAGATATAGAGAAAGAGAGAGACATAGAGAGAGATAAAGAGAGATGATAGAGAGATACTGTAGATATATAGAGAGACAAAGAGAGCGACATAGAGATAAATGCATATGTGATGAATAGAGAGAAAGGGGAGAGAGAGAGATAGACATATAATTCCTTATATTCACCTGTACTGAAGTAACCGTACTTCGAGCTGTACTGACATAACAGCACTCCTACCTGTAATGAAGTAATATCGCTTGGACTGAAGTAACAGTACTTGTACTACCCTGCTCCTTCCCCTCTCATCGCTTGCCTCATTCCCCCTGCAGTACAAGGCGTGTCATTGGGCCTTAGTCGACCTGGCTGTGTGCACAGGGACTGCTAGGGAGTTGGGTGGAGTGGGGGGGGGGGTTTCTCAGTGGCAAGCTGAATAGCGATCACAGATTAGCGGCTCACCTGCAGCTCTGGGCCTGAGCCAGTCTGAATGGGCTGATTAGGAGCCTTGGCCCGACATGCTGAACACCGCTTCCTATTTCACGACCTGCGGCTTCTATTACAGGCCAGCCTCCTCATAATCCAGCTACGAGTGGGTATCTGAGGACCCTGATCGGCTTAGGACTCAGCTGGAAACAGGGGGATGTATGGTTGCTGGTTGGGGGACGCGGCGGGGGCAGAAAGCAGAGGGGTCCGCTACTATCTGTTCTCTTATATGACTGAGTGGATTCAGCAGAGCCCAGTGTGTGCTTGTGTACACGTGTCTGTGTGTGAGTGTGTCCACTCTCTCTCTGTGTGAGTGTGTGTGTCTCCACTCTCTCTGCAGTGCGATGCTCTCTGACCA
>NC_140166.1:93042818-93045862 GCF_963971535.1 Notolepis coatsorum
ACACGACTAAGGTACCCATGTATTGTACATGTCAAAATACTTCCCAAATGTCAGATACCACGACCACAACACCAGAGGGAGCTCCACAAATCATGTTAAACGCAGATTCGGCTCAAACAAGGGACTAAACACGTTTTGCAATTATGCCACATCAATGTGGAACGCCCTACCCACAGCTGTAAAGGAATGTGAATCACTACCCACTTTCAAAACCACTCTCAAAGAGCACCTACGGGAGACTGCAATTCGAAACTGGCCCCTGTAAATGTCCTAACGCAACCCCCTCCAATGTACAATAGATGTCCTATTAAACCCAATAATACACAAGACCTTCTTCTTGGGACCAAGTAAGGTTTCGTCGATAATCCAATGTACAGTTACACCCCCCCCCCAGCCCCTTCAATGTACAGTTTCCCCCCCCACCCCACCCCACCTACCCAACCTCCTTCAATGTACAGTTTCTTCGTCAAATGTATATACTCTCTTTTTTAGACTCTTCTTGTATCAAAAACAGTACTGTATTTCTAAATCTGGTATGTCATAAATGTATAGATGTAGCAGTACTGTCTATCTGTATGTCATGTATGTCATATATGTTATGATGAATTGAAAATGGGGGACCCTGATGTAAACAAGCCAAAAGTCTTTCTCTGGTCTGCATCCCCTTAACAATTGTGTGTATTGAGCTGTACTGTATTGTACCCATCTGTTAATAAAATTTTCAATCAATCAATCAGTCAAGGAGGACAGTTTTGTGATAGAAAATACCTTTTTCCCCATTTAGACCAGCTTCTATGCATGAGCCATCCAATGGTTTCTGCCACATAGTCTTTAGTTACCAAGGCTACCACTCTTTCAGCAGAGGCTGACATTTAACCGCAAGCGGAACACCGGTCAAAATAATCTGCAAATCAGCTCTGGACTTTATTCAGGATGTTTTAGTTTTAGGCACTCTAGTTTTTGGATTGCTTATTCTTTACTCATGTTTTTCGACCGTTTTACAGTCAAGGGTATGTATTACAGTATTACTATTTAAGCTTTATTTAACCAGGCAGGTCAATTAAGAACAGATTCTTATTCACAATGATGGCCTGGCGAGAGGACAAAAGAGCCTCTTGAAGGGTAACGGGGAACAGTAATAGGGTAATCAAATGTGAATATACAAATAAGAGAAAAATAAACAGTGTAAACAATAATAATTAACTCTGAATATAAAATAAATAAGACAAAAAGAACGATCAAGATGGACACAAACAATACATCACAATACATACATCACAAAAAATTACGTGTGAATGTGTAAAAAGTACAAATTTTTATTTAGTTATTGCACTTTAATTTGTAAAGGTGTTCCTTTAATCAAAAAGGAACACACACACACCTCACACGCGCATACACGTGGGACACACACACACACCCACACACACACAGAGCCAGTGATGGTCAGTGACTGTGTGGAGCGCTCGTCTAAAAATAAAATTTTTAAAAAGAGGCTGAAATACCCACAGAGCCTGGAGAGATGTTTCTAGAACGACGCGGTTAGGGAGTAGGAGTGAACACATCGATACAGCTTAGTATCGCAATATGTTACGTGGCAATATTGTATCGATACACAGGCGCCAAGTATTGACCTCTAAATTTTTTTTGTTGCAATACAAATTATTGAAGTGGGATGAACGGACTGAAAACTTTATCTTTTTTCTTTTATCCACTTTTTCTCCCATTTTTCTATATTTTCTCCCATCCCAATTTCGTATCATCCAATTCAACCCTCCCCTGTCACGAACGCTGTTTCTTGCCTCCCACAAGCCGGCTGCAATGTGGACTAAGTCATACATAGCACAAGTCCCCTCCGGTACTTGAGGTAACAGCAGTCGCATCTTTTCACCTGCGCAGCTCGATCTCTCAGTGGCGAGGAGTAACGCGTGGGAGGCTCACGCTGCCCCCGACACTTCCTGATTCTACTGCGCAGGCGCACCAACCGAACTGTAGGAGTCGCTGTCCACAACGCCCGATCCCCACCCATCAGTTTCCCACCCCCTAATATAGGGGTGGGCGATATATAGAGTATACTCGATGTATCGCGGATTGTTCTACCCGAGATGTAGTACTGTACTATATCGCGAACATCGAGTATTTAGTTTATATGGCGCCGCCCGCGGCCGAGAGACACTCGCAGTACTTTCCTCGAGAAGGGACGGCGGAGCTATAGGCTAACGTTAGTGTAGTCAGGGCTGTACAGTGCGATATAATGTTGCGGTTGTAATTTCATTAGACAGACCAGCGCGGACCTTTAATAACATGTAATTTAATTGACACGAGCAATGAGCTAACGGTAGCTGCTAACCAAGGTATCCATTAGGATTATGCTAAGCTAACTAGCGATAGCGGCTAACCCTGGTAAACGGTCAAAGCGGACTCCACAAGACTAGTTCCATTCGTGAGGAAATGGGGTGGGTTATATTGACAACGCTTGACAACAGCAGTTTAAACATAACTTCATATTTATTAGTTATTCGTTTCTGTATATCATTCAATTTCCATCTCCGTGTGTCTCCATCTCCATCTCTTCCTGTTTACATTAGAGTGTGACGTTATCACCTACGGCAGCTTAGACGATCAAAACGCGAACCTAGAACAAACCCCGAGAGGGGGGGGGGGGGGGGGGGGGGGCTGGCTCTCTTGTTCATTCTCGCCCCCTCTCTCTCTCTCTCTCTCTCTCTCTCTCTCTCTCTCTCTCTCTCTCTCTCTCTCGCTCTCTCTCTACATTTCAATGATTTAAAGTAGCCAAACGTTACAGACAGTATAAATACTAACTGGATAGTTGATGATATAAACATTTAATTTCATTATGTAATGAAACAGTTAATAGGGTCGCCTCTCAATACACTACACAGTGTAGGAGCTGGTAAAAACAAGGGGACATATATTTTTAGAGATATAATGATATTCGCATAAACCATAATTTTTTTTTACTCATATAATCAAATACAAATATTAGAAATGTTCTGCCCATCCCTACTCAGCATATCGCAAAAATATCA
>NC_140166.1:93046062-93048562 GCF_963971535.1 Notolepis coatsorum
TATTATACTGAAAGACATCCCAGGACAATAACTTAACACAACATCACAAGACAATAATTGAGACCGACTGTACAGTGACTTGCTGCACTTTGTTAAAAATTGCAATGATCGTTGGTCTGTGTAGTAGCTAATACAGGATTTTGCTGCTAAATGTATGTATAATGTATATTCATTGATTCACTCATATACCTAAATGTATTTGAATTGAATAAATTTGCTTTTCGCATCGAATATTGATATGCGATTAAATGTGATTAATTTAGATTATTAACTATACAGTCTCGAATGAATTCGATTAATATTTTTATCGAGGCCCGCCACTACTCATACTATCCACTGAACTGTTTTGTGTACAACCTCCATCTTTAGAATATCTACATCCCTGATCTGCACTGCACACTTTTTTAGAACTGTAGTCATCTTTATTCTAGTCATCTATTTTATTCAAAGCTACAATTATCGTATTGCACTGCACACTTTTTAGAACTGTATATAGTAATCGTATATATAGTGTGCTGAACACACATTGGTGGCAAGGGCTGATGACACCTAAGCCTAGCTACACTAATATGAAAAATATACTATTTTATGCTGTGCTGAGAGACAGTTTAGCTGTGTTTTTGTTTACATAACTAGCATTCTAGTTTTCTTCAGATACTGTATGCCATCTAGGACCTAGTGTGTGTGGGGGGAGGAATAGGTGAGGGTAACACAAGCATTGGCTCTGAAAGCTAACGTACTTTAACATCACTATGAACTAGCAGAGCTACATAAACATCACTGCAAACAATAAAACTAGATGGCATACAGTATCTGAAGAAAACTAGAATGCTAGTTATTGTAAACAAAAACACAGCTAAACTGTCTCTCAGCACAGCATCAAATAGTGTATCCACATCTTGATTGATTGATTGATTGATTGAAAACGTTATTAACAGATTGCAGAATGGGTACAATACAGTACGGCTCAATATACACAATTGTAACACTTTGAGTGCCATCGATTTCCATTTGATTTGATTTGATTTGTTGGAATCATCAAAGGAAAAAGTCATTTGAACGTGTAGCATACATGATATGCTATGTTCCAGTCATGTCAAAACGCCAAAACACCAATGTAAAATAGCACCAGCAGGTATAACGCTAACAAGGGCGGGTTTAGCTAAAGTAGCCACCAAAGCCACGGGAGGCATGGCTGCTAGTGGGGCTCTGAGGCTCTTCTGTCCAAATAAGAACGAACACTCTTTAAGAGCTGGGGGAGGCTTTTGTGTTGTTATATTTTGCAGTTGAAAGCGGATGATATGGATATCAAGGTGGCAATTTAGGGAGATGTAAAGAAGGGCATGTGTCCACCAAATGCCCACGTATGAGTAAGTGAGTGACCACAATTTGCTACGTATAGCCCATGGCAATAATGAGAGAGAGAGAGAGAGAGAGAGAGAGAGAGAGAGATAGAAAGAGAGAGAGAGAGAGATGAGAGAGAGAGAGAGAGAGAGAGAGAGAGAGAGAGGTATCTGTAAAGCATTCCCGGTAACTGGAGAAAGGTATTCCCGTAACCTATAGGTAACCGAGAATACCTTTAGGTACCAGGAATACAAGCCTAGGTATTCTTGGTTACCTAAATAGGTATTCCCGTAACCTGATAGGTATTCACGGTAACTTTAGATATTGATATGTATTCCGGTGACTTGTGAAAAGGAGAGGTTACCAGGAATACTATTACCATATAGGTATTCACGGTAACTTATATGTATTCCGGTAATTAATTAATTGAAGCTAACACATCATGGAGGCCCAGGCCGTTAGCTACAAGCTACAAGCTAACAACACATCATGGAGGCCCAGGCCGTTAGCTACAAGCTAACAACACAACATGGAGGCCCAGGCCGTTAGCTACAAGCTAACACATTAATTAAATGTATTAATATTATCAGGGGTAGGCTAGCATATATAATAGAATGGTGGCATGGTGGTGTAGACTGACTAGGAGCATGGTGGTGGACTGACTAGGGCTGGTGGTGGTAGACTGACTAGGGACTTGGTGGTGTAGACTGACTAGGGGCATGGTGGTGGTGTAGACTGACTAGGGGCATGGTGGTGGTGTAGACTGACTAGGGCAGGTTGTGTAGACTGACTAGGGGCATGGTGGTGTATACTGACTAGGGGCATGGTGGTGTAGATGACTAGGGGCATGGTGGTGGTGTAGACTGACTAGGGGCACGGTGGTGTAGACTGACTAGGGCATGGTGGTGTAGACTGACTAGGGGCAGTTGTGGGTAGACTGACTAGGGCATGGTGTGTAGACTAACTAGGGCATGGTGGTGGTGTAGACTGACTAGGGGCATGGTGGTGGTGTAGACTGACTAGGGGCAGGTGGTGTAGACTGACTAGGGCATGGTGGTGTAGACTGACTAGGGGCATGGTGGTGGTGTAGACTGACTAGGGCATGGTGTGGGTTAGACTGACTGGGGCATTGGTGTTGTAGACTGACTAGGGGCAT
>NC_140166.1:93053562-93157686 GCF_963971535.1 Notolepis coatsorum
TGGCTGGCTCTGCGCTGACATGGTTGTCATCATACCTCAATGACCGCTCCTACCAAGTGTCATGGAGAGGAACCCTGTCGGCCACCCGCACCCTGCGGACGGGTGTCCCCCAGGGCTCGGTTTTAGGACCCCTTCTCTTCTCCCTCTACACTAAATCACTGGGTAACATTATCACGTCTCATGGCTTCTCCTACCACTGTTATGCCGACGATACTCAACTCTTCCTCTCCTTCCCTCCCTCAGATATCCACGTCTCTGAGCGGATCTCGGCCTGTCTGTCCGACATCTCCGCCTGGATGACGACCAACCACCTCAAACTGAACCTAAGCAAAACAGAATTGCTCCACCTGCCGGCCAAATCCTCCCCCCTGACCGACCTTTCCATCACAGTCGAGAATGCAGCTGTGACCGCGTCCCCGACCGCCAAGAACCTTGGTGTTGTCCTCGACGACCAGTTGAACTTCTCTGCTCACATCGCAGCGACAACCAGAACCTGCCGATTCCTCCTGAGCAACGTCAGAAGGATCCGCCCCTTCCTGACAAAAGAATCCACCCAACTCCTCGTCCAATCAACAGTCATCTCCCGCCTCGACTACTGCAACGCACTGCTCGCTGGCCTCCCGGCCACTGCCACTAAGCCTCTTCAACTCATTCAGAACGCAGCGGCCCGCCTGATCTCAAACCTACCGAAGTCGGCCCATGTCACCCCACTTCTTAGGGACCTGCACTGGCTCCCCATTGCTGCAGGCCTGTACGCTGCGACGAGATCGTCGCAAATTGCCCCCTAATTTGGCCGGTGCGAATGAAAAATTATATCTACTCGCAAGCTTGCGAATAGTGATTTCACCCCTTCATTCGCATTTCACTACACTAACATTAGCCTACAAGCAGGGCTGTACAGGCGACATAATGTTGCGGTTGTAATTTCATTAGACAGACCAGCGCGGACATTTAATAACATGCAATTTAATTGACACGAGCAATGGGCTAACGTTAGCTGGTGGTCCGGAGTGAAGCAGGGACGGCGGAGCTATAGGCTAACGTTAGCTGGTGGTCCCGAGTGAAGCAGGGACGGTGGAAAAGTGAGGAAAGGGGGTGGGTTATATTGACAATATGACAACGCTTGACAACAGAAGTTTAAACATAACTTAATATTTATTAGTTATTCGTTTCTGTATATCATCCACTTTCCATCTCCGTGTTAGACTCTTCCTGTTTACATTCGAGTGTGACGTCATCACCTACGGCAGCTTAGACGATCAAAACGCGAACCTAGAACAAAACCCGGGGGGGGGGGGGGGGGGCTGGCTCTCTTGTGCGTTCTCGCCCCCTCTCTCTACATTCAATGATTTAAAGTAGCCAAACGTTACAGACAGTATAAATACTAACTGGATAGTTGATGATAAACATTTAATTTCATTATCTGAAATATTCTAAAATCATTAAGTCTGCTATAAGCCATTATCCCTTTGTGTGTAATTATTATTTTCTCACAGTAGTATATATATATATATATATATATGTGTGTGTGTGTGTGTTTGGCTAAAGTGGATAGAAAACACAGTACTGTGCAAAAAAAGGGCACCCAAGAGTTTTTATATAAATAGTCTTAGATGTAAATACATTTTTTTATTAGTGTGTCAGTAGACTACTCTTAGTACATTTTCATTAAATTATTTTTTAAAGCATCTTCATGGTTTAATAATGCAAACATATGTTGCAGGGACTTATTATAATCATCATATTGGCGTGACTGTATGCATCAAAGGGTTAAATCAAGCATTTTAAGTGCTTTAGGAAATGTCAAAATATTGCAATATATATTGTGTATCGTGATATGGCCAAAAAATATCGCAATATCATTTAGAGGCCATATCGCCCAGCCCTACTATAATGGTAAAATAGTTATTTAAAAATGTGCCCCTAAAAAATATTCTTTGCCCCTAAATTTCTCATTTAGGGGCAAGTGTGCCCCTAGTGAAAAAGCTTAGCGTACAGCCCTGTGCTGCACGAATCCGCTTCAAGGCCCTCGACCTAACATACCGTGCGGCAAAGGGAACTGCTCCCGCCTACCTCCGGTCAATGGTCTCTAACTACACACCCTCAAGACCCCTACGCTCTGCTTCTTCTGGCCGCCTCAGACCTACTCCTATCCAAGCTCCGGGAGGGTCATCAAAGAGAAGTCGCCTATTCTCAGTCCTTGCCCCACAATGGTGGAATGAACTACCCACCCCAGTTAGGACAGCCGAAACACGTCCAATCTTTCGCCGTCGACTAAAGACGCACTTCTTCAACCATTATCTGAATAAAAAAAAAATAATAAAAAAAAAAAAAAAAATCTAACCCTAACTAACCATACTGTCATGCACTTGTCCTAATAAACTAACCTACTGTACACTGTAGCACTCAACACTTTGGCGAACATTGTTACTCAGCTGATATAGTTGTGCCCTTCCTGATGGCTTGTCATACAGAACTTGTAAGTCGCTTTGGATAAAAGCGTCAGCTAAATGACTAAATGTAAATGTAAATGTAAGTATTTAAGTTACTGACATTCTGAAGCGTGTTCATACTGTATGTTAGCAAAGTATTTAAGTTACTGCCATTCTGAAGCATGTTCATACTGTAGCTATGTTAGCTAATCTTATCTTACGTATTTAAGTTACTGACATTCTGAACCATGTTTCACCAGGGCTCAAAATTGCGACCGTTTTGGTCGCATATGCTCCCGAAATTTGATCTGTGCGACCTCAAAATATAATTGGGAGCATCTGTGCGAATGACAATTATTGTTCTGGTGCGACCTCCTCCCGTCCCCGAACATCCCTTTCTCTGTCCATTCACTAGTTTGTACACTCAGTATGTGCCTTGTGAGTTGACAGTGACCATTCTAACCAATCAAACATGAGCTTGACGTTCTTACATTTAATGCTGATTTTAGATTGGTTAAGATTAGCCTTCAATCACTCCCTTTCGTGGCATTCCACTGTCACGTGGCAGTGCTAACGTGTTAACTAGGCTAATTAGCATTAGCCCTTTGCCGAGTGATTTGCCCGGAAAGTAACGTTAGCCACAGCTTCGTTAGCTACATATCTAGTAAGCTATACAAAAATAAAGTTTAATGTGACTGATCTAGTGAGCTAGAATCGGAATATTCCACCCATAAATAGCTAATGTCAAATATAAATAACGTAACGTTTTGACGTTAGACGTTTGATGTTGACTACTAGCTAGCTAGCTAGTAGTACGGTGATATGTTGCCAATTGATTTCGGTCGAATAACGTTAGTGAGATTGGCCTACGTTCCGTTACGTATTCATAATCAAGAAAGTGTAGTGCCGAAGGATAGGATAGACAACGCTAAACATGTATTAACACTATAGGGACCAGCCACGAGTTAACTCGTGTTTCGGTGCCATGCGTTGTGGACCAGAGCCACGAGTTAACTCGTGGCAAGTTGTTATTGTTTTATTCCATATTAATAACGCTATTAACGTCCCCGATCGACTTGCAGGACCTACCCGCATATTTGATTTTCGAAACATGCAATACCGGCAATATCCGCTTAGGGGCGCCATCGCTCCACTGCAGTATCATTGAGGGCGATTGAAATTTTTTTTTTTTTTACTGTCTGTGGGCGTTTCATATGAGCCTCGATCCCAAACGAACACCCTCCATCTTTGATCCCGTTACCGAACGCAGATTTCAGCCTGGAATAATGGGATTTATGATCAACCAATGGACATATCGATCTACCAGATTCCGATGACTAATGACGAAATGCTGCCGGCGATCACATGGGCTGACGGTAGGATACTATTCCCCCAAATTACAGCTGGATTGGACATTGTTTTAAAACGCAACGTGATCGATCAGTGAAAATGAACGCACACTGTATTGCTAATCAATAATAGTAATCGGCGTCCCCCGCCGCCCCCATTTCATCCATAGATGCTCTGTAATAGTCCGGATGCTATGCAGTTTGTTTTATTTCATTCGTATATATACAGCAGAAATGGCGTTTGATATAACGTGATTAGCCTTTAGCCTATTATCTAGCTCCCCAGAAGAAATACTAGGCGAAAACTGCGATAAACCTTATATTCACGGCGCTATAAAATGACAACCAATCGATGGATTTTTATTTTCTTTAAGCCATTATGAAGGCACGGTTTATGCACTCAAGTGACAATGAGAATGGACAGATAGCAATACTATAAAGTATATATATAGCTGTTAGAAAGTACATCGGTTTGTTGATAAAGCGGTGTCCTCCAGCCATATATTACACTGCAAGCCGTGGTCGTCAATGTGTTAAACATCAACTCAACGTCAACACGTCAACACTCTGTTGACGTCGAGCTAGTTTGCCGACAGCAATGTAACAAAAAATATGGTCCATGCGGAACCCTTATCCCCAACACAGTTCGGTGTGTGAATTATGTTGAGCCACCACAAAAGATGAATCCAAAGTTTAATCCAGTAAGAATAGTACTAGGCTATATAAAATACATCTGTGCAAGTAGATTACATTAGCAAAACGTATTGCCCTTTTGACATGCAGCCTACATATTCATAATCATGAATGTTTATTTGGAAGTATTTTATATTCTGTACTTAGTTTGAAAGTGGTCAGACAGTTCCCTCTGTGTGTAATACAGACAGTCTTCACACATTCATAAATAACACTTACAGAAAAGCTTATTGTGTACTGTAATAAAAGAGGTTTTGATCAATGGGGGATTTTTTATGTACCGAATACCGCGATATACCGTGAAACCGTGGTATTTTTGCCCAAGGTTATCGTACCCTCAAAATGTCATACCGGCACATGCCTACTCTACACTATAGGCTACAATACTAGGTCTATACTATACTATAGTTTAATGCTACTTTCACTGTTTTACTGCATTACTGTTATAAAATCGTATTTATCAATAAAATAAAATCTATTACATATATATTATTGTTGGTGCTCCTTACATTTTGGTGGGTGCTCCTAAATTTTACCAAGTAAAAAAGTTTATTTCGAGCCCTGTTCACGACTCGAAGCGCGCACATGCACACACGCACTCTCGGAGCGATCTCTCCTCTCTCCCTCTCTCTATCTGTCTCTCCCTCTCTCTCTCTATCTCGCTCGCTTGTTCTCTCTCTCGCTCTCTCTGTATCAACACTCACGTCACGTCAACCCGTTGCAAAATATATTCGTATTCCGATCCGTGCAATAATATTCACGGGGGTATATATTGTCATTTGAAACAA
The DNA here is from genome assembly GCF_963971535.1 of Notolepis coatsorum. NCBI lineage: Eukaryota > Metazoa > Chordata > Actinopteri > Aulopiformes > Paralepididae > Notolepis > Notolepis coatsorum. The sequence goes on from NC_140166.1 coordinate 93,058,825, forward strand.
GTTACCAATGCATTGTCCCATGGGATTATGCCCCCCGCGGCACAATTTATTAGTCTCCCTCTCTATCTCTATCTCCCCAAAGTCTAGTATGGGCGGAGCCCAGCCAAAAACAGCTTGGAATCTTGAAGGGCAGAAAATGCTGCTTTAGAGTACTTGATTAGAAATACAAAACAATGCATTTAAAAAAGACAAAAACGTACAGATGTGTTCCATACTCACAGGAATTGTGTAAAATTGCCCAAATAGTGAAAGAAATAGTAAGATAGTTCCCCTTTAAGTATCTAAAGTAAAAGTATGCATTCTACATGACGTTTGTGTATTCCAGTGCTTGCGGAAGATTCAAACCTCGATCCATCTACAGGTTATGTTAAAGTGGTATGTGGTCCAGTTATGCTGCTCTGATTAACACATTAACTGCCACGCTTATATCCATCAATGTATGATCACTGCCACCAGTCTAAGCCTATGGAGATGTTTACCTTCTTTGCAGGGCTATAACTTTTAAAATTGTATTGCTAAATTGACATTACTATGGCCCATTCAACATCGATTATCTATCGTTCAGGATGTAGGAACGTTTTACTTTTTCATCCATAGATTCATACGAAAATACCGTCTAGATTAGAATATAAATATGTTTTTATCGTTTTCTGCAGTAATTCCTAGAACGCTAGTTATAGGCATAAACGCATATATAGATTATCAACAGCCGTTTGTTGGCGATACACGCTATATTAAAAATTTCAACTGTACATGATCCTAAATGTTATGACTTATCATGCGCGGATGAACGGGGGGGGTCGTTTATAATTCTGTGATCGTCAGTAAATGCTTTATGTAGTATGGGTGATATATTGATCAGAGCAGTTTGCATGAATAATAATAAACAAACGCGCTGAAAATGACGTCAGCATCCTCTTACCGTTCGCCGATGAGACGGGAGGAAAAATATCCCACTTATTTGACAGCGATCTCCTTGATCCATTTCCGGTTTGTATAATCATAATAAACCCAAATCATATCGATTATTGCGTTATGGCAGCGATCGCTACACACCGACGTGTGTCTAGAGTCCCGCAAAAATATGTGAGTGCCGGACACATTTCCCCGGTGCACCAAGATCGACTCGATCCATTTCCGGTTATAACTCGCCGATCATCCACCAGGTGGCAGTATTGAAGCGTTGCAGTTGTGCAGGCTCCCACTGTATCAGACCAGGCTCCGTGAGGGCATTCTGAATACCATGGCGAAAAAATTAAATATGATCTCAATAACGTTGTACGCCGTGGAATGGCAGAATTAGCATGAACTTGAATCACGTTGTACGACGTTTTTGGCGCATGATGTGTTAAAGGTTATGTTAAAGCGGTACAAGGTACAGTTATGCTGCTCTGATTAAAGGTTATGTTAAAGCGGTACAATGTCCAGTTATGCTGATCTGATTAAAGGTTATGTTAAAGCGATACAAGGTTCAGTTATGCTGCTTTGATTAAAGGTTATGTTAAAGTGATACAAGGTCCAGTTATGATGCTCTGATTATGTCCTATTTATTTTGTTTTATTTGTTTTATTTTTTCCCCTCCTTTTTTTCAATTTTTCTCCCATCCCACTGTTAGTCGTTATGCCAATTCCCAACCCCCTTCCTGGTTGTTGTTGCCCCCCCCCCCCCCCCCCCCCCCACTATCACATGCTTTCCTCCGACACATGTGCAGCCAGCCGGCAGCGCAGATTCTCACGGGAGAGTGTAACGTGTGGAAGGTCACACTACCTTTCTCCAGATCCTACCCTCGCTGTGCAGGCGCCCCGACCGAACTCTAGGGGTTGCTGTCCACAACGCCCAGGACCCACCCACGGCTTCCCTCCCCCTAACTCAGCCAAACGAGTTAGTATAGCGATCAGCCCAAGCCAAGGCAATGCTGACTCTCCGGGAGTCGAGACCGCAGCCTCTTGCATTGGTGACGAGCACAATCTCCGCTACGCCACCTGACCGCCCTCTGATTATTTCCTCTTGAAGTCGACAGGCTTCAAATGTGAAGGTATATAATCTTCATAACTTTTTGCCATGTGGAGCAAAAAGTTAAATAATTTCCTTTGAAATGTACTGGAGTAAAATATAAAGTTCCCTAAAATAGTACAGTACTTGAGTACAAATACTTAGTTACTTTCTGGTTTCTAAACGGAGACGTCCCAGTGGTTAAGGTTGAGTGAGCACCGCTGAGTGAGGATCCGACAAGCAGCACTGAAGAGCAGAGGTGTATTCTGACCAAGTGCACGATGCTCGGTTCACGGCAAGCACGCAAATCTAGGACAACGACACGTTTTCATAGCAGGCCGACTTTGCTACTGGATTGGGGAGATAACAGAATGGTATTTGACTGAATAGAGAGGGATGGAGGGAGGGAGGGAGGGAGGGAGGGAGGGAGGGAGGGAGGGATGGAGGGAGGGAGGGAGGGAGGGATGGATTGAAAGGTGCATACGGGTGCATTCTGTGCGTCACCGGAAGCACCTGCATGTGTGTCAGGTTCTCATGTAGGCCACACCTTACCATGGCAACATAACGTCTGCAAATCATGTAATAAGAGAGAAGAGATAATCTCGCCACACTACACAGTCTCATCAGTCAAATAAAATACTAATCCACAACAGGAAAAAAGGTATGTATATTATGTTATACAATGGGTGTAACGGTACACATAAGCCACGGTTCGGTATGTACCTCGGTATTGGGGTCACGGTTCGCTACACGTTCGGTAAAACAGGAACAACATATTTATAATTATTATTGTATATTTATAATAATTATTATAATTATTATGATTAAATATAATAATTTTCTATATGCTTGCCCTGGTAGTCAGTGATACTGGTGTCATTCTGTGTTCAGGCATCCACTGAGTAAATTAATTGCCTACTGCCCCCTTAACAAGTTAATGCTTGTTAAGTTTCAGTTTCACTTGCAGATAGGATTTAACTTCACGTGAAGCCGAGACTGAAGACTAGAGAACAATAACAGATGACATGTTACACAACAATGGCAGAGGATTTATCAATATTTTGGATTTAATCACCGTACCAGATCAACTGGAGAGGAGCTCAGATGATCAGTCCGGAAAAGTATGTAGTGCTTATTTTTTTCTCTCCGATCAGCTGAGAGAAAGTCCGCGTGAGAAAGTTGGCGTGTGTGTGTGTCTTTCCATTGGTTAACATTATTGGGCGAACAAGAACATGAAAGAAAACTGTAAAATTGTAATGACCCTGCTGTGTTACAAACATATAATTAATTAATTTATATAATTAATAAATGCAGAATACATTTTCTGCGATATACCATATGAGTGTGTGTGTGTGTGTGTGTGTGTGTGTGTGCGGGAATGCGTGCGTGCATGCATGCGCGTGTGTGCGTGCGCGTGTGTGTGTGTGTGTGTGTGTGTGCGTGTGTGTGTGTGTGCGTGTGTGTGTGCATGTGTGTGTGTGTGCGCATGTGCATGTGTGTGCCAGGGTCAACCAGAGAGCTTCAGCATCACCCGCTTGCTATTGCAGCTTTCTCCATCCAGTCAACAGCAGGTTCAGTTGCAAATAAACACAAATTATAAACGTTATTAAATGTTTGCCTTGTAGATACAGGCACAAGTGAAATAGTTAAAATTATAGTGAAAAGCAAGCAACAAACTAACATAACTTATGTCTGTTGTTGGGCCAACATTGTATTGAAGTACAAAATGGCTACCAGGGACGGTCGTGCTGTTAAAAGTTTTCGTTTAGAGTTGTGTAGTGTGAATGAAGATGTTTCCAAAGGGAGATCAGGAGAAAGAGAAAACGGACACACACACACACACACACACACACACACACACACACACACACACACACACACACACACACACACACACACACACACACACACACACACACACACACACACACACACACACACACACACACACACACACACACACACACACACACACACACACACACACACACACACACACACACACACACACACACACACACACACACACACACACACACACACACACACACACACACACAAAAATACCTCAGGAAATGAACTGTTATCAGCCTGGGCAACTCAAACACCAGTTTCCTGAAAGAAACCGAGCCATGTAAGAAAACTCACAGTCCAACTAGATTAAATTAGCATAAAGCTGCCATTTAGTGACAGGAAACGGAACTTTAACCTCCAGCTGAACTATTCTGGGGATGAAGGAGGGAGCAAGAATGCTGAGTGGTTTGAATATGTTTTATGGCCCGGCCAGGCAGAGAGAGAGATAAACACAGAAACTCTCTCACAGAGAAACACAGAAGAGGAGAATATGAAAATATGATGCCACTTCCTGAAATATGTGAAATAGCCTGAAATATAAAGACACATATATATAAATATATATATATGTCTTTCTTTTATTTGAATGCATGGACAAATGTACTGTATCTCAGCTCATTAGAGCTAGGTATTTTTGTGATCGGTAGATAATGATATAAAATATGCCACGACTGGTTTTAATCACAGACGCTCTGAACATACTATATAACTGGCTTTAAGTGGTGTCTGATATTTTAAGACCTAGGCCATAAAGAAGGCTATGCATAACTGAGTGGGATGGGAAGTTACATGACACCTGGCACACCTCCAAAAGGACAGTGACTAAAACGTACAGTACAGACATTAAAACCTCTAGGGATGTTTGGGGGACGACTGGCCTCACTGGTTCGTCTGTCGACTCCTGATTAAAACCTGGACGAGTTTTGTGCTGCAGAAGTTTGCTTTTCCTCTACCTCACTCAGAGATAATTGGACTTCAGTAGAACTCTAGAGGAAGACTACATGTTTGTTCACTAAAGGACAAAGAAGTCCCTTGACATTCAAAATGAACATTGCTGCAGTAGCACACTTATTGCATCTCTCCCAGCCTGGCCCAGAAACTGTACGTGACTCTATTGACCTCTGAGCTAAAGCTCATAAGTAATCATTCCAATTAGGCTACCGTTGATGGTATTCAGCACTCAAAATAACATTGACTCATGAATTAACCACCTTCATCACGTGATTCTCAGGATTAATGTCAATGTATTCTATTCATAGCATCGCCCTAACTTCATGTCTTCATCGTGAGCATTCATTTTAATAATAGCGTTTTATTTTTGTAACTAAAGTAAAGCATTTCTGACGGGAAAATAGTAATTTGATTGCTTCTAATCGGGATCGAGACGAGGCGAGAGCCATAATTAATCACAGGGATAAGACTGGAGAATGACTGAACACGTCAAGGACGAGACAGGAGACCAGCCTGCTCTCTTTAAATGATCTGCACCCTCCAGTGTCTCCGCATATCTCATTCTCTTCTCTCTCTCCTTATTTTTCTCTTTACAATAATCAACTGTAGACAGCTTCAATTGTGGCACTTGGTTGCTTGGACTGGTTAAGTAGGCATCAGTCTTAACAGCTCCGATTTGCACGTTCCCTTTCCTCGACTGAGGATACAGTTACCAGTAGCTTACTCCAGTCAGGGAGGCATGGCACATTATTGCAGGCTGTAGTTAGACATGCATGGCATGCTCAGCTAATAGAAAGATACGCAATACCAGGAGCAGTATGTCAAAACATAACCTTACACTAAAAACATGACATGACTGCATCTTGGCTTTAATGGATCATTGGCTTTCCCTCGCACTATAATGACCAAGTCAAACATGCACTCATATTCTACTGGCGGTGGAACTGCCACAACACCCATGGCGAGATGAACTGGAGCCACTTGGAAGGCTGTGAACACTGACTGGATGATTTCATACTGCTCCTTTTTTAGTATTTTCTGCTTTTAAGATATATATATATATAATGATGAAATTTTAGATCTATATACATGTTTCTTGTCCACGTCAGACTCGAGTGTGTGGGCACACCGAAGAGGCAAACAGGAACTTAATCCTGGTCAGAACAAGGAGGCAGACTACAATACATTTACAGTTGTTAGCCATGCTGGCGATCTAAACAATCATCACAGCCATGCTTATTTGGCTAAATTACATCCAGACTGGGCGCCGCCAGTGGCGAACCACATAGCGCGGTCAGCCGCACACGGCCGACCCGGGTTTGATTCCCGAACCCGTCGTTATTTGCCGAATGTCTTCCCCCCACTCTGTCTCCCATTCCTCCTCTGTCTCTCTCTACTGGACTGCCCAGTAGCAATAAAGCGATAAAACGCAAAAAAAATTATCTTAAAAAAAATAATTACATCCAGACGTTTTCATTTGAAACTATTTTTATTCAGGGGAGTGGTATTGTTTTTCCATAGAGCTCCATTATACTTTTAGTCAGGGGAGTGCCATGGTTCCTACATAGAGCCCTGTTGTACTTTTTTAGCACAGCAGCTCAACGCATGTCACGTGATTCGGCGGGTATTGCTGATTGGCTCAAACACGACCTGTTTATAAACAAGAAACCCGTCTATATGATGCATGCTACAGTGATTTGATGATGACATTATCCAGTGTTTAATGTGTTTGTTTTTAATACTGTGTGATAATAAGAGGCCTTTCACAGCATGTTCAGAACGCCATGCCGATTCGTCCACCATGCTGGAAGAAACAGTGGTTGCTACAGTATGTGTTGATATAAGAGAGATGTATCAAGAATGATTTAAAGATTTTACACCATATGGGCGACTAAGTGGCGCAGTGGGCAAGGCATTCGCCACTAACGCAGGAGATGCTGGGTTCAAGCCCAGCTCTCGGCGTTGCTACCAGCTTGGCTGGTCGTTCATACTAATACAATTGGCAGTATTAGGGGGTGGGAAGCTGGTGGGTGGGGATCGGACGTTGTGGATCGGTTGGTGCGCCTGCGCAGCAGAATCAGGAAGCAACGGGGGCGGCGTGTCCCTCCCACGCAGACCCTCGCCGCTGATAGATTGCGCTGTGCAGGTGAAAAGATGCAACGGCTGCCTCCTCGTGTACTGGAGGGGACGCGTGAATATTAAAGGCAACCAACTTGTGTTCGGCTTTTCTCTGATTGGCCGCGACCCCCCGCCCCCACGCGCAGGCAAGCGGCAGTCGTCCCACGTCCCAAATGAAATCCAAGGAGCAAGCGAGCGGCAGCGCGGGCAACCAACTTGTGTACCAACCAACTTGTGTTCAGCTGCTGTTCCAACCAACTTGTGTTCAGCTGCGGTAGCAGTGGAGCGCTGCTGACTGATTATTATGTTTCGCGTTTTTAACAACCAACTACCAGATTCACTCGTCACTGTACATCACCTCTGAAGTATAAACAAAGCCCATACAGTTATGAAATGCGCTGAACTAGAAAGCGTAACGTTATTATGTTTCGCGTTTTTAACAACCAACTACCAGATTCACTAGTCACTGTACATCACTTCAGCTCCAGCAGCAGCAGCGGCCGCGCTCCGTTGTAGGAAACCCTTCAATGACAGCGCTCTCATATTTTGCGAATGCATAAACTATATCTTAAATTATGGCTATGTGTCTAATATGGCTGTCGCTTATCAATGACTTCGCGACAGCCATATTAAACACTCACTGTACATCAGTGTGGAACTGTACGCTGTAACAATATATGTTATTTCGCCCGTGGAGGCTGCTGAAGCGCCAGCGGGGCGACACGGTGGTTTGTCCCCGGCTTCCGTGCACCGCCCGCGGCTTGATCCAGCTCCAGCAGCAGCAGCGGCCGCGCTCCGTTGTAGGAAGCCCTTCAATGACAGCGCTCTCATATTTTGCGAATGCATAAACTATATCTTAAATTATGGGTCTAATATGGCTGTCGCTTAAATTATGTGTCTAATATGGCTGTCGCTTATCAATGACTTCGCGACAGCCATATTAGACACATTGCCATAATTTAAGATATAGTTTATTAGATATAGATTTTTATTGTTTTGTCATGACCAAACATAATCCCAACATAGATAGGAGGTGTACTGTATGTCAAATGTCGGTCATGTGGTGGAAGAGTTTAGTACAGTCACACAACAGAACACCAGTGTTTCTAGTAGATATGTTTATTAATATAAATAAACACCTCTGTCTGAACTGGTTCGACCAGCGCGTTGGTTCGACCAGCGCTTCTGCCGCGTCTCTCAGCGGAAAAGGGCGTGTGCTAGGGCGGTCACGTGGCCAATCAGAGAAACGCTGAACACAAGTTGGTTGCCTTTAATATTCATGCGAAGGGGACACGTGATGCAAGGCTTCGTCCACATTGCAGCCGACCAGTGGGAGGCATGGCCTAACAATGTTCGAGACAGGGGAGGGGTAGAAGTGGGCAATACGAAATTGGGGAAGGGAGAAAAATTGAAAAATGGGGAGAAAAAGTAGATACAAAAAAATATTTTACACCATAACACACCGAACGCACAATTGTAGGGGGGCTTCCCACTCTCCAGAACATTTACAACAAGCGGTGCATGGGTACGGCTAAGAGAATTATCAAAGTCTCCAGCCACCCAAACAACTGCCTCTTTGAACTGCTGCGGTCAGGCAAGCGATACCGGAGTCTCATGGCAAGCACAGAAAGACTCAGAAGAAGCTTCTATCCCCAGGCCATCAGGTTGCTCAACGAACAATAACACTATACAACACCCATCAAATGCACTCACAGCACACATCCACACGCACACACTCACTTTAAACAAACAACTCACTGCAGCACCCACTTACACACTTTAGAACACCTAAACACACTTTATATTTATTGGCAAATAATTTGCACTACAACCCATACCTCAGTACACCTTACTGTAAATTGTACCTAAATTGTACCTCATCCCATTTCTGTTTTGCACTATATAGTATATTGTATATTAGTATATTGTATAGTATATTGTATGGTAACTCAGTTACTTCTACTCTGCATTGAACATTGTACATATGTACATACTGAACACTTGTGCCTACATACGTGACTTATATTTTATACTGCTATACTTATTTAATTTTATACTTATCTTTTTTGTCTAGCACAGTCTCTGGAGCGTAACAGAAAGAAGCATTTTGTATAAAAGTATTATGTACTTCTGTATGACAACTAATAAAGAAACTTGAAACATATTACTGGATCTTGTAAACAAGTCACAGTTAATATCATGTTGTTCCAGTGTTACACCTACTCTACCACAGCAGAGAAATGAGGCATTTTCATTTGAAAGTGAATACCAACGGTTCAGGCAGCCTTCTTGAAAGAAAGAGGAGTACCCAATCATTCCATGCAAGGCCTCTATTGTATTCTTGTATTCTGTATTGATGTTTTTTGTATACCGGGGCGGCAGCGGCTCGGGAGGAAAAGCAGCTGTCTGGTAATCGGAGGGTTCCCAGTTCGATTCTGGCTCCTCCCGGCATGCGAGTCGAAGTGTCCTTGAGCAAGACATTTAACCCCTAACTGCTCCTGATGAGCAAGTTGGCACCTTGCATGGTAGCCTTCACTGTCGGTGTGTGAATGTGTGAGTTAATGGGTGAATGTGAGGCATACGTTGTAAAGCGCTTTGGATAAAAGCTGTTCTATAAATGCAACCCAGTCCATTTACCCTGTGTGATAATTGTATTATGTATTTATGAAGACATGTTTAATTTTTTTTTCATATAAACACAATGTAATCACTTCATTCCAAGTTAACAATGTTTAGTCTTGATGTGTAATAGTGTTGATGACTACAGATGCTGGTGCAGTGTACTGTTATGAATGGTCCCTGAATAATGAACTAACAAATAAATAAACTTATATAATACTGCTGCAATAGCTCTTTTGCTAATTTGTAGCTCTGCTGCAAATTAAAACACACACTTTTTTATTTTATTTTACGTTTTTTTCTCCCATCCCAATGTTAGTCGTTATGCCAATTCCCATTCCCTTACCTGGTCGTTGCGTGCTCTGCCCCCTACCGTCGGTCTGGGAGGGCGGAGACTATCACATGCTTCCTCCGACATATGTGTAGCCAATCCCCACTTCTTTTCACCTGGCAGCGCGGACTCTCACTGTAACGTGTGGAGGACACTACCTCCCCCATGATCCGACCTCACTGTGCAGGCGCCCCGACCGATATGTAGGAGTCGCTGTTTTACAACGACCAGGACCCACCCTCGCCGGGTTTTCCCAACCGCTAACACTGCCAATTGTGTTAGTATGGATGGTCGGCCAACCCGGAAGCACCACAGCCGGATTCGATCCCACTGTCTCTGTGGTGGTGGGCAGACGCTTAGACCGCTGCGCCACCCGGCCGCACCTAGAGTCAATTCTTTGACTGCCACCAGCTTTCGCCATCTTTACTGTATGGCGCCAGCATTATAGACCATTTTAGCAATGTTTACATACCCATCGTGTGTTCTGTATTATAGTTATGGAGACAATAGTATGGCTCATTTTCCAGACATTGTTCATAGTCCATTACTGACTAATCAGTTAATTTCTACACACTGTAGTTTGTTACACGCTACACACTAAACATTGCCCCATTTCCAAAATAATCCAGTTTTTTTCCATAGATCGCGAGATATGACGCGTTTTACGCAATAAGCCCAAATCGTTCTGGTTGATCGCCTGAAGCCCCAAATACTCCCAAATCAAAGGTATACTATATACCATGTACATATGTGCCTTCACGAAATCATCAAGGGGACGGGGGACGGGGGGGGGACGGGGGGGGGGGGGGGTAGTCTTACCCCGAAAATGTGATTGTTACAAACAGCTTGGATACGACCAGTGATGCCACAGATTACTTGTAAAAGTAATCCGATTACTGATTATTGATTACTCCTTTAAAAAGTAATCCAAGTTACTTTACTGATTACTTGATTATCAGAGTAACTTAGTTACTTTGAAAGTAACTAGGTTACGAAGTCGTCGTCGTTCCCCCAACCGTTTTTTTTAAACGCTTTATTGAAAGTGCATAAATTGTTTTTAACTTGTTTCTCTGCACATAACGTAAATTGTTAAACTAGTGCTTCAGCTTCTGTACCATCAAGTATGGTAAAGCAACAGTCTATGATGCTCACAGCATTAGAGCAGCCAGCCAGTGGTTTTACAAAACCAGTGTATCCATTCACATCTAACAAATGCAGGCTGAACTATTCAATTATATCAACTGTAACTATTAAATTGTTTTTATAAATGTCTCTCTATAAACATACAATCAGTCTGAATGAATGAATGAATGAAAACTTTATTAACAGATTGCAGAATGGGTACAGTACAGTACGGCTCAATACATACAATTGTTAAGGGAATGCAGACCAGAGAAAGACTTTCGTCTTGTTTACATCAGGGTCCCCCATTTTCAATTCGTCTCTCTTTAACATGTAAATTAACTGTAAATCTGGCAAATAAGAGCTTTTGCTCTGCCACCATCAAATATACATTAATCAAAAGAGAAAGAAACTATCTCTCTCTTTTGCTGTTTGGCTGGCCTCCGATTCCTCCTGTACCTAGTCGAAGCGTCGGCTAGTGTTGTGATTCCAGATGCTTTCAATGCAATTGGATGTGCTGTTTTTAGCGGTAGACAGTATTTTGTTTCCTCCGCATATGAACGTGAAGTAGTGACTGACGAGCGTTTTGGGATGGAAGTCTGAACAGAAACTCACACTGGAATTCTCCGACGACGGAGCCCTGCTGTCACACGATTGGCACATATGTCACATGACGTGCTGTGAAGACCCGCCCTACTCTGCCTCTGATTCGCAGACTGTGGATGGGGAATGTGATTGGACCAAGGCAGAGTCACTCACAGACAGAGTGTCCAGTCACGCCGCGGCCCGCGGGACACATTCTTGTGTAACCCTTTCACTGCCACACTACGTCACTCCCAAAAGAAAAACAGCTCAAAATGTATTTTTGACTGTCGAAAACGAAATAAAATACTGCATTCCGCCTGCATTATGAATTTATGATGAGATAGTAACGAAATAGTAATGCACAGCCACTTGGACAAGTAACTGCAATCAGATTACTGGCTTTTAAAGATTAACGCGTTAGATTACTATTTTCGGGGGAAAGTAATCAGATTACAATAACGCGTTACTTAGTAACGCGTTACCGGCATCACTGGATACGACACTTTGATCGTTACAGAAACATGTTTCAGGTTCGGTAAAATAGACAGAATATACCTTACCGTAGCCATAAACTACTCCAAAAAGAATAATTCCAATGATCCCATCGGCGATCGCGATTACTCGTTTATATGTAATTACTCGTGTATACGGGAAACTATAGGTTTTGAGGCGAGAAGATCTCCTAGTGATTGCTCTGCAAGAGCTCCTCCCCCTCAGAGCGAGTCAGGACAGAAAGATTTCAGGACAGAGACAGTTTAGTTCAGACAATCAGAGAATATTCAGAGAATACTCTGGTTTCTGGCGCTCAACACATGGCGATATAACCCGACTTTTCTCGGGTATGGCGGTGCATGAGTTAATGTAAACATTGATATTTTTAACAATGCAACATGTTAGAGGGTTCCTTGAACCATTTAAATAATAAATGGCTGCTTTTTTACATAGCGCTTTTATCCAAAGCGCTTTACAATTTTTTTACCCATTCAATCACACATTCACACACCGACGGCGGAGGCAACCATGTGAGGTGCCAACCTGATCATCGGGAGCAAAAGGGGTTAAGTGTCTTGCTCAAGGACACATCGACACGCTGCCCGGGAGGAGCGGGAATCGAACCGGGAACCTCCGGATTGCCAGACAACTGCTCTACCTCCCGAGCCACTGTCACACATTTTATAGCATTGAATCGAATTTAAATCGAATCTATTCAGGACCTTGTGAATCGGAATATAATTGTATCTATTTGATTCGGGACCTTGTGAATCGGAATCTAATTTAACACTAGCACAGCCGACAAGGGGTCACATGACCCCTAGGCATTTTCAATAAATGTATCCTCGTCACTCGGTCGAGCTCCAACTCTGTCACTCAATGACTTTTCCTAAAAGTACCCGTTTTATCTGGCACAGTTTCTGAAATTTCTAAATGACTTCAGGAAAATGGAATTAGAACGTTATTTCAGCTATTTCTGCTGAGCGGCCACCTCCCTCCCTCCCTTTCTCTCCCCCCTCCCTGTCTCTCCCTCCATCCCTCTCTCATTCTCCCTCTCTCTCTTTCTCCCTCTTTCCCTCTCTCTATACCTCCCTCTCCCTCCCTTCCTCTCTCCCTCCCTCCATCTCTCCCTCTCTCTCTATCCCTCCCTTACTCCTTCTCCCTCCCTCCCTCCCTCATTAGCTAACCGCGAGTTAGTTACTGGATGAGTTAGTGACATCGACAGTCATAGAGACACTGGTTCACATCTTAAACAAAAACACACACAAAAAACACACACACAGCTGCCCTTTAATATGCAAACTCTGGATAACGATTAGGGGAGCTGCATTATGTCTTAATTCCACCCATACCTACAGTATCCATCAAAAGTCGTCTGTTAGATAAGGTATCTACTGAAGATTAACCACCGTAAGAACAGACTCCATCATCTCAGTGCCAGGAGGTTGTTAAACTCACAGTAAGTGGTGTCGATAGCTCTATTATGTCCTGGCAGAGGGAGAGGCTGTGTATGATTTAATAGAGTGCTAGTATGATTGCCACCCTAATCAATAGCCAGGCACTTAGAGCTACTGTAGGGAGCCTCCGCTCTTATCAAGCCTCAGACTCCTCCTCTTCTCCTCCCTGAGACCTGCACAGAGGCCTGCTTGACAGCTAGGTCAATGGAACACAGCTCACACTGTAGACATATGTACACACACACACACACTGATACCCGGACCCGGCGTCCTTTGCCGAATGTCTTCCCCCTGCTCTGTCTCCCGTTATTCCTCTCCGTCTCTCTCTACCGGACTGCCTGGTAGTACAAACAAATACAAATCTACCAAAAACATAATTAAAAAAAATTAAATAAAAATCTCCTGACTGAACTTTTTTCTTGCCGTCTATTAACCCCATGTAAATGCTCACATTGTTTGTAGAGCTAAACCTATATTTTATATTATAGCTATGGATCTAATAACACAGTCGATTGTCAGTGAGTTGCTTCTGGTCAACATGCAAAAAACTGATTATTTTTTTCATCCGTACATTTCTGTTTTATACCGTTTTGAATATGAATATAGTTTGGGTGATTCTTAGTAATCCCAGGAAAAATACGCGATAATAGCGTTTTAGTGGAATCCACTTATCACGTTGTAATTTTTTGCCTGATTATCGAATCTTCCTGAAATCAACGCTATATTATCGGTATTATCCTTCCTCATGCACCCATGAAATGGGGCTTGTAGCGGCGTGATGGAATTGAAGTTCAAGTTTTTACTGATCACATAGGCAGGCTACACATGGCGAAGGCTACATGGCAGTGAGATTCATTGTTCTTGTATGCTCTCTATCGTATTATTGTTATAGGCTATTGTCAAGACAGGAAGTACATTATTTTCAATCGTGGCTTTAATTCGTAGCCTTAAGATAATTTATATAGGCTACCTAATACCGACATCAAAATAGATGTATGTCTCTACAAATCATATTATACCAGGTTGTTTGTGAGGTAATTAGGTAGGGCTAGTGCGTCTACGTTATAACAGTACACAGGATGGTGCAAGGTGAGGAGATGTATATCTCTTTGTGGATTTCTTGTCCAGTAGGGTTTATTTTCACATGCAATATCCAGTTGTAATAACAATAGTCGCTATTAGATACTGTCTGGTATACTAATAATGGGTAAGACAATTCACTTCTGAAGCATGAATAAGGAACCGTCCTATACATATATGCATATAGTAACAAATTATATCACTCATCTCAATATACATCACATAATGTGCCAGGTTACACACAGTAAAATGGCAACATCATTGGGTTAAACAAATTATTACAAATGGTGTCTGCATGTAGCACCACATATTAACGTCCTCACATACAGAAATGCTAGTAACGTCTGCACAGCGGCAAAAACGGCACTACACTGGTTTATACATGAAAAAAGGATAACAACGGTTGGTACATTAGCTCAATCATAGGAAGGATCACGTTAACCAACTTAGCACCTCTTCCAGTCAATCACAGTTAACAACTTACTGTACTGTATACGCGTTGCACGATGGGGCGCTTTATAAAAAATTATATAACAAATAACCACAACATACGTGGCGTAGTGGGCAAGGCGCTCGCCACGAATGCGGAGACGCTGGGCTCGCCTGTTCGATCCCAGCGCTCCACATTGCTTTCAGTTTAGCTGGTCGTTCATACTAATACACATTGACCGTATTAGGGGGTGGGAAACTGATGGGTGGGGATCGGGCGTTGTGGACAGCGACTCCTACAGGTCGGTTGGTGCGCCTGCGCAGTAGAATCAGGAAGTGTCGGGGGCAGCGTGAGCCTCCCACGCGTTACTCCTCGCCACTGAGAGATCGAGCTGCGCAGGTGAAAAGATGCGACTGCTGTTACCTCAAGTACTGGAGGGGACTTGTGCTATGTATGACTTAGTCCACATTGCAGCCGGCTTGTGGGAGGCAAGAAACAGCGTTCGTGACAGGGGAGGGTTGAATTGGATGATATGAAATTGGGATGGGAGAAAATATAGAAATGGGAGAAAAAGTGGATAAAAAAAAAAAAATAACCACAACATGACAAAAGGAAGACACACATACATGCTATGCAATTAGGGATGGGTACCGAATTCGGTACCTACCGAAACACGTCGGTACTACAGTGTATCGATTCATGCGAGATCCAACGGTGCTAATTTTCGGTGCAATGCAAAAATAAAAAGTCCGATGACGTCACGTTTTGTTTACCGCAAAACAAAACCGCACGTTAACACTTTCTCTGCCACGCTTATATCCATCAATGTTTGATCACTGCCACCAGTCTAAGCCTATGGAGATGTTTACCTTCTTTGCATGGCTATAACTTTTTAAATTGTATTGCTAAATTGACATTACTATGGCCCATTCAACATCGATTATCTATCGTTCAGGATGTAGGAACGTTTTACTTTTTCATTCACACATTCATACAAAAATACAGTCTAGAATATAAATATGTTTTTATCGTTTTCTGCAGTAAATCCTAGAGCGTGAGATATAGGCATAAATGCATATACACATGATCAAATGCCATTTATTGCCGATACACGCTATATTAAAAATTTCAACTGTACATGGTCCTAAACATTATGACTGATCATGCACAGGTGAACGGAGGGGGGGGGGGGGGGGTTGTTTATAATTCCGTGATCGTCGTTAAATGATTTATGTAGTATGGGTGATATATAGATCAGAGCAGTTTGCATCGATAATAATAAACAAAAACGCTGAAACTCACGGCAGCCTCCTCTTACCGTTGGGCGATGACACTGGAGCAAAAATATCCCAGTTATGTGATGGGGATCGAGGCGATCCATTTCCGGTTTGTATAATACTAATACACGCCCAAATCATGTCGATTATTGAGTTATGGCAGCGATCGCTACACATGGACGTGTGTCTTGAGTCCCGCAACGGTAAGCGAGTGGCCGGACGGATTTCGGAGACGCACCGAGACCCAACCGTCCACTTCCGGTTTGGCAACTCGCCAATCATCCACCAGGTGGCAGTATTGAAGTGTTGCATAGTTGTGCCGAGTCCCACAGCATCCCACAAGGCTCCGTGAGTGAAATATGAATACCATGGCGAAAATATGAAATGATCTGGCAGAATTCGCATGAACTTGAAACCCGTCGTATGACGTTATTGGCGGATAAAGTGTTAATGTCAACGGCACAATACATGTTTTCAAACTCTCTTTGGGTGTTTGCAATTCATGGGGACTGGGGAGTATATGTCTCTGATATCTTCGTACAGTGGGCAGGTTGTTAGAAAGTGTAGCTCAGTTTCCACATCTGCTCTGTCTGAGATGGCTGTTAGCCTAGCCACAGAGCGTCTTTAGAGGAGGGGCTCCGATTGAATCCGGGACACAATGGGACACTGGCTCTGTTCATGGTCACGAATGGATTCCAGCTTCATTTATTTACTACAGATGACAAACGTGTTGTTTCTGTTTTTCTTTTTTTCATACTTGCGCCACACAGAACTGATCACTACAGCCCAGCATGATATTACTGTAGCCAGTCTCTTGAAACACTATACTGTCAGGGGAGCTCCAGTAGCTCACCGCGTACCTCGGATGCTATTTCGGCGTCGGGGACAACCGTGCGCGTCACGGATCTGGGGTACACGAGTTTGACTCCCGGACTCGCCGTATTTTCTCAGAGTGTCTTTCCCCCGATCTATACCCCATTCAACCTGTTTCTGTCGGTCATGCTTGACCAGAAAAAGCGATAAACGCTAAAAGAACCAGCTGACTGGTCAAAGTTTTTAAAAAAGAAACACTATACTGTCTATCTCCAAACTTCCACTCCTCTCGAAACTTTCTTTTGTTATGTGCTTGCGCTGCCGCGTGGGTTCTCTTTTTAGCGGTCGGCTTACTCCTTCCATAGTTTCACATATTTGTAAACCGTTTAACGTTATTAAGCTAACGTTAGCTAATAGTCGGACATAATGTTAGCTGCTCCCTATGCTCAGGACAGAAGAGTAGCGGATGTGACGTCGGTAAACAAGACACAAATTACGCTGTTATGTAAGACCAAAACACACCGCAGAGCGGGTCTTCTCCAAAGCGGACACAGTGAGTGTGGAGCGAAAATAACTGCTAGAATACTCAGTCAGCAGCAGAGTAGTTCATTCCTGCTAGATTGTTTGTTTGTTTAATCAGTTGTAGAATACTTTCATTTATTTGTTATTTAAATATATAGATGTGTATTTGACAATTTTTTTATCAGTATAATAGTTAATTGCTGTTAATTGCTGCCTTGTTTTATACTTGTTATTTTGTCAAATACAATACCTTTATTTATTTTGTATTTAAATATATAGATGTGTACCTTTTTAGTTAATTTGTAAAACATATTTTTTTAAATAAACATAACATTTATTTAAAGATATGTGTGTGACTGTGTGTATATATATATATATATATATATATATATATATATATATATATATATATATATATATATATATATATGTTGTTCTACATAAATAATAATAATACCTATTTGTATTGCACCTTTCATACAGGGGATTGCAATTCAAAGTGCTTTACATCAGTAAGATGTAAATAATAATAAAGTAATAATAATACATTATTTATTTATAAAATAATATTAAGTTTGGATTTTTATTTATTTTTTTACAACTGAGGTAGGTCGATTCAATTTTTAGAGAAAGAAAAAGTACAGAAAAAAGGTACCGTTGGGTACCGGTATCGATTCACAGGTACCGGTACCGGTTCAAATGTGAAATGTACCCATCCCTATATGCAATGCATAGCTAGCTAACGTTAGTTGGAATTGTCCTATGGCTTGTGAAACACAGCTTATCATTGTAATCATGCCTAGGCTTAAATATCACCTAACCGAGCTTACCTGATGCGTCTTTGGAAGATAAATTGTTGTGTGAATATGTCATTGTGTATGCGTTCATCAGAGCGTGTCGACGTGAGGCAGTGTGTCTTCTAAACCTGACCAATGAGAGAACAGTTTGCTTGCACCAGGGTTTCCGTTGTCCGGTAATTACCGGTATTTGACCGGCAAAAAAATCTGAAGTCCGACATATTTAATCTCTCCGGTCTTAATGTCCGGTGAAAATAATTCCCTCTAAGCACAATTTGATTATTTGAATTGTATTAAAATAGGCTGAAATTAAATAGCCTATGCGATGAACGAAACAATCATTACATTTGTTTCATCGTTGCTTCACCAAGCAGGTATAATAATGTTGTCAGCGAGAGCTTAGTGCTGGGTTTGCGAGTGCATGTGCAGCTGCAGAGCCGGAGCTGCAGCGGCAAAGTGCAGTACTCCAATTCAGCCATTGGCAATTCAGCTGTTGGGTGGGGGGCGCTGTTGAGCGGTCCCCAGATAGAGCCAGAAAACAGCTGAATCTGCTGCTCTGCAGCGCCATACTCTCGCAAGGTGATGTGGAGAGAGTCATCACGCAAAAACACGATAATGTTGCCGTCTCTCTCTGCCAAATTTCTCAGTTATTCGCTTGATATAATTAATACAAATGTCCAATATAACGGAATTTGTTAGCTCATAAAAATGTGATTATAACAGACTGCTGTTAATGTCGGGCGACTGCCCACAGACACCTATTTGATTTAAAGTCGGCAGCAGCACGGAGTCTCTGGACTTATTTTATTTGGAATATAATGACTGTATACGCAAAAGTAGCCTAGTTTTAAGTTAAAATATTATAAATCTACATGCATTGAGGATGTCATTCTTTATATAGCCTGCCTATCAATTGTTTTTAAGTTCAATAAACTCTGACCGGAATTTCTCTCATTTGACCGGTAGATTTAAATCTACCGGACCCTGAGACCGGCAACAATTTTTTCTAACGGAAACCCTGGCTTGCACGTGGCGTTTGTTTACAAGTTTCGGTCCGCTGTAACACAGCGTGTGAACACAAACCAAACCAAGGGATAAGTGCAACATTGCATCATAGTATTAGTCCCTGAGTCGTAACAAAGCAAACAAACTACAGGTGTGAAAACGCCTTAAAGGGATAGTCCGCTAAATGATTTCCCAGCCTTTTGTACACAGGTAGCCAATTGATGGAAAATCCGTCGCGACTCTGAATGAAATTGACGGAGGACGGAGCATTTTAATCCCTGGACGCTATACTGGAAAACCCCGCCTCACCCTCTCTATGAGGAGCTGACCAAGGTAAGGGGCACGTTCTCTC
Organism: Notolepis coatsorum; assembly: GCF_963971535.1. NCBI lineage: Eukaryota > Metazoa > Chordata > Actinopteri > Aulopiformes > Paralepididae > Notolepis > Notolepis coatsorum. The sequence continues at coordinate 93,078,622 of NC_140166.1, forward strand.
ACTCACTCACTCACTCACTCACTCACTCACTCACTCACTCACTCACTCACTCACTCACTCACTCACTCACTCACTCACTCACTCACTCACTCACTCACACACACAGCTGCCAATAGTTGGAGAACTTAAGAACAGTTAGGACTGTCTGACTCTTAACTACTAAATACTGCACAGACTGTACAGAGGAGCACTCAGCGAGCCTGCACTGGCAAGACACGCACAGTGCGCCTCCACTCAGCAAGCCTGCACTGGCAAGACATGTTCAGCAAGCCTCCACTCAGCGAGCCTGCGCTGGCAATACACGCTCAGCGAGCCTCTGCTCAGAAAGCCTGCACTGGCAAGATACCTTCATCTAGCTTTACTTGCATTATCAAGCAACAGTGGCCAACAACACTGCTGAGCTCAATCAGCAAGCTTGTAGAAATACAAATGGGGGGGTTGATGATTCCATGAAATATACCACTAAGGGGAACCCCACACAGACAGCTACATGAGGCTGGAGGAGGGAAATGAGATTGAATAACAATCCATCTCCTGGAGAAAGGAGGGAGGCGGGATGCATGAGGAGTACAGGGGATTGGGGGGGGGGGGGGGGGGGGCGATGGAAGGGGAAAAAGGAGAGACACACACAACCATAGCCAATCTGTTTCACGGTGTTGCGGTCCTGCTATCATAGATGTAGCAGCATAGCCTGCTCTGTAAAGGAGAGGAGGAGTGGAGATTAGGGGAGACTAAAGGAGAGGAGGATACAAGGGGATGGGGAGGGGAAGAGGAGAAGAGGATAAACGAGAGGAGAAGAGATGAGGGGAGAAGAGATGAGAGAAGAGGGGATAATATGAGTGGAGAGGGGGATATATAATAGGAGATGAGAGGAGAGGAGAGGAGTTGCTATGAGAGGAGAGATGATGAAGGGGGAGTGGATATGTGAGGAAATGAGAGGAACTGAGGAGAGAAGATAAAATTATATGAGAGGAGTGGATAGGAGAGAAGATGATAGTATGAGTGGAGAGGAGTATTGGGATATGAGAGGAAAGGAGATAATGATATCAGAGGAGAATAGGATATTAGGGGATATGAGGAGAGGAGTGGATATGAGAGGGTATATTAGATGAGAGAAGAGAGAAGAGGAGACAATAGGATGAGAGAAGATGAGGAGGAGAGATGAGACGAGAGGGTAGAGGAGAGAAGAGGAGAGGGAAGGAGATGAGATAAGAGGAGTGGATAAGTCCTACACAACCTCACTAGAAGTCAGGTTTGATGGAGAGCAGCATCACACATGGAAACACAATCTAGTAAATTACAGAGCAAGATGAGGAACTACTTGTTCATAGTACATCTAAAAAATAATGAAAACTATAGTAAGTGATTCCATGTTAGACACAAACTAAGATGCATCATGTGAGATCAGGCCAACCTCAGACACACCTCCCCCGTTATCTCAAGGCAGCTCTCTCATTAAAAAGTCAACCTCAATTTCGAAGCCAACGTTTAGAGCTAATTGCGTTACGGCACACAGGGCAATGTGTGTAATGTATGGTGTCTTACCAGCTTCCATACAGAGAGCAATCTAGTTAGCGGCAGAATCAAAGTGGTTAACAGTCTGAGACACTGGATCATTGATCACATTTCAGAGGATGTACCTCAGTGTGTAACCAAACAGCGTATTACACATACATTATATGATTAGCTTCTACTAACTACACAGCAGATGTGAAACAAAACACTTTTCTACAGTAAGGTTGTAATACAAATAATAACTGGACTTTTAACAATAAGCTTTATAAATAATACATCCACAGAGCTTTTAGAAATGTCTGGAATAAAAATATTGCTTTTCCCCCAAAAAATATATTTATTCATGAATTTATAATAAAAAAAATTGGCAGGTCCAAAATGAATGTTGTTGTGTACATGATGCGTGCATGTATCCCCTCCTTACTTCTCATTCCCCACGTGGAATGTACCTGATTGGTAAATGGTTGCATTTATAAAGCGCTTTACAATTTTTTCCTCACATTTTTACCCATTCACTCACACATTCACACACCGACAACAGAGGCAACCATGCAATGTGCCAACCTGCTCATCGGGAGCAGTTAGGGGTTAAGTGTCTTGCTCAAGGACACTTCAACACGCTGTCCGGGAGGAGCAGAAATCGAACCGGGAACCTCCGGATAACCGGACGACTGATCTACCTACCAAGCCACTGTCGCCCCATTGGAATGTATTGTACATGCTGGTGCTCTAGTGCAACATCTAGTGGCTGAATGTTATCTATAGCTCCTTTAAATAAATCTTCATTCACGTGAGGTGAACTGAAAACGCATCACTGGATCTTATCCTTCGTTGGTGGTTTTAGAAAAATGTACCTATGATGCAAGCCTAATGATAGTCTCCAATTGGTACTACCCATAATAGCAAATACAACACACAATGCAATTGTTGATTGTAAGCATTTTATGCCTGCTTTGATGTGGTAATTATATGTAAATTGTACCATCAGTATTCAAATTTCATCGGAATTTGCCCTGTTTCAGCCTATTCATAGTCTAGGTAGGTATTCTCAGGGAGAATGCCACATGTTATTGAAATACTGAAGTTTAACTTTGGTTCAACTTCACACAGATATACCACTCAACCATTTCATCACACACACTTGTGGATTAGGACGGTACGTCCCCCCCCCCGGCAGCGGCACCTGCGGCTTGGTCAGTCGTCCCTACGAACACGGTTGGGGGGGGGGGGTCTACTAAAGCTGCAACTAGGGCTGCAACTAACAATTATTTTATTATTGATTAATCTGTGGATTATTTTATCGATTAATCGAAACAATTGATTATATTTGCAATTAAATATTGTTTTTTCTAGTATCCTCAGGTCACCTGGGATAATACCCAGGGTAGAAGATGAGACATGAAGTTTATTTATGTCTATAAACACTGTGTAGTGTGGATGCCTACTGTACATGAGTAGGGTGAGTAACCTACATGCCATTACTGCTTTTTATCTATTGACTCATGTGACGTACGTGGGTTGGTCATTATCATTATTATCGTATTTGTAACACCATCAGGTTAGTATAGGTAATATTTGTTATTTGTATTTGATGTGTGTCACCTTTGTATTGATCCCTTTTTGTTTCTCCTTCCCAGGTGCCACCCATCTCTCCTAGAGAGTGCTGATTGCCTGATAAGTGGCAGCTGTCGGCAATCAGCATCAATGGACGGGTGGATAAAGCCTGACATGTGACACACATCCGGGCGCTTCATTGCCACTGACCAGAGTGGAGTGTGGATATTGTATACTGTTGGCCTCTGTGACATTACCACTATTGAGTGGATGTATATATTGTTGGCCTCTATGCCATTTGCCACTGTTCCATTTGAGTGGAACTAATATAGATACTGTGTTGGCCTTATTGCCGATACTTGTGTTTTATTCTTATTGTGGTTACCTTGTTTGTTCACCCCTACCTTTTTCCCTGATTGTGTGTTGTGGGTTTCATTCCCCTCATTGCAATAAATATCATTTACTTTTGAAAATCGCTTTATTATTTCTTACCTATCGGGACCTGTGCTTAACACTTTGAGTGCCAGCGACAAGATATCTCGTTAGTTCATGCCAACAGTTGAGTGCCAGCCGACGAGATCTCGTTTTTAATCGTTATTTTTTTTTATTAGCGACTTCCATTCATATTTCATCAATCTAGCCTCACGTTACCAGTGGGGATCTGTCTGAACTCGAATAGGGAAAATACCGCCCCCTATCATCTCCCGGATGGTAATGCACGCATTGGAATGGACTCAATGAAAATGGATGAGAAAAGAAAAATCCGGAATCCTCATTTTACTTCCCAGGCAAGTAACCTGAGCCTATCTGAGGTAAGGAATCTATTTTACCAGTATTGGGATAATAAGAGCTATTTTCACCTATATATCAGCGTGTGCCATATGTGTGTATGTGTGTGTGTGTGTGTGTGTGTGTGTGTGTGTGTGTGTGTGTGTGTGTGTGTGTGTGTGTGTGTGTGTGTGTGTGTGTGTGTGTGTGTGTGTGTGTGTGTGTGTGCGTGCGTGCGATCAGGAAATAAGATAATCGATTTTTCAGCCCGCTTCTATAGTGTGCATAAGTACACATATACTATCGATAATCTAGCGTTTATTTGAAAACAATTCATAAATAGGCCGAAAAATTACAACGTGTTTTGTGTATTACAGTAAAGGGCGTTTATCACAGAATCTTCTGAAATCTTCTGGAAGTTTCAAGAAACAAGCGTTTTTCAAAATGGTATAAACCCTTTTATTTCCCCTTTTTTCTTTTTTACATAAAACCAGACACACAATACATAAACAGTAGAAATCCACAATAAATCACAGGACTATGTTTGACATAATAATAACAATAATGACAGTCCAGTACTTAAATCAGAATAAATGTAGATTAAAAGATTTACCCATAATAAAAACAATACAATACATATGCTCTTTCGACAATGTTGACTGCAAACAAGTCATTGATAAGCGACGGCCAGATTAGACACATAACATAATTTAAGATATAGTTTATGCGTTCGCAAATATGAGAGCTCTATCATTGAAGTGGGTGGCGGCATTTAACGGGGTAAATAGGAAACGGAGGCCGGCACTGAAAGTGTTAAAGCACACACTGGATGGGCTGGCTTCACAACAGCCCGCTCCAGGTATCATTTGTTTGGTCATCAGACCTTTGGTTGTGACAACTCATTATAGCTACTTTATTATCTTGAAATAATATAACACCCGCCCTTTACTATTACATTGTTTATCATTGCATACCATGTATCCATGCATGTAGCTAAATGCTGAAAAACAGGGAACAAAATTAACTTTTTTGCTTTAGATTTAAAAAAACAACCTGCCAGAGAGATTTCTTACCGGCCAATAACTTTTTAGTATATCTACATTAATTATTATATGTGTGTTATCTCTCCACTCCACGCTATGGTAGTGTTTGTGCCATCAGAGGACATTTAAAAAATAAAATATATATATACAGGGCCACCTAGGAGAAATGCGAGGCCCTGTGCGAGATTTAAATGCGAGCCCCCCCCCCCCCCCCCCCCCCCGTTCTACAGTCAATATACAGTGTTATCGCTGCACAGACCCGGCAATGCCCCTGACCATCCACCAGAGCAAGGCCAGAGAGAGAGAGAGAGAGAGAGAGAGAGAGAGAGAGAGAGAGAGAGAGAGAGAGAGATACAGATATATATACAGAGAGAGACATTTATAATAATTATATTATTAATTAGTTTTTTACACACACACACACACACACACACACACACACACACACTAATAACATGATCATAACCAAACCAATTTCAAATGTATCATCAAGTACAAAATAGATTTGATCGTAATATTATGAGAATGCATGTTTTTTCACACTACAGGAGGAGTATGTCACAGTATGATGTCATAATCGAACATTCTAGAACATTTGTGTTCTATATATGCAACAATTCTGAGCATTTCCTGGAATTTTTTCAGACTACAACATCAATCCAGACTGGTTTGACCCTGACAGCACATGTGGCCGAAATTCCTTCTGTAATGTACTGATTTCTTTTGATTTCTCTGTTTGAGAGAGAGAGAGATAGAGAGAGTGTGTGTGTGTGTGTGTGTGTGTGTGTGTGTGTGTGTGTGTGTGTGTGTGTGTGTGTGTGTGTGTGTGTGTGTGTGTGTGTGTGTGTGTGTGTGTGGTGTGTGCAGGGGAGTAGCTGGGGGGGGGGGGGGGGGGTTAGGATGATTCCAAGGGCCCAGCAAATGCCCCAATTTTTTTTTATAGATTGGGGGCCCCAATTTTTTTAATAGATTGGGGGCCCACAAATTGATTCTTTCATGGGGCCCAGAATCTCCAGCTACGCCCCTGTGAGCGCACCTCTCTACTCTAGACTAGAGAGCTGTCATCACTGTGATGCGCGCTTGAATGAACTGCGAGATAACTCATAACTCGTACACACACGCACTCTGTCTCTGCCATACGGTAGTTATGTTGTTTTAGCGCAACGTGGGTATATACACGGGCGAGGATGAAAAGCTTAAGCATGTTAGTCTACTTTTAATTCATAAATTAACGTTCGGTCGGGTCCGCGTGTATTCTCGAGAATGATAATAATAATGCAGGACCTATTCAGATTATATTATCAACGACAGACAGTGAGAAACACAACCCCCCCCCCCCCCCCCCCCCCTCTCGCGCTGAAGAATATGCATATTAGATCACTCAGTGATTAACACCTATGCGCTGTTTGTGTGTGCGCGCGTGCATGTACGTGACGCGTTGTAGTTTCGGGGAATACAGGGATATTTAGAACTATACAATTTAGCAAGAATTAAACATATTTACAAGTCGTATTATGTTTAGCAAGTAAGGATACATATAGATTACACTATATGCACTTGAAATTGTCTTTGTTCTATTTTTACAGATTTTTGAAAAACGGAACTTCCTGAGCATTTGTGAGAGATTCTAATTATTTTGTTCTCCGCCCACGGGAGCAATAAGCCCTGTTGACTCCTAAGGGTTAACTGTAATGGATATATCCAATGCAGTCCTTTTTTGTACCTTTCTAAATAAAAACAGCTTTTTATAATATCTTTTGAATCCTTGGACTGATTTCTGCCAGCAATGTGCCACGAGGCCAGCCACCGCCCTGATTTCCTATGGAGGGTGACTATAAATGTACTGTAACCTAATACAGATTTGAATCAATTGACTGGTTAATGCTTTTCAGCTAAAAGTTATATATATTATATATATATATATATATATGCTATGTACTGTATAAATACTATACATGGAAATGTTTGTTGTTTGCGGGTTCTGGTATCTCTGTGTCCGACGGACTCTGTCAAGGTCTGTGGGAAATCGATTGTCTAAATCACTGCAGGATTGGATGGTCGGTCCCGCTGGCGGATGGGCCTGTCGGATTGACGGAAGGTACTGGGGCGTGCAAACAATGATTACGTGTTAGTAAGCTAATGTTACATTATTAACGGTGGTAATACTTATTAAAAGAGTATTAATACAACCAAGCTTTCAAATGAGCAGTATTACAAGCCCTTTCGTAAAATGATGATAATAATGATGATGATAATAATAATAATATTATTTTTATTATAGGCATATAAGAGTTCTCCTAGACATACATTTGGTTTATTACAAACAAGAAGAGATTAACAACTCTTCATACTTACATTTCATATCAACTGGAGATAACTAGACCAGTGACTTGAAGTAATCTTGACAGAAATAGTAATTGACTCGAGAACTTGGTGAGTTTAGCAGCTCACTGGGGGATATCGAGCGGCCACAGGCTTATATCTCGAGTAGGTGACTGAGATATATAGAGACTACCTGTAGCATTTATCAGTTAGCTAACGCTAGTTACGCGTCCCTGCCTTTAGCTAATTGCTACTAGCCGACATAGCTATAGTCTGACTGAAGGTTCTAACATGCAACAACTTTCATCTTCAGTCCATCTGCCGAACATCCTCTTTGTCTTGGCAAAGTTGGCATAACCATCATACTTGGTATTGATAACAAGCTTATGGCACACAGTGTTATTTCTTCTGCTCCATGCTGCTTTTCAAAAGACATCCACTCGCTCCTCTGGATAGCGCTGAATAGATCCTGTACCTGGCTGACTGTAGCCCCTTCCCTCGTGGATCCGGGAAGAGCCCGGAACACTATTCTACAAACGTCTAATGTGAAATATATAAGCATGTAAGCAAAACTAGATTGTAGGTCTGTGATGAAAAAGGGCCTCGCAGGAAGGGGGGCCTCGCAAAAAAAATTAAAAAAAATTAAAAATAAAATACAAAAATAGTAATAATAATTTTTTTTTTTTTTGCGAGGCGTCCCTTCCCGCGAGGCCCTGTGCGACCGCACTGCTCGCACACCCCCTGAGGCAGCCCTGATATATATATATATATATATATATATATATATATATAGGCTATATAGATATTTAAATCGATATCTCCATTTGGATAAAATAGGCTCAGGAATCAGGATTGTTAAAGCTAATTAGTAGGGCTGTCAGTTTATCACGTTAATTAGATTAATTAATTACACAGCAAATTATCGCGTTATTAAAATTAAAGCAAAATTAATAAAAAAATATATATATTTTTTTTAATCTCATTCATTCCATAAGAACGTAGAATAAACATTTACAGATTTTTTTTTTAAATGGCCCATTTGCTATCTGATTCTAGGGACATCTATGGATCTAAACATTTTTATCGCCTGACAGCACTACCAATTAGCCTAATCCATGTAAAAAAAATAGTAGCCTATAGTAAATGTATACCCACAAACCACACACAAGAGAGGGATACTAGCTTATAGCAGACTTAATTATAAAATTTTACAATATTTTAGAGATGGGAGAAAAATAACATTCAACAACCATAGTCTCACTTTTGTTATTCTGTCATGTAGATAGACAGAAATAGATAGATAGATAGATAGATAGATAGATAGATAGATAGATAGATAGATAGATAGATAGATAGATAGATAGATAGATAGATAGATAGATAGATAGATAGATAGATAGATAGATAGATAGATAGATAGATAGATAGATAGATAGATAGATAGATAGATAGATAGATATAGATAGATAGATAGATAGATAGATAGATAGATAGATACAGAGAGAGCACGCTCCCTGAGGAGTATGCCCTCCTCCCTTTCTCTCCGTCATCTCTCCTCCTCTTCTGTATGTCCACCATTAGACACACTCAATTGGATTCCTGTCAGATTTGTGGCCTTGCCCTGGGTCTCCTTCCTACGGGTGACTGAGCCGTGTGTGTGTGTGTGTGTGTGTGTGTGTGTGTGTGTGTGTGTGTGTGAGCAGTGTGTGTGTGTGTGTGTGTGTGTGTGTGTGTGTGTGTGAGTGTGAGTGTGCGTGTGCGTGTGTGTGTGTGTGTGTGTGTGTACAGTATGTGTGTGTGTGAGAGAGCAAATCAACTTTCCCTAAAAGGTTACCAGCACAAATACAAAACTGTAAGCGCACATACAGACACAGACACAGACACACAGACACACACACATATGCTTAGTTCAGGGCTCAATTGGCACCAGGCAGCAGTGTAAAGGGAGGCCAGTCCTATTAGCATGGGGCTGGGCACGACAGTAAATGCTGACACAGGTTTGACCGCTAGGTTACAGCTCTGCTATTTACTGTATGCTAGGCTCCCCTGGTCTAGCCTTGGCTCCTCCCCCCTCAAATACATCTGTGTGGGAATGTTTGGGTCAACTACTGAGAATGTGAACCACCCAAACCTTGACTTATCAAAATAAATAAATAGCTACCTTGGGATGTTCTTTTTTACCACACAGTGCTAATCTTTGTACTATCGGCTTTAGTCACCTTTTAGGGTCAGTTCCATTAGCTGTAGTATGGCCAGGTTAAACACAGTGGCAGTGTTCATTTCATTGAAAAAGTAGTATTCAAATTATCATGATGTGAAAGAATGTTTCCTTAAGTCTATGTAGTAAACTTGTAGAACAGGGCTTCTCTGCAGCACCACACTAATTTAGGATGGCAATTTGACACACATTGACCTATACTGAAGCCTGTCTCTCTGTCAGACCAGTAGGTTATAGACCTATACTGAAGCATGTCTCTCTGTCAGACCAGTAGGTTATAGACCTATACTGAAGCATGTCTCTATGTCAGACCAGTAGGTTATATACCTATACTGAAGCATGTCTCTCTGTCAGACCAGTAGGTTATAGACCTATACTGAAGCATGTCTCTCAAGTCAAGTCAAGAGTTTTAATTGTCACGGCATACATGTATACAATGAAATGCGGGTGGTCTTGCCCGCAACGATGTGCAATACAGTGGTACAACATATAATAGAATCAAAAATGAAAAAACAACATTGTGCAGTAAACAGGTAACATGGAGTGACATCTCGGTATCTGTACATAGTTATTTACAGAGCATATGGGACATGCTAGTTAGCTTTGGTAGTGCAATACACTGTTCCTGTTATTCTAATTTAAAGTGTCCTTTCCTTTGGCCATAAGTGTGCGTGTGTGCGACATGAGTGTGTGCCCGCTCATGTTAAAGTGTTAAGTGGCTGCTCGTGTGTGAGTGTGCACAGCGTGCGTGTCGTGTGTGTGTTCATGTGTGCTTGTGTGTGGATAGTTCAATGTTCTGAGCACTCAATGTTCATTGTTCATGGCTCTGATGGCCTGGGGGAAGAAGCTGAGCCTAAGCCGCTCTGTCCTAGTAGCTGGGGTTCGCAGGCGTCTGCCTGACCTCAGCAGCTGAAACAGGCTGTTATTGGGGTGGTGAGGGTCTTTCATTATCCTGCAGGCTCTGGATTTGCACCTCTTGTTGTATAGAACCTGCAGGGGGGGTAGTGCAATACCCGTGGTACGCTCGGCTGAGCGCACCACTCTCTGTAGGGCCTTCTTGTCCTGTGCCGTGCTGTTTCCATACCAGGCAGTGATGTTTCCGGTCAGGATGCTCTCTACAGCTCCTGAGTAGAAGGACTGGAGTATCGTCCCCGATACTCTGAACTTCCTTAACTGTCTCAGGTGGTAGAGGCGCTGTTTCGCCTTCTTTACTACTGTGTCTATGTGTGTTGACCATGTCAGGTCCTCTGAGATGTGGACCCCCAGGTACTTAAAGCTGCTCACCCTGTCCACGGTGGCCCCGTTAATCATCAGTGGTGTGTGCGTCTCCTGCTGTCCTCTCCTATAATCCACGATCAGCTCCTTGGTTTTACCAATGTTCAGAAGCAGGCTGTTGTCCTGGCACCAGCGTTCCAGTACCTCAACCTCTCTCTGTCAGACCAGTAGGTTATATACCTATACTGAAGCATGTCTCTCTTTCAGACCAGTAGGTTATAGACCTATACTGAAGCATGTCTCTCGGTCAAACCAGTAGGTTATATACATATACTGAAGCATGTCTCTGTCAGACCAGTAGGTTATATACCTATACTGAAGCCTGTCTCTCTGTCAGACGAGTAGGTTATAGACTTATACTGAAGCATGTCTCTCTGTCAGACCAGTAGGTTATATACATATACTGAAGCATGTCTCTCTGTCAGACCAGTAGGTTATAGACCTATACTGAAGCATGTCTCTCTGCCAGACCAGTAGGTTATAGACCTATACTGAAGCATGTCTCTCTGTCAGACCAGTAGGTTATAGACCTATACTGAAGCCTGTCTCTCTGTCAGACCAGTAGGTTATAGACCTATACTGAAGCATGTCTCTCTGTCAGACCAGTGTGTTATAGACCTATACTGAAGCCTGTCTCTCTGTCAGACCAGTAGGTTATAGACCTATACTGAAGCATGTCTCTCTGTCAGACCAGTAGGTTATAGACCTATACTGAAGCCTGTCTCTGTCAGACCAGTAGGTTATAGACCTACAGTATACTGAAGCCTGCCTCTCTGTCAGACCAGTAGGTTATAGACCTACAGTATACTGAAGCATGTCTCTCTGTCAGACCAGTAGGTTATAGACCTATACTGAAGCCTGCCTCTCTGTCAGACCAGTAGGTTATATACCTATACTGAAGCATGTCTCTCTGTCAGACCAGTAGATTATAGACCTATACTGAAGCATGTCTCTCTGTCAGACCAGTAGGTTATATACCTACAGTATACTGAAGCCTGTTTCTCTGTCAGACCAGTAGGTTATATACCTATACTGAAGCCTGTCCCTCTGCGGGCAGATGGAGGAGGACAGAGTCCACATAACCATCCTAATCCAGGCTAGATTTATTAGCCTCTCTGTGTTCAACACCTAGCTTATCTAAGACAAACACAAGGATTTTCCATTTTCAGCTTTCTTTTATCCGTCGTTCCATCTGGATCCCCCCCCCCCTTCCTGTGTGTGTGTTCGTATGTATGTGCACACTTGGATGTATCTGTGTGTGTGTGTGTGTGTGTGTGTGTGTGTGTGTGTGTGTGTGTGTGTGTGTGTGTGTGTGTGTGTGTGTGTGTGTGTGTGTGTGTGTGTGTGTGCGCATAGAGAAGAATTTCTGGGAACTGGTGCGTCTGTAGCCAAAACACACTCCCCCCTTTAAATGTCTGAGCTCAGGTACACTATGTCACTCAGAGAATGCATGTTGTCCTAGTCTCTGGGAACAGTGTGGGACGACACACGTGCGTGTGTGTGCGTGTGCGTGTGCGTGTGCGTGTGCATGTGTGTGTGTGTGCGTGCGTGTGTGTGTGTGTGTGTGTGTGTGTGTGTGTGTGTGTGTGTGTGTGAGAGAGCAAAGCAACTTTCCCTAACAGGTTACCAGCACAAATACACAACTGTAAGCGCACACACAGACACAGACACACAGACACACAGACACACACACATACGCTTAGTTCAGGGCTCAATTGGCACCAGGCAGCAGTGTAAAGGGAGGCCAGTCCTAGTAGCATGGGGCTGGGCAGCACGACAGTAAATGCTGACACAGGTTTGACCGCTAGGTTACAGCTCTGATATTTACTGTATGCTAGGCTCCCCTGGTCTAGCCTTGGCTCCTCCCCCCTCAAATACATCTGTGTGGGAATGTTTGGGTCAACTACTGAAAACGTGAGCCACCCGAACCTTGACTTATCAAAATAAATAAATAGATACCTTGGGATGTTCTTTTTTACCACACAGTGCTAATCTTTGTACTACCGGCTTTAGTCACCTTTTAGGGTCAGTTCCATTAGCTGTAGTGTGGCCAGGTTAAACACAGTGGCAGCGTTCATTTCATTGAAAAAGTAGTATTCAAATGATCAAGATGTGAAAGAATGTTTCCTTAAGTCTATGTAGTAAACTTGTAGAACAGGGCTTCTCTGCAGCACCACACTAATTTAGGGTGGCAATTTGACACACATTGACCTATACTGAAGCATGTCTCTCTGTCAGACCAGTAGGTTATATACATATACTGAAGCCTGTCTCTCGGTCAGACCAGTAGGTTATAGACCTATACTGAAGCCTGTCTCTATGTCAGACCAGTAGGTTATAGACCTATACTGAAGCCTGTCTCTCGGTCAGACCAGTAGGTTATAGACCTATACTGAAGCCTGCCTCTCTGTCAGACCAGTACCAGTAGGTTATAGACCTACAGTATACTGCCCTGTCAAGGCAGACCGCAGTAACTTCAAAAAAGTGAAACTGAGAAAAATGGCTTTAAAGTTTTTTGACTTGCCATCCAAAATGTGTTATAGGTAGATAGATGATAGTACCCAGATTTAACATGTATTAATGAAGTAATCTTTAGGCATACAAAAATATGACATAATTATTTTAATTAACCCCCAAAAAGCAGATACTGCACTCTGCTGCACAGTTCCCTTAAATAATTATACAGGTAATGTACAGGCAAAGTGCAGTAACTTCAAATACAATGTTGTTTTCCCTCCAGCTTTCATAACTTGACCTAGCCATTTTATTTGGATCATCATCATTCCAATATATTCAGGTGTTAAATTTCATTTTCAAAATGGCTAGGTTAAGTTATGAAAGCTGGAGGGAAAACAACATTGTATTTGAAGTTACTGCACTTTGCCTGTACATTACCTGTATAATTATTTAAGGGAACTGTGCAGCAGAGTGCAGTATCTGCTTTTTGGGGGTTAATTAAAATAATTATGTCATATTTTTGTATGCCTAAAGATTACTTCATTAATACATGTTAAATCTGGGTACTATCATCTATCTACCTATAACACATTTTGGATGGCAAGTCAAAACACTTTAAAGCCATTTTTCACTGTTTGGAAGTTACTGCGGTCTGCCTGGTTTTTGAGTGTGATTTTGTAGTTACTGCAGTTTTTAAAACCCCATATCTCCAAAACTGAGCGACATTAACATCTGAAACTTGGTCACAAGATAAAACATTTATTGACAAGTTCAATTTCACTCATAACTCAATTCTGACTTTTTTTGAGTTACTGCGGTCTGCCTTGACAGGGCAGTATACTGAAGCCTGTCTCTCTGTCAGACCAGTAGGTTATAGACCTACAGTATACTGAAGCCTGCCTCTCTGTCAGACCAGTAGGTTATAGACCTATACTGAAGCCTGTCTCTCTGTCAGACCAGTAGGTTATATACCTACATTATACTGAAGCCTGTCTCTCTGTCAGACCAGTAGGTTATAGACCTATACTGAAGCCTGTCTCTCTGTCAGACCAGTAGGTTATATGCATACACTGAAGCCTGTCTCTCTGTCAGACCAGTAGGTTATATACCTATACTGAAGCCTGTCCCTCTGCGGGCGGATGGAGGAGGACATGGTCCACATAACCATCCTAATCCAGGCTAGATTTATTAGCCTCTCTGTGTTCAACACCTAGCTTATCTAAGACAAACACAAGGATTTTCCATTTTCAGCGTTCTTTTATCCGTCGTTCCATCTGGACCCCCCCCCCCCCCCCCCCCTTCCTCTGTGTGTGTTTGTATGTATGTGCACACGTGGATGTATCTGTGTGTGTGTGTGTGTGTGTGTGTGTGTGTGTGTGTGTGTGTGTGTGTGTGTGTGTGTGTGTGTGTGTGTGTGTGTGTGTGTGTGTGTGCATAGATAAGAATTTCTGGGAACTGGTGCGTCTGTAGCCAAAACACACTCCCCCCTTTAAATGTCTGAGCTCAAGTACACTATGTCACTCAGAGAATGCATGTTGTCCTAGTCTCTGGGAACAGTGTGGGACGCGTGTGTGTGTGTGTGTGTGTGTGTGTGTGTGTGTGTGTGTGTGTGTGTGTGTGTGTGTGTGTGTGTGTGTGTGTGTGTGTGTGTGTGTGTGTGTGTGTGTGTGTGTGTGTGTGTGTGTGTGCGTGCGTGCGTGCGTGCGTGCGTGCGTGCATGTGTATGTGTGGGGGCGGACACACACACACACACACACAGTCGATCAGCTTCTCAGCTGTGTGTTTTCAACCTCCATTAAAGTTTGTCTGAGTCAGCTGACAATAATAATAACTGCAATCAGTCTTGTGACATTCAGCCAGAGTGGACTGAATAACTGTCTGGTTACTCGCTGCCTGTGGTGAGTAAAACACAAGCCAATGAAAATAAAAAAAAGGATACTAATAATAAAATGTGGGATGGTTTGGATGCACATGTTCTGACACAACAGGCAACGTGACATGGAACATCCTCATTGCACATTATCTATATTGTGGTGGAAAATATTATCATGTTCATAGCTCTGTTTAAATACATATTCTCTGTACAGCATTGACTAGTTAATATAGTTAACTAGTATACAGCTCAGACAGTAGGGCAACAGTCTTAACAGTGTTCTTAAAACAACGGCCAAGGCCCAGGGCAGCTTGACTTAGATATGACATGTCCAAGTAAATCACATCTTGTTCTTGTTCTTTTTCTGTGGCCACAGAAACAGAAATAAACTACCGGTATGTTCTATTTTTATACACATTGACTCATTTGAATTTCTAGTTCACTGTCTGGCTCATTTTAAATATTCCACAACAATATATACATACAAAATTAACCACATTGCCCTTTTTTACCCTAACCACCTTCCATAGTGTTGACATCCAGCCTGGTGTGTTTATATTCCTGATCACTGACAGACAAATAATGAGCGTCATCATCAACCCACTGAATATCTAAGTAATAATAAACTGACCTTTGTATACTGAAGTTGTATTAACATTTCAGTGATGCAGTGATGCACAATATGGTTAACATCACAACACTGTTGGAATGGAATCTTGGAACATAATTCTACACGTTCAAATAACTGGCTGGTTCTGGCTCTGAACTAGGAACAAATGCTTTTTTCCCTTTGATGCTTCAAACACCTGGCATGCCCTCAAACTGACTCTGAAGTTGAAGGTTATTCCTTCATTTGCTGCATTTAAAAGTATGATCTCCAACCACTGTGTGTCGACTTGTAATTGTCTTAGCTGCTTTTTATTGTGTATTCTTATTTATTGTGCCTGTAGTATATTGAAATTAAATTAAATTAAATAGCATATATATATATATATATATATATATATATATATATATATATATATATATATATATATATACACACATAAATTGCATTGACTTTGCTATTGCATGGTGTCACATACAATCTTATTCACACATAGCCACTGGTTGTCTCTTTTCAGTGCTTTAAGAGCAGATAAGAAATCTTCAATCCCCAGTAAGAACCTTAGGATGGTGTTCAAGGCAAACTCCACCTTAACCCTGATGTCACTGAAGTGATTACTGTGGTGCCAGGTGAACAGATGGAGCCTAGGGACGATACATACCTCCTGCAGATGCTTCTAATCACAGAGAGAGACTAGGGGAATCAATCAACCCAGTGATTTATGTCCTACATCTCTACTGTCGACAAGTTTTGTATGGATTCTTTTCTTCTTCTTTTTTTTACACCCTTACTTATATGTATATTAAGTACCAAATAAGGTGTACATGAGATATACTTTGATAAACAAGTATACCATAGTATTATTACTGTATAATGACTTTGTGTGGTTGTTGTTGAGTTCTGCCATGTACTGTTTGTCTCAGGGTGAAGGAGGTCAGGGTGAAGGGGGTCAGGGTGAAGGAGGTCAGGGTGAATGAGGTCAGGGTGAAGAGGGTCAGGGTGAAGATGGTCAGGGTGAAGAGGGTCAGGGTGAAGGAGGTCAGGGTGAAGGAGGTCAGGGTGAAGGAGGTCAGGGTGAAGGAGGTCAGGGTGAAGGAGGTCAGGGTGAATGAGGTCAGGGTGAATGAGGTCAGGGTGAAGGAGGTCAGGGTGAAGGAGGTCAGGGTGAAGGGGGTCAGGGTGAAGGGGGTCAGGGTGAAGGAGGTCAGGGTGAAGGAGGTCAGGGTGAAGGAGGTCAGGGTGAAGGGGGTCAGGGTGAAGGAGGTCAGGGTGAATGAGGTCAGGGTGAAGGAGGTCAGGGTGAAGAGGGCCAGGTGAAGAGGGTCAGGGTGAAGGAGGTCAGGGTGAATGGGGTCAGGGTGAAGAGGGTCAGGGTGAAGGAGGTCAGGGTGAAGAGGGTCAGGGTGAAGGAGGTCAGGGTGAATGAGGTCAGGGTGAAGGGGGTCAGGGTGAAGGAGGTCAGGGTGAAGGAGGTCAGGGTGAAGGAGGTCAGGGTGAAGGAGGTCAGGGTGAAGGAGGTCAGGGTGAAGGAGGTCAGGGTGAAGAGGGCCAGGGTGAAGGGGGTCAGGGTGAAGGAGAACAGGTAAAAACACCTAAAGGGAGCTTGGCGGTACCTCATAGCTTGGATAAGAGCTCTATATAAATGCAATCAATTTATATTATATTATTGGACTGCATTCATATAGCGCTTTTATTCAAAGGTTTTTACAATATTATGCCTCACATTCACCCATTCACTCACACATTCACACACAGACAGCGGAGGCGACCATGCACGGTGCCAACCTGCTCATCGTCTTGCTCAAGGATACTTCGACATGCTTTCATAAGGAAACCTTTTATTACGAGATGGCGGCTCTACCGCCTGAGCCACTGCTGCCCCCATACATTCATACTGTATACACACATATATATGTAACCCCTATACAGTATACATGAGAAAACGAAATGTGAGAAAGTGACAGATGGACTGAGTCAAGTACATTGGCATTCAAACAGCAACCTTCCCTTCCAAGTTCACTATCCAATTATTTCACCAATTTCGATCATACAATTATTTGAAATAATGATTTCATTATTCTCTCATCATTGTGACAGTGGAGTGGTAAATAACTTTCACATTTCAGATGGCGTGTATGGTGTTTTCCTGGCGGAACCTCATAATTGTAATCATTGTGTGCGTTGCCCTCTCCTAGCCCTCGCTCAGCCCAGCTGTTGTAGTCCGTACATTAATAACTTGATAAAAATAGCCTCAAAATTATCTCCAAACCTATACAATGTCACTTTTATACAAATATGAAGACAAAGCTACATCAATACTATTAAATAAAATAGGGCTGACTATCAGCCTGTAGGTTTCATCTTCCATTCCAGTCCTGCTTGCATAGAACTAGGACGGTAGTATCAGTGCTGCAGTGCTCCTTAGCACCAAAATACTTTCTCTCTCTCTCTATATTCCAGATGCACCTCCTCCCCACGTGCCTCTCTCTCGAGATAGAGATGCACCTCCCTGCGTGCCGCTCTCGAGATAGAGATGCACCTCCCCCCACGTGCCTCTCTCTCGAGATAGAGATGCACCTCCCCACGTGCCTCTCTCTCGAGATAGAGATGCACCTCCCCCCACGTGCCTCTCTCTCGAGATAGAGATGCACCTCCCCACGTGCCGCTCTCGAGATAGAGATGCACCTCCCCACGTGCCTCTCTCTCGAGATAGAGATGCACCTCCCCACGTGCCGCTCTCGAGATAGAGATGCACCTCCCCACGTGCCTCTCTCTCGAGATAGAGATGCACCTCCCCACGTGCCGCTCTCGAGATAGAGATGCACCTCCCCACGTGCCTCTCTCGAGATAGAGATGCACCTCCCCGCGTGCCCCTCTCGAGATATAGATGCACCTCCCCACGTGCCTCTCTCTCGAGATAGAGATGCACCTCCCCACGTGCCGCTCTCTCGAGACAGAGTTGCACCTCCCCGCGTGCCCCTCTCGAGATATAGATGCACCTCCCCACGTGCCTCTCTCTCGAGATAGAGATGCACCTCCCCCCACGTGCCGCTCTCGAGACAGAGATGCACCTCCCCCCACGTGCCGCTCTCGAGATAGAGATGCACCTCCCCCCACGTGCCGCTCTCGAGACAGAGATGCACCTCCCCCACGTGCCGCTCTCGAGATAGAGATGCACCTCCCCCCACGTGCCGCTCTCGAGACAGAGATGCACCTCCCCCCACGTGCCGCTCTCGAGATAGAGATGCACCTCCCCCCACGTGCCGCTCTCGAGATAGAGATGCACCTCCCCACATGCCGCTCTCGAGATAGAGAATTAATGGGAAATTATCTGTCTCTCTCGGACCTGGTCAAATTGTCATCCTACTTTCCCTATCATTCTCATTCTAGACATATCCAGCCAGCCATGATAAACTATACAAGGTGAAACATATTTTAGTAATTTGTGTTAATGTTTGCAAATGTCCACGTGTTGTGTTATGGTTATTTTGGCTATGGTTGTTCTTGTGTAATATGCTCAATTAAACAGTTTCTACCCACAGGCCATCAGGCTTGTGAATGCTAGCTCCCCCAGTTTTTTATTGTTCATCTGTTTAACTGTGCACATGACAATAAACAATCTTGAATCTAAAGGTGCTATATAATTATTTATGTAGAGTGATTTTAAACCAGTCTCGCCACTGTCTCCATAGTGGCTGGTGGCATTTGCAAACCACACTTAACCCATTACCCGCCAAAATCGCTGTTCAGCGTTATCGCCATGAGTTGTCTGCCAATATCGCTGTACAGCGTGTTTCAAGTTCATATTTCATATTTTCGTCATGGAATTCATATTTCACCCACGGAGCCTTGTCATATGCTGCGGGAGCCATCACAACTCTGCAACGCTTCAATACCGCCACCTGGTGGCCGATCGGCGAGTTGCCAAACCGGAAATGCCCGTTTCAGCTCGGTCCGTCCCCTAATTCCGTCCGGCCACTCGTTTATCGTCCCGGGACTCAATCCACACACCGTGGACATGGATCGTTGCCATAACTCAATAAACAATATGATTTGTTTAGCATATTAGTATTATACAAACCGGAACTGGATCGCCCCGATCCCCACCACATAACTGGGATCTGTTTGTTCCACTCTCTTCGCCCAACGGTACGAGGAGACGGACGTGAGTTTCAGCGTTTTTCTTTATCATTTTCGATACAAACTGCTCTGATCAATATATCACCCATACTACATAAATCATTTAACGTCGGTCACGGAATTATAAACGACCCCCCCCCCCCCCCCCCCCCCTCCGATCACCCGCAGATGATCAGTCATAACGTTTAGGACCATGTATAGTTAAAACATTTTATATAGCATGGATCGGTATCAAACTGCATTTTATAATCTAATATATGCATTTATGCCTATATCTCACGTTCTATGAAATACTGCAGAAAACGATAAAAAACATTATTATACTCTAGACGGTATTTTCGTATGAATGTGTGAATGAAAAAGTTAAACATTCCTACATCCTGAACGATAGATAATTGATGTTGAATGGGCCATAGTAATGTCAATTTAGCAATACAATTTAAAAAGTTATAGCCCTGCAAAGAAGGTAAACATCTCCATAGACAAATAGCGCTGGCAGATAATGGTTTAGGATGATCAAAGTGGTGGCATAGAATGGGTTGGCGTCTCAAAAAAAAAGAAAAAAAAACACAAACACACAAGGATGAATGGGGGGGGGGGGGGGGGGGGGGTGACTAAGGTTACACTGTTATGAAGAAAACCGAGTCACATATGAGCAAACAAATCTGATTTGGGCCACTTTCACCTGCAGTGTGAACGTAAGAGCCGAAGAGAAGGGAGTGGAGAAGAGACGGATCTCGAGAAGTTTCTTATGAATATGGACCCAAATGGGTTGTGTTCTGGACACTGACCTGACAAACCAGTCCGGCTAATGTCTGGATACAGGCATCGATTAAGGTGTGGTCTAGGAGTATAGGACGAGGACTGTAGCTCCTGTGCTGAATAATGCTGGGGCTGTGACACATCCTCTTTTTTTAAGTCTAGGTGGTCGTGGGTGTGGTGGTTGGAGGGGCTCCAGTCCCTCAGTTAACAATGAAAAGATGGACGCTACTATATAGGATCCTTGGACAGACAGCCCTGAAAAGCCACCTGTTCACAAAGGCCTACGCTGCTGAATATTGCTCCACTTCTACAAGGGCTATTTGCATATTCTTGGTATCTAGGGACATCTATGGACCTCATGGAATGTATTCACAGTGTCAGAAATATTGTGTCTATTACTAGGCTTGCTTAAATTGTGATGAAACAAAGGAGAATATGAATTATGATTTTTCTTTGCATCTTTGACAGTGAATAGCACCATGCTAATAATGACCAAACATAAAAACTGCCACTGATCTCGTTCAGTACCTTCTTGAGATCATGTGTACAAAAAATCTAAGGAAATTAATAAAGGGAAGATGATTAAACAGAAGGTTCTGTAGATACAGTACTGAATTCTCCCATCCGGACCAATGCCATTTGAAATATTATTATACAGTAGAATATAGACTAGGAGGCTTATATTTGCTAAACTAACGTATTGATGATAATATACATTCTACATGCTGTTGTGACATGTTTATGATGTTAATACTTGAATACGTTTGAAATTAAAATCGCAACCTTTATACAGGTTAAACATGCTTCTAATTTATTTGGTAAAAAAAAAAGGTTTACAGCGGTTTGCCTTAAATAATGTTAGAGCGGTCAGGTGGCGTAGCGGAGATTGCGCTCGTCACCAACGCATGAGACGCTGGGTTCGAGCCCAGCTCTCTGCGTTGCTACCAGCTTGGCTGGCCGTTCATACTAATACAATTGGCAGTATTAGGGGGTGGGAAAGCTGGCGGGTGGGAATCTGGCGTTGTCAGACAGGTCAGGTCTCGGCGCTTGCTAAGCGGGGCAGGACTTGGTGGAGATACTGTAGCGTGCCCTCCCACACGTTACACTTCACCAATGAGAGTCCTCACTGCCAAGTGAAAGGAGCGTCACTGGCTTGACGGCGCACGTCTCGGAGGAAATCAGAAAATCAGAGAAAAATAGGAGAAAGAGAAGGTAAAAAAAAAAAAGAATACCGGTAATAATAATAATGTTTGGCACACAAAGACCAAACTGAATGAAAGATATAGGCTACATTTGTCAAAGTATTAACTTAGTGCAAACAAACAAAATAATTAAACCTTTCTATTTTTGTGGCCACATTATAGATAAAGGCCATCAACATAAATATGCATATTCTCAACCAGCACTAGACTTTCCTTTCTTTAAAATAAACACAACAAAACAATGTCAACAATGTTTAAATTCCCTGATTGTCAGTTCTTAACTCTTTCCCTGCCAACAACGATTTTATACGTGTTTGTCCGCCAATCGTTGAACGCCAACCACGTATATATACGTTATTATGATCATTATTTATTTTATTCGCTATTTGCATTCATAATTCATCCTGGAAGGCTGTGGTACTGTGTGACAATGTGTCTGAGATCGCAACGGTCCGATACCGCCACCTGGTGGTATGCGGCCGATGTCACACTTACTTTCTGAAGGAAGTATGTGGCTGTGCGTAATTGAAAGTCATCCGGGCGGAGTTTTTCTCACATTGAATCGCCAGATTCATTATGCTGTTGGGGGTTATGGCCTGGGCCAAATGGACATCAATGGAGAGCAATTTAACGTCAATTTCAGCTTGGTTGTCCATTGTTTTCGTAGCCATCGCCCTGATCAGTGTATGCTGTTGTACTAACGAATGCCTTTATTGACAATCAATTAATCAGAGACGACCCCCCCCCCCCCCTTTCATGCGTGCATGATGGAACATAATATACCGATCATATGCATTTTAATTTTTTATTGTAGCGTGTATAGGGACAAAATGCCAATGGATCAAGTATAATATGCGTCACGGCCTATAACTAGCCTCCCAGGAATTATCCTAGACCACTCTAAAACTATACTTATATTCACCACGGTATAAAACGACAATGTATGGATGGAAAAAAATATTCCTTTTTCACATCTTGAACGATAGATACTTTACAGCAAACCGCTGTAAACCTTTTTTTTTTACCAAATAAATTAGAAGCATGTTTAACCTGTATAAAGGTTGCGATTTTAATTTCAAACGTATTCAAGTATTAACATCATAAACATGTCACAACAGCATGTAGAATGTATATTATCATCAATACGTTAGTTTAGCAAATATAAGCCTCCTAGTCTATATTCTACTGTATAATAATATTTCAAATGGCATTGGTCCGGATGGGAGAATTCAGTACTGTATCTATAGAACCTTCTGTTTAATCATCTTCCCTTTATTAATTTCCTTAGATTTAAATAGTTATAGCCCTGCAAACAAGGTGAGCGACTCCCACCGTTTACAGCGCTGGCGGTAGCTACTATAGGATGAGGCTAATGCATGGCGTCCAATGAGTTAATGGAACGATTCGTTTTCCGCTTGAAATTAAAGTGCAGTATTTGAAATACAATGAAAGGAATATGGCTGAATTTCTTATCAAAAGGAAAAGTGTCACTGTGTTAATTAAAATAAATAAATACACAAACAAATTAGAAGGCCATCAATATAAAATGCAGCATAAATCAAACTAACACACACACTGTACTGTTTCAAAACAACACTGCTCTGTTCATTCTATTCTATTTTTAAAATAAGTACATTGTCTGTCTACATTTATTTAGACTAACATTATTTAAATATTGAGTGCAACACAGTAATTGTGAAACGTAATTCACACACGGAACTGTCTATGGGTTGGGGGGTCCGCACGGACAATTTGGCGTGTGGTACCTTCGTTCTCAACTACCTACAGTGGAAGTTGAGTGGAGTCGACTCAAGTTGATAGATACCATGCAGTGGAAAAGCGGCAATAGTCCCGGTTGGAGTTAGTAAACACAGTTGTATGTTAGCCTTTTTGGATGTTGAATAAACGTCATTGTCTTTCGACACCCCGCCTCAGACTCCCATTTTATCCTCTGCTAGCTACGGTGACATTTCATTGATGTCTGATAATGATTTCACTGGCTGTATTGGAGCTGGCGGCCTATCAACGTGCATTGTACTTGTAGCGTCACAAACCGTGCTAACGTTATGTGTATGCCTATGTGATGTTAATGCCTATATGTTTTTAAAGTAGTAATGAAGATTGATTCATATTGTGCTTGCCATTTCCACGGAATTTCTACGAACTGACTAACACCTGCTGCTGCAGCCAGCACTTCACCTCTCCGTGCCAAATGAAAAAAAAAAAAAAAAAATGTCACATCCCCTGAACCGAACAATACACACATGCCCCGGACCGTAGAGGTAGAACCAAACGGTGTACGGTTCTCGAATGTGTACCGTTCCACCCCTAGTATTATGACTATAGCCCTTTTCTACCTTGACAACATCAGCATTCTAAATAGGCCCCTTTGTCGTCATGCTTGTGTAGCACCCTGAAAATATTATTCAGAAGTGCTGACTTGCCTTTTATCTCCCCTTGGTGCACCAAGACATAGTAACTAGTTTCCATTGATATTCCCTCGAACAATGACACAGGTTTCTCCTTCTCCTACCGGCTGGAATATGGATTATAAACAGTAACACTGGATCATATTCTTCCACCCAGTGCTTCTTCTGTGGGGCTAGTTGGCGGTACCAGCAGGGGGCAGCGGTGGCAGGCGGAGCGTACGAGAGAGACAGGGAAGGAAGCAAGTCAACTGAGACGGAAGTGGGAGGAACCAGCCTCTTCGACATTGGACTTGGATGTGATCGGTCGTGTCTAGACAGAGCCCCGTAGTGGACCACACGGGTGAACGTATTGAACTTGAGTATATTACGGGTTATCCTAGAAAAGTAAACGTAGTAGCGTGTTGCATGTTTCCCCAATGAATAACCCTAGTGATACAACAAGTTATCCTAGAAGAAATGCGGTATAGCCAGGTGTGGCTTATGTTAACGATATTCCCTCTAGTGAGGTGCCCCGCCAGTGTGACTTGAAGAGGACCGGTGTTTAGAGACACCCTGCGTCATTATATATTGCGGCTAGCAGGAGGGCTGTTTGGGACCCAAAGAGTAGCTTCAGTAAAGGTAGGGCTAGAGTATTGCTGCGCGTCTACCCAGCACCGGCCTTCAACAACCAGTCTTTGCCGGCGTTCGACGTCTGCTCTGCCCCGGCTGTCTTCAGCCCAGCACGGGAGTTCTTCCCGTCCAGCAGAGGTCGCCATCACCCAGCACGCGCTCTCAGCCCGCTACTGCTTCCTCTGCTCCAGCCCCGCTTGCTAGCGCCCGTGACGAGAGCGTTCGACGCCATCTTGCTACCCGGACAGTGGTGGCGCGGCGAGGACGCCATCTTGGTTGAGTACATTAGAGCGTCAGTGCTCCGGATCTAATTGCACAGTACACAGTGTGATGCGGCCTACGGGTGAAGCTAACGTTGCTAACTACAGTTCATAAGGGTGCCCCATAAACATATGCCGGCATTAGTTTTTTTTTTATCCACTTTTTCTCCCATTTTTCTATATTTTCTCCCATCCCAATTTCGCATCATCCAATTCAACCCTCTCCTGTCACGAACGCTGTTTCTTGCCTCCCACAAGCCGGCTGCAATGTGGACTAAGTCATACATAGCACAAGTCCCCTCCGGTACTTGAGGTAACAGCAGTCACATCTTTTCACCTGCACAGCTCGATCTCTCAGTGGCGAGGAGTAACACGTGGGAGGCTCACGCTGCCCCCGACACTTCCTGATTCTACTGCGCAGGTGCACCAACCGACCTGTAGGAGTCGCTGTCCACAACGCCTGATCCCCACCCATCAGTTTCCCACCCCCTAATACGGCCAATGTGTATTAGTATGAACGACCAGCTAAACTGAAAGCAATGTGGAGCGCTGGGCTCGAACAGTCGAGCCCAGCGTTTCCGCATTCGTGGCGAGCGCCTTGCCCACTACGCCACGTAGCCGCCCACATATGCCGGCATTAGTATAGGACTCTTGTTTTGGTAAAGTGGGCCCACCTTTTTGATTTCCTTTGAGTGTGATAACGTGTTGGTTCTTTAATAATAATTTCCCATCTAATTAACCCTTTCCCTGTGGGGAGGTTACATACATCATAAGTAAAGCCTTAGAGAGGTATTATTCCTACCATATAATTAAAACCTGAGAGAGGTATTATCCATGGTACTAACCCAGACGTGGGTGATGAGTCAAGCACATTGAAGTATATTATCCCTGGTACTGACCCAGATGTCATTTCTTTCATTTATTTGCATTAATCTAAAAATGTTTGGACCTTATGGTGTTCTTGTTCTGTTCTTGACTTATTGTTATGTTTTCTTCTTGACTTGTTTAAAGAAGACCTGTACGGCCCATGGGGACATTAACGTGTGTTGTCGGGCCTTATAAATAAATTTGATTTGTGGGTGTATAATATAAGTGTCTATAAGGTATTGAGTTACAAACTGAGTAATAGTAGGACTTCCTTCTATTTGACCATTCCTATTAAATCTTTGTAACTGAACAGTACAAATTAATATAAAGCATTAGATGGGGTTCTGTGTGCGTGTCCATTCCTGTGCCCAGTAGTAATCATTTTGGTGTGGGTAACGTTCATGCAATTAACCCCTTCCTATTCAACCTTTCCCTTCTTACTGTAAGGTTTCTAGTGTCACTGAGGGAGGGTACTGCTTGCGGGGGGAACCAAGTTATTTATTTACCATTCAGTCACTGGGTGTGGGAGGGTTAAAGGAGTAATTGGGGGAAGTGAGAGCGAGTTGGGGAGTACTGCTGACCGCCCTGGAAGGGAGATGAAGACCAGATTACCAGACCAGGTTGGTAAATCCCGGGCCCCATCCACCCTCACTGCCAGCCTCCAGTTGATGCTCCAGACCCAAAGACGGAGGTGCAGTCAGACAGAGATCTACTGTGTCTCGCTACCCAGTGGCTGTGCACACCCGTTCCCACGAAGCAGGGATAATCCACCCTGCTACATTTGGTAATACAGTTGCGGACAGGAAATAAACAGGAATTCCCCTGGCAACGGAATACTTCTGAAAAGGTTAATGACAAAAAGATGGAAGTATCAATCCTGTATCTCAGAGACATGAATATATGAAATAGTCCTTTTTGTGTTGGGAGTCTCTTGTGACATCTTCTTTCTCTGCGTCTATCTGACAAGGGAAGGGCAGGCACCATTCAAACGGGGATAAATCATTCAGGGATATGGAAGTGTGTGTGTGCGTGTGCGTGTGTGTGTGTGTGTGTGTGTGTGTGTGTGTGTGTGTGTGTGTGTGTGTGTGTGTGTGTGTGTGTGTGCGTGCGTGCATGTGTCTATGCGGGGGGATGTCTGTGGCCGGGCCTAATCCCACTAATGCAGTCTGAACGATGACATCATGAAAAGGACACGTTTCCACCCAATTACATCAGCTCATCTCGGGCCTGGACTAATAGGCAGACTGCATTATCTGTCTTCTGCTACTGTTCAATACACGCGGATAGGCTCTCATATACGAGCAGACACGCACACACACACACACACACACACACACAAACACACACACACACAACAGGGACATAGTGTTTGAGTGTATGGTATCAACTAGAGATTAACTGTAGAAGTGACGCCAAGCTGGTGGCAGCGTTTCAAGCCAAATGGTTTTCAGTTTATTTTCTCCAACGTAACTCACAGGAACCACTCAGTAGGACCTCGCTGCCTCCCGCCGTGTGTCGTCTCACTCAGACGCTGCAGTCAGTGATCCAAATAAACAGGACCAAACTTGACAACTTCTGCTTTGTAATTGGTATTAATAAAGATGTTGAGTTTGGGCGCGTTAATTTGGGCCCTTAATTGGAGGGTGTATACAGTCTTTTCGACTCCCTGTGAGTTCCTCCACCTGCCAAAGGTCTATGTCCTTTAAGCAGCAGAGTTCAACTAGGTGCTCTAGTGAGTACAATGATTTCACAAAAAATCATCAGGTGCTCTTGAGACAATGATCCCAGGCACTCAAAAAGTGTAAATTGAAGTTAAGTTGAACCTTTATTAATCTCCTTGGGTAAATTCATCCTCTGCGTTTGATCCATCCTAACATTTAGGAGCAGCGTGGCGCCCTGGGACCAACTCCAGTTGTAATGCCAGTACCTTGGTCAAGGACAATGGCAGGAGCATGTCTTTTGTCTAGCATGTATTTTGGTGTGGGAGGAACCCAGAGTACCCGGATGGAACATACACAAACACAGGGAGAAACATGCAAACTGCACACAGAAAGAGCCCCTGCTGAGGTAAGAGGAAGGAACATAATGTTGAAAAGCCTTTATTGTGGCACGACTACATAGTTTTAAAAAGCCGTGTTTGGACCAAGCTGGTCTTCATCAGGGCAAGATAGGTTGCTACGGTTCACCCTTTCTTTATCAATGGGGTCGTCATCACATGTGTCCAATAGAGGGAAAACACACTAGTGATTAGGGATGCCCCAATCACGTTTTTTGCCACCGATACCGATCACCGATCGTCTTGAGCCATATCGGCCGATACCGATACGATATCGATCGTTTTTTATTAAAATTTTTATTTCTTTTTTTATAAAATATATATATATATATATAATCATACTTGTAGTTGTATTATCTGCGAGACATCGCCACCACGCAACAAGTCAAAATGCTCGCTATCTGCACACAGCTCCACTGTCTGTGTGTACTCGAGTAGCCTCCAGCTACGGCCAGGATTCTCCGGAGCTGCAGCTGGACCCTATTGATCACATTCAACATGCCCTCAGCTCGAATATGCATCGAATCAGTGTTATAAGACATTGATATCAGGAGCTATCTGTAGCTACTGCTAGATAACGTTAAGACAATGCCTCAGTGAACTATTTAGTTTAATGGGACGTTTCGTTTTGAACAGTGAGCTAACGTGAGCTAACGTGAGCTAACGTGAGCTATCATGCACTACTAGACTTGCTGGAGCATTTGTTGATATCAGGAGCTATCAATAGCTAGCCGGCTAGATACCGTTAACAATGCCTCATGTAGTCACTGGGTAATTTAGTTTAAACAGTAACGTTAGGTAGCCAACGGCTCGGTAGGTAGCCAACGTTAGCTCACGTCGCATGCACTACTAGAGCAGACTGTTGCCGGAGGCTCCTCCTTATCCTCCAGCCCCAAACAATGGGTGCGGGAGGTGCTGGAGGAGAAGGAGGAGCCGTACGCTGCAAGCAGCACTGTGGAGAGAAGAGCGAGTGAGAACTCTCCAGATAATTGGATCATGTTTTCCGTGTCATCGATCGGTTTTGCAGATCGGCGAAAATAAAACATTATCACCGATCACCGACCGCATATTTATACTGATTATCGGCCTACTAGTGATCAATCAATCAATAGATTCAAGAAAAACACAACACATCAATACAATGACAACATGTCACTAAATTAAAGAAAATATATACACGTGTTGATCTGATGAAGACCAGCTTGGTTTTTAAAACTATGTAGCGGTGCCACAATAACAGCGTTTAAATATATGTTCCTTCCTGCTATACTCTGTGCCCCTGGGATCCCATCTTGTTTCTATCATTTTCTTTGTTGGACTGTACATCAGCTGCAGTATAATCTTCAAATTAGTTACTAAACACAGCATTCCATCGTAGCGTCTCATTCAATAAACGCTAATTATCGTTAATTATTACATGGCGTTTTCACATTCGCCGAAATGCTTGCTTGTGATTGGTCAATAGCGCTTGTCAGAGGTCCTTTATTACTCGATAACGGACATCTGCCGAACAATAATGACCGCTGTGCGCAGCTGTAGCAATCAAGCCCAGTCATCAGTGCAATCAGACCACAGACCTGCCGGCTGCCGCCCCGGCGATGACAGCGGGAGCGACAGAACAGAACTGCGTCTGCATTTGATCTCGTCTTGTCGATGGTGTACAATGAATTAGGTATATTGTTAGTAAGTTAGCCATGTAATAAGCGGGATAATGTATAGCCTATACTCGGTCATTGTCGCAAAATAATTGACCTTCACTGACGTTTAAAACACCTCGGCGAGGCGCTTCGGTAGTTTTGTGGGACTGTGTTTACTAAAAAAGAGCAATTCATGAATTTTTCCAACTGAGACTCATTGGCCTTGCCTCATGTTATCTGAAATTAAGAGAACACAAATGCGCACCCCCCTATACACCTCCCAAAAGTAGGTGGACACTAGTAAATGTGATACTTTTTTTCTTTTTCTTTTTACAAAAACATTCACTTTTTTTACATAAAAAAAAATAGCACTTTTATTCACAAATGTGATCTAGCAGAACTAAAAATGGCAAATATGAACCATATATTAGTCTGTATTGCTTGTAATTGAGACAGTTAACATCTGTTAAGTATTTTTACATTATTTATATGGCTATACTGTTTTAAAGCCAACACACATTGGGCGAGTAACAAAAAACGCAAACACCACACAAGGGTGATACTCACGATGAACATGGTGCGGAAGTTACTGAGGTCGGTGAACAGCTCCTCCACCGAGGTCTTCTTGGGGTCGATGGCGAAGTACTCCACCATGTTGCAGTACAGCGTCTCCATGTTGCCGTGCATGATCACCAGCTTCCCATACTGCACCCTGGCACACTGAGCGAAGCTGTGAGGCCCAGGTCAAGGTCAACACGGGTTTCAACACAGACAACAGTATGTTCTTGAGCTGGATGAATGTGAACAACTCGAGTTGTGCTTCAGGAAGGGAACTCTTTCGCCAAGCTTGGGAGATAAGGCACAATACTTTGTTTAAAACAGAGCTGTGATCTGTATTTATGTAATCCACATTAAGATAATGTAATGTGTGATGTAATAATGGAACACTGCAATGGTATTTGTGGTGTCTTATAAACCCATGAGGGTTGGGCACTTTGTGTGCATGACAAACCTAATCAATCAATCAATCAAAAAAAAAACGCACACACACAGGGATAACCGATGTCTGTGTGTTTCTCTTGAAGGCTCTGTGACCCTTTAAACACAGACTGGAAACAATCCAGTGTGACAGACGGACGTGGTGTTGTGATGTGCTGCAGTGACAGAGGAGGTACAGTGTGTTGGTGTGCGGGGCGCAGATATACTGTTTACACTTGTAGAAGTGTTAGTCTGAGGGCCTGGTGGGGCTCCAGTGGGTGGAGTTAATGATGTTCTGTGCAGAGACCCCCCCCCCCCCTTGCATGTTGCAGCATCTGCGCCTCACATATGGCTGCTGGTGAAGTGTGTGTGTGTGTGTGTGTGTGTGTGTCTGAGATGTTCTCAACCTTTAATACCGTGCACAAAAAAGCACAGTCTCAATTAAAAAGCAAAACAAAACCGCTCACCTCGTTGAGATCAATACTTAACCTTAACCGACCTCAAGTCACCCATGAATGTCAATCCTTTTAATGACTGGACCACACATAAAATACATTAAACTCTGCCGCTCCCCCCCCCCCCCCCCCCCACACACACACACACACACACACACACACACAGGTGAGTACACCTTTGAAGAAGATGAAAGCCTGGTGCCAACAATAGAGAGAATAGGTTACTGGGAAAAGGATGATAAAGAGAATAGCTGGACAAAGTCAAAGCCAATACTTAATTTCTACAGGGGCACGGCAACCACTGCCACTGTGTGTCTGTTGCAGCCATAACGCCTACAGTCCTGATCCCATTTTGATGAAACTTCACACATGATGACAGCGGGCAGAGGACCCCGATTCTCGAATATCTTTCAAATCACTCAACGTATTTGATTAGAACTAATTTCCACCGTTGTCCGTTGATATCAATATTGAGGTGGGGGACAGCAGCCCTTGCATGGTGTAGGCATCTCTCTCTGTATGTTTTCTGGTACATCTTTGGTACCATTACAGTGTTTGGTTCAGGTCCTACCTGGAAAACAGAACCTTCTCAGTGAACCTAACAAACTGCTCCTCCCAGAAAGCAAACCTCACCCACAGAGTCCCACATGGTTCGATCATGGCTCCCATTCTCTTCAACCTCTACATGCTCCCCCTCAGTCAGATCATCACTCGACACAACATCTCATTCCACTGCTATGCCGATGATACACAGATCTACCTAACACTCACCACAGATGACCCCTCTGGATTAACCCGACTAAAAGACAGTCTGGGAGATATCAAAGAGTGGATGTCACAAAACTTCATGCAGTTAAATGAGAGCAAAACTGAAATTATTCTGTTTGGCACACCCACCTCTGTCACCCAGATCACCAACAACATGGGCACTCTGTCCACCCTGATAAAACCCCAGGTCAAAAACCTGTGGGTCTTTTTTGACTCTGAGCTGAAACTGAAAGACAAGTGCGAGCAGTGACTCAGTCCTGCTTCCTCCAGCTGCGCACCATTGCAAAAATAAAAACATTCCTCTCCCCCAGCGACCTTCAAAGGGTCATCCTCACCCTCATATTCTCAAGACTGGACTACTGCAACGCCCTCTACTCTGGTGTCGCAGACAATACATAAACCGCCTCCAACTCGTCCAGAACGCAGCCGCCAGGCTCGTGACGGGCACCAAGATGAGGGACCACATCTCCCCAGTCCTTGTATCCCTACACTGGCTCCCGGTAAAACAGCAAATACATTTCAAAATCCTCATGTTCACATACAAAGCCATGAACGGTCTCGCCCCAGCCTACATAAAATAACTCCTGGTCCTGGGGCGGCTGGGTGGCGCAGCGGACAATGCGCTCGTCACCAACGCAAGAGACACTGGTATCGAATCCAGCTGTCAGCGTTGCTTCCGGCTTGGCCGGCCGTCAGCGGGGGGGAAGCCGGTGGGTGGGTCTGGGTCGTTGTGGACAGCGACTCCTACAGTTCGGTCCGGGCTCCTGCACAGCGAAGGGAAGGATCTAAGAGAGGTAGTGTGACCTTCCACACGTTACACTCTCTCAGTGAGCGTCTGCGCTGCCAGGTGAAAAGAAGCGGTGGGCTGGCTACACATGTGTCTGAGAAAGCATGTGATAGTCTCCGCGATCCCAGGCCGACGGTAGGGGGTAGAGTGCGCAACGACCATGAATGTGATTGGGATTTGGCATAACGACTAACATTGGGAGGGAAGAAAAACGGAAAAAGAAGGGGGGGAAATATAATAATAAAATAATAAAAAATAAAAAAAAATAACTCCTGGTCCAATCAACCAACTCCAGATCCCTCCGTTCAAACAACCAAATCTGCCTAAAAGTCCCCCACACACGACTGGTGACAAAGGGAAACCAGGCTTTCGCAGCCGCAGCACCGACCCTCTGGAACAAGCTCCCACTCAACCTGAAATCTGCAAGCACCCTACGGACCTTTAAGGCCATGCTCAAAACCCACCTATTCGCCATAAACAATCCATGAGCTAGTTTTTTTTTATTGTTGTATGTGTGGTGTATTATGTCTGTCTGTTCTCTATCTGATTGGTTGGACTGCCTGTATTTTTTCTGTTTTTCGTTTTGTTCCTGTCTTTTTTTGTTTATTTTCTCTTTCTCTCCCGGGATGCGCCCCGGGCCGATGTAACTATTGGCTGAGGGGCGCAATATAAATAAATGTATCATATCATATCATCAATATGGTGACAGTGCAAAGCTGAGTGTGTCTGGTCCACCAGCATAGTAGAGTAGCAGTATGCACTAGGGATGGGCATGAGTAATACATCATTCAAATACACCTCCAAAGCTCGCCGCCTCAAAACCGACCGGTTCCCCCTTGCCCCCCCCCCCCCAATCCAACCCGATTGATGTCTGTTCCTGTCGCTCTGTCTTTTTGTGTTACCTCATCCTGTTTTCCCCCTGTTTCCCCCATGGTCACATATTAATTTTTTTGTTTCTTTGTTTTTACTATAACTACTGTCAGCAACTTCGGGTCATTGAGAAGCGCTATCTAAATAAAATTAATTATTATTATTACTATTATTTATTCCAACACTATCCGTTTAAAATGAACATTTGATGGTGCTCGATTATTATTTTCTTATCACTAAAAAGTGCTTGTTTATGCCACTGAAACAGAGATCTCGCTCTGAAATCCTGTGAGGCATGAGTTGTTGCAGGAAGACAACACTGGTCAGCTGTGGAGCATTGTTGCATTGGAAGCTAGCTTAGCATTATGTAAACGATAAAAACAGTGGTTCTTGTGTATGCATTTCCAAATTGTGCCAACACCATGTCACACACTTTGTGTAGTGTTCATAGACTAGTATTACTGTAACAGTAACTGACTGTTTTGACTGACGATACACATTAAGCATCTGGTATATTGCTGTGCATTGTGCATATGAGCTGGATAACCTAGAGGTGGAGGAAAAAGCTAGAAGCCATCCTGGAGAACCCCTCTCACCCCATCTACGAGGATGAAGAGCATGTTCAGCCTAAGACTCATCCTCCCCGACACACCACAAACCGCCTGGGCCGGTCCTTTATACCGGCAGCCATCAGGCTCTACAACAAAGGGCTCGGGAGGCCGGATTGGCCGGTTCTGCTGCCAGAGCTATCACTGTCACAACTCGGGACTTGAGAACTAGAGACTCACATCACCGTACAGACTATCTTGTTTCTTTGCACTAGACTAGAGACTCATATCACTGGACTCTAACCACTGGACTATCTTGTGTTCATACTTTTTATATTATTACCGTAAATCCTCTAATAGTGGAGGGTACTCGAATAAAGGACGGGCCTCTTATATAAGCCGGGGGTTTGATACATGCAGACAAATACAGGCCGGCTTCCAATACAAGGTCGCAAAATAAAGTTTTTATTTTATTTTTCATGCCGTGGTATAGAATGAGATAAACTCTTGCCAATGCTAATTAAGTGCTGCCTCCTACTACACTGACTACATTAATGTTTCCCTCTCGTTGGCGTTAGCTTTAGCATTAACGTTAGCTAACGTTGTCATGTCTAGATATGTGGTGTTGGCTGGATGACGCTGGCTTCGTTTGCAAACGTTAACGTTCGCTATCTATATGGCCTTGGCAGGCAGGGCTGGCGTTGTCCAGTTTGCATTACAGATCATGATGGCTATGATAGCGTTAGCTAAAGATACTGCATGTTACTGTATCAATGCAACTCGATTCGACTGAGGTCGAGAAAGTACCACACACACAATCGTCCCCGGACCCCACAGCCTATAGACAGTTCCAACTTCAGTGTGTGAATTACGTTAATCCACCACAGTTTCACCCTGACAAAGCAAATACTCATGTGATCTGTATATGTTTATGTCTAAATAAAATCAATCAATCAATCACAATTACAATTGGCCAGTTTGTGAAATTAAGGCCTGCCTCTTATATAAGCCTCTCTCTAATACAGGCCTGGTGCTCTTTGCAGCTGAGTTAAATACAAGACCCGTCCTATATTTGAGGATTTATGGTATACTGTATTTGTATCTATACCTTAAGTGTATCTATAGTGTATATATACTGGACTGTATAGGACTATGAAGCTATGCATCCCCCACCCTGTATCCCCCCCCCCCCCCATGCTGCTTTGACACCCGAATTTCCCGAAGAGGATCAATAAAGGATTATCTTATCTTATGTCCGCAGAGCAATTGAGGAAGAGGGGCCATCCCAAACATTGCATTTTAGTCAGATGAAATCCAGCGTGTGGATAATCTTTGTCCTCTAAGTCTGATCCACCAGGTCACCAATCTGACCTGCTGAGTCATGTGACTGAGTTGCCCTTCGACCTGCAGCGGTAGAAGCTCGCCTGACTAAACAAAAACCACTGGATGCCATTTTGCCAAATCAGCATGGCTGTGAGCCTGACTCTTTAACCTGTTACATAGCTTGCTTGGGCATGGGTTGAATTATATATATATATATATATATATATATATATATATATATATATATATATATATATATATATATATATATATATATATATATATATATATATATATATATATGAGTATAAATAATATAAAAGTTGAATGCTGTTGTATCTTTAACATGGGTCTCCATCAATAGGCTTAAGGAGAATTGTCTTTGTGATGTGTGTCCCTTTGTTGTTTTTCTCATGCTGTATGTATTCCTTTCATGTAGTTCCAGCATCATATGATGTGATGTGTCTTTATTTATTCAACATGTTACCATGTTCTATTATATGGTGTGTTAACTAGGGTGGTGTTCCCCTTTAATATTGTAATGCCTTTATCTTATTGTGTCTTGGGGTGAATGCTTTTACTGTGGTCATTTTGGCATTAGATTGTCTTCACTTTTTGCATTGAAGTGGCTTCAAACCACAGTTTGTTGTTATTGCGGGGGTTTTGGGAGCTCGTAATGTCCCTGCAGCTTGTGAGTAGATATCTAGAGTCAGCATGGAGTGCTTCAGTAGATATCTAGAGTCAGCATGAAGTGCTTCAGTAGATATCTAGAGTCAGCATGAAGTGCTTCAGTAGATATCTAGAGTCAGCATGTAGTGCTTCAGTAGATATCTAGAGTCAGCATGGAGTGCTTCAGTAGATATCTAGAGTCAGCATGTAGTGCTTCAGTAGATATCTAGAGTCAGCATGTAGTGCTTCAGTAGATATCTAGAGTCAGCATAGAGTGCTTCAGTAGATATCTAGAGTCAGCATGGAGTGCTTCAGTATATATCTAGAGTCAGCATGGAGTGTTTCAGTAGATATCTAGAGTCAGCATGGAGTGCTTCAGTATATATCTAGAGTCAGCATGGAGTGCTTCAGTATATATCTAGAGTCAGCATGGAATGTTTCAGTAGATATCTAGAGTCAGCATGGAGTGCTTCAGTAGATATCTAGAGTCAGCATGGAGTGCTTCAGTAGATATCTAGAGTCAGCATGGGGTGCTTCAGTATATATCTAGAGTCAGCATGGAGTGTTTCAGTAGATACCTAGAGACTTGATTGATTGATTGATTGCTTGAAAACTTTATTAACAGATTGCAGAATGGGTACAATACAGTACAGCTCAATACACACAATTGTTAAGGGGATGCAGACCAGAGAAAGACTTTCGTCTTGTTTACATCAGGGTCCCCCATTTTCAATTCATCAGGACATATATGACATACATGACATACAGATAGTCAGTACTGCTACATCTATACATTTATGACATACCAGATTTGCAAATACAGTACTGTTTGTGATACAGAAGGAGTCAAGAAAAGGGAGTATATACATTTGACGTAGAAACTGTACATTGGAGGAGGTTGGGTGGGGGGGGGTTGGGTACATTGGGATATTGACAACCATACTGGGTAATTTACATTGGAGGTGGTTGGGGGGGGGGGGGGGGGGGCACACTGTATAAACAAGTAAAACTGTACATTGAGGGGGGGGGGGAGGAGACACTGTACAAACAAACAAAATTGTACATTGGACTATTGACAAAACCATACTAGGTAAATGACTGTGCATTGGAGGGGGTTGGGTTAGGATATTTACAGGGGCCAGTGTTGAATTGCAGTCAGCATGGAGTGCTTCAGTAGACATCTAGAGTCAGCATGGAGTGCTTCAGTAGATATCTAGAGTCAGCATGGAGTGCTTCAGTAGATATCCTTAGTCTGGGAGAACTAATAGTTCCTTAGACATCCTTAGTCTAAGTCTAAGTTCACAGAGAGAGCAAAGTGCATAATAGTAAAAGACAGTAGTGAGGTTAGAAGTTGTTTTTATTCCACCTTCTTATGTAAATAATATAATTTGACCCCAACTGTAATAATAAAAAGTAGGGATGCACCGATCCGATATTGGTATCGGCCGCCGATATCAGTAAAATAGCTGGATCGGGTATCGGTAAATAAAATATATATATCGGATTTTTCTTTTTTATAATAAATAAAATAATAAATAACCATTCAGTACATTTATATCTATGTGTTAATTTGTTACATTTAGTTTCACTAAGTTAGGAATGTTTTAAGTCAAGCATGATGTTGCCTTGCACAAAATAATGATCCCAGTCTCTTCCACACAGTGACAGTGAGGCACAGTTTATTAATTGAATGAACAAAGTTTATTTTCTGTCTTTGTTTACAACAAATCAAAAACACACTTGTGATCCTTTACAATTCCAAAAAAAAAAAAAAAAAAACGCCAACGTGAAGTTATAAAATTGAACCCCTGAACCAAACGCTCTACTTGTGAGTATCATTTCTTCTTGCAAGCAGTAGCAACACTATGGTACTGCAAAATGTAAATGTAAATATCTGCACTATATTGAATTTATATTGAATTGTCTCTATTGATTTGCATCACATTGCATTGAGGCCTGAAATTGAGCGCATCACTGTGAAGGAAGGGTGTGCTGCATTTACAGCACAAGATACAAATTTGTGAGAGCAACACGACATGCAGCACAATAATAATTTTATCTCCATCATGATCGGGGGAAGCCACAATCTTAACTGAAATTTAAACTGGATTTATCACCCCCGCCCTAACATATAGACAAATAGCTAAAGCCTTTCGATCCCTCTAACCAAC
Organism: Notolepis coatsorum; assembly: GCF_963971535.1. Classification (NCBI taxonomy): domain Eukaryota; kingdom Metazoa; phylum Chordata; class Actinopteri; order Aulopiformes; family Paralepididae; genus Notolepis; species Notolepis coatsorum. Next base: position 93,116,785 of record NC_140166.1, read on the forward strand.
TCGGCTGATCTCATAATTGTTGTGAGGAAGGAGCTGAAACAAGCAACCTTCACACTTGACACCGAGTCCCTCAATGTGACGAAACACTCATCACACATGAGATCAGAGGCAAAACGAGGTGTGTGTATGTGTGTCTGTGTGTGTGCGTGCGTGGCGCGGTGGAACAGGTGTGTGTGTGCCGCCTCTCTGGCCCCTGGCGCACCCCTACGTTACAGCCCAATTGATGGGCCTATTTTCCCTCTGGCCCCGGCTGAATCTGGAACAGTGCTGGGGGCTCGCGGCTGCCTCTCCACCGCTGGGTAAATGCTGTTCAATAGGTGCTGCTCCCTGATTGACTTGTCAGCCTTTCGGTCACAGCCTGTGCCCTGGGGGAGAGCGAGAGGCAGAGCAGGGGACACGGGAGGAGAGAGCCGTGGCAGACGGGCACGGTGGGATGGAAAGTATCTCCTCCCACCGAGACCACCTCGCTCCGGCGTGCTCTCTTAACGGCTATTATCAACCGTAACTACATTCTGGCTCTTCATCTTTTCTTCTCTTTCTTCGCCTTCATCATCTCACATTTCAGCTTTGGCGTTTCCTCTCCTCGACTTCATCTCTTTGATTCTCCTCTCTTTTCTCTCCTGCCCTTTTCGCTCCTCCCTGACGGCTCTATGATCTAACCTCACGCCGAGACACATTCAGATGTCGCCGAGACACATTCAGATGTGTTATAATGCCGCAATAAGCCAGCAGTTGATGGCGTATCTCAGTGCTGTAGGAGCTTAATTTGTCTCTCCGATATTTTTTTTTAATAAAAAACATTAACTGATGTAAATAATTGACGTGGATCATAAAGTATGGCGGCGTCAGGTGGTGGAGAGGACATGTTGGGTGGTTCTACTCGCGGTGTATATCTCTGGAAAAGGGCAACCGGTCTGGTCTTGGGCGTAGCCAGCAACCGGCTCTGGTTCCCCGGGGGCCTGACACACATCAACAGCCCCAGGGCTGCTGGTCAGAACTGCGTGAGGAAGGACAGGTCGGAGGTGCATTATTGAAAACACACACACACCGGGTCTGTCAACCTCAGTGGAGCGTGAATAATTAACACTGCTGCCAGCCACGGACCCGGGAAGCAGGAAGGCATGGACCTGGACAGACAGAGATGATGTAGGAAGAGAATGCATGTGTGTGTGTGTGTGTGTGTGTGTGTGTGTGTGTGTGTGTGTGTGTGTGTGTGTGTGTGTGTGTGTGTGTGTGTGTGTGTGTGTGTGTGTGTGTGTGTGTGTGTGTGTGTGTGTGTGTGTGTGCTAGAGCCACTCCCACCAGCAACAGGTCCAATGTGTCTCACATGCTTTGCATCTGCACCATCCCTGTACGCAGTGGTGCAGTGCTGGTATAACAGCGTTATACCTCGGTCACTGAGGCTGAAGTACGCGCAATCGCTTTTTACATGGCATTATCCAACCGGACTCCCGGAGAAGCATGCAGCTGCAGAGCCAGCAGCGCTCTCTGGGCCGCGCGCTGACGGCCGCGCTGTGAGGCAATAGTATCCAGCTGCAGGACGAGAGCAACCAAAAAAAACTGTGCATGCGCGCGCACGCACGCACGCGCGTGGAGCGTTTGACCTACTGTCAATTTGCCACTGCACCACTGCCTGTACGTACTGTAAGTCATGGTAAAATCCTGGAGCAGCTCATTATGGAGCAGTCCTCTGGACTAGTTAAAACAGTTCAACTGATCCTGGAGCAGCTCGTAGCGGAGCAGTCCTCTGGACTAGTTAAAACAGTTCAACTGATCCTGGAGCAGCTCGTAGCGGAGCAGTCCTCTGGACCAGTTAAAACAGTTCAACTGATCCTGGAGCAGCTCATTATGGAGCAGTCCTCTGTACTAGTTAAAACAGTTCAACTGATCCTGGAGCAGCTCGTAGCGGAGCAGTCCTCTGGACTAGTTAAAACAGTTCAACTGATCCTGGAGCAGCTCATTATGGAGCAGTCCTCTGGACTAGTTAAAACAGTTCAACTGACTCTGGAGCAGCTCATTATGGAGCCGTCCTCTGGACTAGTTAAAACTCTGATTCCGTTGAATAACCCGGTGCATGTGGTTTGTATGGACCAATGATTTTAAGTGTTATTAGCTAAATATGAGCTTATAAAAATCTCTGCGCATTGCACTGGAAAAAGGGCGGTTTAGACGCAAGGACAGGAAAGCCGTCATGAAATCGTTGTAATCCTAAGGAAGAGGAGACCCATGGCTTTCGATAGACGTTTACATTTAATAAAACTACACTACCCAGCTCACACCAACCATTTTTCTCTTACAAATATTGAAAATTGTGTTTATATCTCACGTGTTGAACAAACCTCAACGCTGTTGCCATAGAATACAACATAATATTGTTTCTTTACCTTTCTGTGAACGTCTAGGAAAAATCTGGGTCACAATCCGATAAAAAATGGCAGAGCTATGGTGGACATTATACAAACGTAACTATACTTAGTACAGTAGATTTCATTCACAGTCTTTGCTGCCCTGTAACAGGCGCCTGGCGGTACTAAATCCAGATTTAACTCCAATTCCACTCCATTGTAAAGAGGAGATTTGGGCTGATCCATAGATGTATGACTTGGCCATAATAAGGTAATTTATACGCCTGATATTCTATATTCATATTTCAAATTGCATGTGTCCGGATGGTAAAAATCAGTAGGCCTACTGTATCTACAAATGGTCAATGTTAGCATGCCGTTATTCACCGTCAAAGATGGAAAAAAAACCTACTACTAATAATAATTTATATTCTCCTTTAGTTCGTTACAATTTACTCACGCATAGTAGCAGACACAATATTTCTGACACTGGGAATACATTCCCGAGGTCCCTAGATACCAGGAACATGCAAATGGACCTTGTAGAAGTGGAGCAATCTTCCATTTACTTGGTTATGTACTTTTAGGCACATTTTCTGAAAATATGGCTAGGGCTTATGATAAACATTCAAACTGTGATACTATGGAAAAAAACTAAAACCCCAAAATGTTCTCACAATCTAACTTCCCGACATGAGCCGCTTGCTGCTGGGCCTGGTCACATATCTGCATTGGTTGTCATGGTAACAACACATGGCATGGCCACATTGCTGTTGCCGTCTTTGATCTCCAAACTATTGGCATATTTCAACTTCATGACTCAGAAGTCATTTTACTTTTCATCAGTGCTTTAATATGAAGTCTTATTGCTTTTTGGCTCGGGGCAAAAACAACAACAACAACAACAACAAACAACCTCACAGCTGATGAAATACTTATGTCACAAAATGTAACAACGTGATATTGATCATGTTATTGCAATGGGTAACGGGAAGGAGAATAGTGTTCACACACCCTCTGTATCATTCTCTCTCACACACACGCACACGCACACACACACACACACACACACACACACACACACACACACACTTCACAATGAGCCACTCTCAAGCTCCACATTCTCTTAGATTTACAGAGGAAAGCAAACACTTGTGATGGGAGGGTCAATAAAAAGCAACAGTTGTGATTGGGTGGTCAAGAAATAGCCAGAAAATAAATATTTGTTTGACCGATCAAAGCATCAGTTGAGACTGGAGGGTTGTGGAAAGAGGGCAGGGCTTGGGACAGCAGAGTAAAGGTCAGCTCGGTACTCATTTCGTCAGTAAAATCTATTATACTACTTCCAGTGTGTTGACCCAATTATAGGCAGAACATTTCTATTTCTGAATGCAGTTCTCAAGAAAACTCCAGAGTATACGTTTTCTAATATCGTTTGCACTATAGTAGTGTTTGTTTGCACTATAATAGTGTGTGTACTATAGTAGTGTGTGTTTGTACTATAATAGTGTGTGTACTATAGTAGTGTTTGTTTGTACTATAATATTGTGTGTATTATAGTAGTGTTTGTTTGCACTATAATATTGTGTGTACTATAGTAGTGTTTGTTTGCACTATAATATTGTGTTTACTATAGTAGTGTTTGTTTGTACTATAATATTGTGTGTACTATAGTAGTGTTTGTTTGTACTATAATATTGTGTGAACTATAATATTGTTGTACTATAATATTGTTTGTTCTATAGTAGTGTTTGTTTGTTTGTACTATAATATTGTTTGTACTATAGTAATGTTTGTTTGTTTGTACTATACTGTTGTTTGTACTATAGTAGTGTCTGTTTGTACTATAATATTGTTGTACTATAATATTGTTTGTACTATAGTAGTGTTTGTTTGTTTGTACTATAATATTGTTGTACTATAATATTGTTTGTACTATAGTAGTGTTTGTTTGTTTGTACTATAATATTGTTTGTACTATAGTAGTGTTTGTTTGTTTGTACTATAATGTTGTTTGCACTATAGTAGTGTTTGTTTGTTTGTACTATAATATTGTTTGTACTATAGTAGTGTTTGTTTGTTTGCACTATAATGTTGTTTGTACTATAGTAGTGGTTGGTTGTACTATAATGTTGTTTGTACTATATTATTGTTTGTTTGTACTATAGTAGTGTTTGTTTGTACTATAATATCATTTGCACTATAGTAGTGTTTGTTTGTTTGTACTATAGTAGTGTTTGTACTATAATGGTGTGTTTACTATATTATTGTTTGTGTGTACTATATTAGTGTTTGTTTGTTTGTACTATAGTAGTGTTTGTACTATAATGTTGTTTGTACTATATTATTGTTTGTGTGTACTATAGTAGTGTTTGTTTGTACTATAATATCATTTGCACTATAGTAGTGTTTGTTTGTACTATAATATTGTGTGAACTATAATATTGTTTGCACTATAATATTGTTTGTACTATAGCAGTGTTTGGTTGTACTATAATGTTGTTTGTACTACATTATTGTTTGTTTGTACTAGGGATGCCCCGATCGATCGGCCACCGATCGTTATCGGCCGATACTCAGTATAAATATGCGATCGGCGATCGGTGATAATGCTTTATTTTCACAGATCGTCAAAACCGATTTAACTCGCTGTCGCTGAGTTCTGTCTCAACACCGGGTGGTGCGGCGTCTGCTCATCCCTCCAGCACGCATGTAAACACGGGTCTAGTAGTGGTCTACTCTAGTGGGACGGGACATGGGAGGACGGCGTCTCGTTAGCTTAGCTACCGTTACAAAATGACCCAGTCAACTATTCACTTTTAGTTTAATACATGATGAGGCATTGTCTAACCGAACGGTATCTAGCCGGCCAGCTACCGATAGCTCCTGACATAAACAAACGCTCCACAAAGTCTAGTAGAGTGTATGATACCTGTTAGCTGTTAGCTGTTAGCTGACGTTAGCGCAAGCTAGTTCACTGTTCAAAACTAAATGTCCCATTGAACTAAATATGTCACTGAGGCGTTGTATTAACGTTATATATCCGGCTAGCAGTAGCTACAGATAGCTCCTGATATCAATGTCTTATAACACTGATTCGATGCATATTCGAGCTGAGGGCTTGTGAATGTGATTTTTTTTTTAAACTTACATTTTTTATTAACAGTTATTTAGACAGACAGCACTTACAAAAAATAAATAATAAAAAATGAAGAGACTAGCATCACAATAAAAACAAAAAGAAAAAACAGTGCACATAAATATTTACATGGGTATCACATGGTTAGTTGTCTGGTTCCCCTACTGTTGTTTTCTAGGTATTTGATACAAAGGCTGATTGTGTATCTCCCTTAAACAGGCATAAACAGGTAATTCCTACTCAAAGACAATAAATGCTGACTAAGGTTTGTATGTGTGATCTGGGTCCAGAGACCCTCCTTTAGCTTCTTTCTTCCCTTCTCCTTCGTCCTTTTTTTTTTTTTTTTTTTCTCTTGTTTATTAACTTTCACTTTGCCTTTTGGTTCACCCATACACAAACCACATCACCCCTGAATATTTAATATCACACCGTTAAACAGACATAAATAATAAGGTATAAAAGCATTCAGCAATTGTAATATCCCAAAAACAAATTAGAAAATATTAACTAAAGTACAGGTGTGTGATATGGGTTCATAGACCCTGCTTGAACATCTTTCCTCCTTTACCCTTCGCTCTCTTGTGTTGCATTTGGTTCTACCTCTGTGATGTCGTTCTCGTTCCTTTTATAATCCTCCCACTTTCCCCATCTTTCCCCAAATTTCTCTTCCTGTAACCTCAGCATGTGTGTTATCCTTTCCATATCCTGTATTTCTTCCACTATTCCTACCCATTTTGCTATTGTCGGTGGGTCTTCCTTGTACCACAGTCTCGTTATTGCTTTTCTGGCCGCTATCAACATTATCTTTATTAAATATTTGTCCCCCCCTTGTATTCCCTCGTGTGTCAGGTCTCCTAAGTAAAGCACCAGTCCTGTTTGTGGTAGCCCGTATCCTAATATTCTGATCATTGCTTCCCCTATCTCCTCCCAATACCCCTTCAGCTTCTGACATCCCCAGAATATGTGCGTGTGATTTGCCCCCTCCTTCCCACACATCGTCCAGCATGCTTTTTGTGTTGGTGCATATTTTCCCTTCAGCTCTGGGGTTATAAAGAATCTGATTATGTTTTTCCATCCAAATTCTTTCCATATTCTCGATCCTGTTGTTGAATGTTGTACCTCACATATGTTCCCCCATTCCTTCCCTGTTATTCCTATCTCTAGTTCTCTCTCCCATTTCTCCCTTATATAATCGGTCGTGTGTCCCTTGCTGGTCATTATAGCCCGGTATATTGCTGATATTACTCTTCCTTGCCCCCCTTCGTATGCCCATACTATCATCTTTATTATTCCATTCTGTTCCTCGTATTTGGCCCCCCTTATTTCTTTGTTGTAGTAGTCTCTAACCTGTAGATATCTGAAGTGGTCCCTGTTTTCTAGTCCAAATTTCTCCTTTAATTTGTGTAGTGTCTGCATTTCTCCCTTCTCTATCATTTTGCATATTGCTGTTGCCCCCCCCCCCCTCTCCCACCTTCTGAATCCATGGTCTAACCTCCCTGGTTTGAATCTCTTGTCATGTGCTACCCATCTCAGGACCCCTGACTGCTTCTCCAATTTGTGTGTTTTTACTACTCTGTTCCATATGGTCAAGGTGCATTTGGTGATTGGATCTAATAGTCCCTCTTTTTCTTTAAATAGTTCCCTATCCCCCACCAGAGCTTGTACCTTGTATCCCTCCCCTTCTTTTTCAATGTCTTTCCATCTTGCCTCATATCTGTCGTTACACCAGCACGTCACTGCTCTCAGTTGTGCTGCATAGTTATAATCTTGTAGGCTGGGTACTGCCATCCCTCCCTCTTCCTTTGGTAGTTGTAGTGTTTTATATCTGACCCGTGGTCTTCTCCCCGCCCATATGAACCTCGATATCAGTCTGTCCCACTCCCTGAATTGATTCTGTGGTATTTGTATCGGTAGTGACTGGAATAGGTACAGTAACCTTGATAGTATGTTCATTTTAATGACCTCTATTCTTGAATTGAAGTCCAAGGGCATTACTGTCCATCTCTCTAGGTCTCTCTTGATGTTCTGATTTATCTGTGTATAATTCGCCTCAAACAGTTTCTCCACCCCTCTCGTGATGTTCACCCCTAAGTATTTAATCTTGTCCATGTCCCATCTTATCCCGTACTGTTCTCTAATTTCCATCGTTGGAGAATAGTTCCATGCTAAGGTCTGTGTCTTTGTCACGTTTAGTTTGTATCCTGAGTAGTGGCCATATTCCTTCAGTAGATCCATCAGTGCCGGGAAGCTCTTTTCTGGTTGCCTCATGTATACTATCACGTCGTCTGCAAATAGGCCTAGTTTATATTCCGTTCCCTTTATCCTTACTCCCTTGATGTCCTCGGTCTGTCTGATCAGTTGTGCCAGTGGTTCTATGAAAACGGCGAAGAGCGTCGGTGAGAGACAACATCCCTGTCTGGTAGCCCTCTCTAATCTGATTCTATCCGTCAAGCTGCCATTCACCTTAACCCTCGCTGTCGGTTCTTGATATAGCGCCTTGATCATCTTCATCGCCCTCCCGTTCAGTCCGAACCTCATCAATGTTTTATATAAAAATGTCCAGCTCACACTGTCGAACGCTTTTTTTTCTGCATCTAGGCTAATCAGTACCGCGCTACCCCCTTGTTTTTGTATCTCCTCTACTATGTGTAATGTCTTTCTCACGTTGTCCTGTGTCTGTCTCCCTTTAATAAATCCAGTTTGGTCTTCATCTATAATGTCTGGCATAAACGTCTCAAATCTTTTTGATATTATCGATGTATACATCTTGTAATCTACGTTGAGTATGGACACAGGTCTGAAACTACTACATAATTCCCTATCCTTCCCTTCCTTCGGTATCGTGGTGATTATGGCTTCCTTCCACGAGGGGGGCATTTTCCCCTCTTCCATCGTGTGTCTGAACACCGCCCCTAACATGGGTGCTAATTCAGTTCTAAATGTCTTGTAGAATTCCGATGGGAATCCGTCGCTCCCCGGAGACTTGTTGTTTTTAGCTCTACTAATTGCATCTTCCAGTTCTTGTTCCGTAATTATTTTATTTAATTCTTCATTCTGTTCTTTCCCTATCGATGGTAACTCTAGCTTCTCCAGATATGTTTCTATTTCCTCTTCTCCCGCTGCTTTTGGCTGTGTGTATAATTTCTCATAGTATTCTCTAAATGTCCTCTCTATTTCAGCTGGGTCCCTCAATATTTCATTAGTCTTTGTATCCCTTATTGTGTGTATCGTGTTCAACTTCTGTTGCGTTCTAATTCTCCTAGCCAACAGTCTGGTCGCTTTTGGTCCCCCTTCATAGTACGTTTGTTTCATGAACCTCGCTTTCTTTTCTATTTCCGTCAATAATTCCCTATTTATCCTGGCCTTTACTTCTTTGATTTCTCCGAGCGTTTCCTGTTCTTTTGATATCTGGTGTCTCCCCTCTAGCTTCTTCAGCTTCCCTATCAGATTGTGATATGTCTCCGTTCTGGCCTTCTTCAGCATTGCTGTTTTTTCCATCAATTTCCCCCTTATCACTACCTTCAGTGTGTCCCATAGAATGTTCGGGTCTACCGCCCCGTTGTCATTTTCTTCCTTATATCTGGCTATCTCCTCCTTGATCTGACTCACCACCCCTTTGTTATTTAATATTCCTACATTTAGTCTCCAAATCGTGTTCCTCCGTCTCCCTTCTAGATCTACTGTCAGATATATGGCACTGTGATCCGATATGTCCGCCACTCCTATACTGCTCTCCCGTGCCCTGTAACTGTCCCCCGTCATCATCAAAAAGTAGTCTATTCTCGCATATGTCACGTGTGGGTGTGAGTAATGTGTGTATTCCCTGTCCATGGTGTGCATCTCCCTCCAAACGTCTGTAATTCCTATTTCCGTCATCTGAATATTCATATATCTACTGATGGGCGCCCGTCCTTTTCTAGTACTTGTGGTGTCTAGGTCGTGATTCAGTACTACGTTAAAATCTCCCGTACATATCAATATCCCTTCTAGTTCCATCACTATCATGTCAAAAATGGTCTCATATAAATCCCTCTCACTCTCTGGGGGTGCATAAACATTTACTAACGTAACCATTTGGCCCTCCATTTTCCCCTTCACCAGAACAAACCTTCCCTCCTTGTCTCTTACTTCCTTGATCAATTCAAATTTGACTGTATTTTTGATTAATGTGATTACTCATCTCCTCGGGTTTTGTTCAAAGGAACTATAGTATGCATTTTCATATCCAAATCTCTTCAGTTTCTCATGACCCTGTGCTCCCAAATGTGTCTCCTGCAGAAAAATCACTTCCATCTAACTTTTTTTACATTTCAACATCACTTTGCCCCTTTTTATCGCATTATTCATTCCATTAACGTTTAACGACATCATTTTTATACCTTTAACCCTTGTCATCTTTCTTCTTATTTCGTCTGTCAGTCCCCCCCATGTCACACTCATTCCCCCCTCCGGTTGGAGCCTCCGCTCTCTTCACCGAATACATATAATGATTAACATAAATAAAAAACATAAACTTTACATAAAGTGCTCCCAAGGCGTTCGGGGGGTCCCTGTGTCCCCCCCTGTCCCCTGCTGGTGGGTGAGGGGTAATTGCCCTCCTAGCGAGGGGCCCCCTCCTGACGGCTTGGGGGTTTGAAACCCTTGCCCCCAATCGCTCGTCATATTTGTCCAGCTTTCTTACTGTTTTTTTTTTTTGCTTTCGAGCTCCTGGTCAAAAGCGCTCCGTCCTTCCTTTTGATCAAAGACCCTCTTTTCTTGGTCCCTCTCAATGTGACTCATATGTTTCATTGTCCCTCCTTCCTCCCATATCCGTGTGCGGTGTCTCCCGTGTACCCCTTATTATTTTCTTTTCCTCTCCTCTATGTTCTATGTGATGTCCATTTATCCCCTTAATCCCTCCCAACTGTGTTACTCACAGCATGTGTCTATGTATCTGTTTCAGTATGTTCTGTGTCTCGCCTATCTAACCTAGTTATATTTCCATTTATTTCCTCCATCAGCTTGTGTATTATGTGTCTATGTATACGTTACGTTCATTTCTATATCCTGCCTCTACCTGGGAATGTGTGCTTATGCATATGTTATTTCAGTTTCTATACTTTGTCTCTATTTGAATAGTTTTTTCAATCTCTTGTGCGTGTACTCATCCGTTCGCCTCCTCCCGCCTCCTCTCCGTCTGGCCTCCTCATCCGTCTCCGTCCTCGCTCCGTCACATTTCACCTCCGCCTTCTCCTCTCTCCTCCCTCCGATTTCGGTCTCCCACTCTGATCCACCTACGTGCTCCCTCCAATCTCTGCTGCAGGCTCCGCGTCTGTTCCTCCCGCCTCCTTCCTTCTCCTTCCTCCGTCATCCTCATCCCTCGCCGTCTCATCTCTCGCTCCGCTTCTCGTGCCGTCGCGTACATCGCCGCCCCTTCCTCCCAGTGAATCCTTAGCGAGGTCATGGGTGACTGGAATCTCATTCCGTTTTCTTTCAGGGTTTTCTTCAGTCCCGCGTAGGACCTGCGTGTTATCGCTACCGCTGTCGAGTAGTCGTGATCAAATGATAGTCTTTTCCCTTCGATTTCAATCTTCTTGGTCCACGCGGTTCTGAGTACCAATTCCTTAACCTCGAATCTCAGAAAGTTAATAATCACCGCCCTCGGAGGTCTGTCCGGTTGTGGTCTCGGAGCCAACGCCCTGTGGGCCCTCTGTATCTCCATTTTTTCCAGTCCCGTTTCCTTCATTTGTTCTTTGATAAGCTTTTCCACATATAGGGTCACCGATTCCCCTTCGACTCCTTCTTTCAGTCCCCATATTCTGATGTTATTTCTCCGTGACGTCCCCTCCATGTCCGACATCTTTGTCTCCATCTGTTCTTGTTTCTGAATCACACATGTTAATACCTTGTGTATCTCCGTGTTCCATTCTTCCGCGTGTGCCGTTCTAGTCTGTAACTCGGTCACGTTTCTGTCCTGTTCCATCATCTTCTCCTCCACCCTTTTGATTTCTGTATTCATTTCACCTCTGAAGTCCTCCTGTTCCTTCCTCAATTCCTCCCGTAGCTTCCCAATATCATTCCTTATCGTGTCCGTGTTCAGTTTTATCGCCGCTGTTATGTTCTCCAGTATCCCGGCCTGCATGATCACGGCCCATCCTGGCATTCCCGTGTCTGCCCCAGCGGTACCTCCCCCTTCTTTCGCCTGGATTTTCTCGGCTTCGCTTCGGGGATTCTGTTTCTTCAAATTCTCTCCTCGTATGTTCTCCATTTCTATTTCCTTCACAATCGTTGTCTCTTCCTTACTTCTCGTGAGCATTTTCCTTTTTAATTACTTTTCGGGTATTTTTTTATCCGTTTTTTCACTCATTTGACCAGGAGCTCTATCGCACGTGTGTTTACCCGTCTGCTCTCATACCGGAAGCCGGGTCCAGCTGCAGCGCCGGAGAATCCTTGCCGTAGCTCGAGGCTACTCGAGTATAGGGTTCAGGTGCAGCTCCGGAGAATCCTGGCCGTAGCTGGAGGCTACTAGAGTACACACAAACAGTGGAGCTTGTTGCGTGGTGGCGATGTCTCGCAGATAATACAAGTACAAGTCTAATTATATAATATATATATATTTTATAAAAAAAAAAATTATATAAAATACATTTTAATTTCTTTTAATCAAAAACGATCGGTATCGGATCGGTATCGGCCGATATGGCTCACGACGATCGGTGATCGCTATCAAAAAACGTGATCGGGGCATCCCTAGTTTGTACTATAGTAGTGTTTGTTGATACTACATTATTGTTTGTTTGTACTATAGTAGTGTTTGTTGGTACTACATTATTGTTTGTTTGTACTATAGTAGTGTTTGTTTGTACTACATTATTGTTTGTTTGTACTATAGTTGTTACAAAGGATCAGATTAAACCGAATATATATATTTATTTATTGATATATATTGCATAGTATTTGTATATCGTTTGATATCCCTTGTATATTCCTTGTACATATACACGGAATATCCCTTTAGCCTACTACAGACCATAATATTTCATTCTCCTATTGGACAGCGGTCCACCGGCGCCAGGGACCGGCCTCCGGAGTCAGGTTCAAAGTCACCGTCAAGACATGTCTGGACATGCCCGGCCTTGCCCAGGGATACGCGACAGAAATGAGATTGGCACTAGTTTGTTCACCGTGCATATAAATACGGCGCAGGTGAATACAGAAGCACTTAGTCTTACTTAGTCAGAAGTCAAGAGTTACCAATAAGTTGAAGCCTCACCCACGATACAACGTGCGGTGAAGTATGGCCTGTTTGGCCCCAGAATAGAGCATTGAGACCGCGTGCAAATTAATAACTGAATTGTCAGAGTTTGGCGCTATACCGTCGAGTGCGACATATTTCTATTAAGTCAATAATAGTCTATTTGTGTATAGTGTATCGTGCGGCTAAAGTTCTACAGTGACCAGCATCTCCAACGCTTCCTCGTATTAGCTAGAGTTCTTATCCAGGCTGGGCTGACCACATGGCGCTTTCACCCGAGGAGACCTAGACGAGAACCGTATGGACATGGACACTGGATTAATCTACCCGACGACTACATAGCCCTTTGCGGCTGGAATATATTTGCTTTGGTCCTGTGATTTATGGAGCGGATAATCGCCGACGCCTGCACGTGTTGGATTTACCCCGCGAGGAGTCAAGTCGAGTCGGCGCCTCAGAGAGCATGAGGCCGACTAGCTTTCTTCACTGTGGAGCTACAGTCTACGGAGAACAGCTGTATTCGTCTGTGGATCAAGAGGCTATTGCACCGGCTCCTGTACCTGGAGTCTCCTTAGTCATCGTTGACCAGACTCTCTACTACCGACAGATCTTCTACCCCTGCTGGCTTACAACCAGGGGGACCCTTCCAGTATCTCCCGCTATATTACTAGTGTACCATAGATATAATTCCCTAAGATTCAGGTTGTATAATTACCTCCTGCGTAACCAGATAATGGACATTCATTGTTGATTTGCCTACGCATATTCCTTTGCCTTACAAGTGCATTCAAAGAATAATGTAAAGTATCTTATGTACCTTTTGCTCCATTAAATACTTGATTATACCTTTGTGTGGAACCGATTTCATTGTGGGAAGTGTTCATCATATTCATATATCGTGTACTGTATGGCCAGTAATTAAAGTACATAAAGCGGTAGTGGTTTAATGATACCATACTTATCAATACAGTCAGGGAATTGTACCCCTCAGTTACAATAGTAGTGTTTGTTGGTACTATATTAGTGTTTGTTTGCACTATAATATTGTTTGTTTGTACTATAATATTGTTTGTACTATATTATTGTTTGTTTGCACTGTAGCATTGATTGTTCATTTATATATATTTGTTCAATGTTTTCTATGCTGGGGGGTCTAGGGGGGAGGGTGGTTGATCTGGGACAATGGGGGGCAGGAGTGTTGTGTATGTGGTGTCCTGGGGGGTAGGACAGGGGAGGGTGGTTGTGGATGTGGGGGATGTGGTGTCCTGGCAGGGGGGTCTAGGGGGGAGGGTGGGTGAGCTGGGGCAGTGGGGGGCATGAGTGTTGTGGATGTGGTGTCCTGGCAGGGGGGTCTATGGGAGGGTGGGTGAGCTGGGCCAGTGGGGGGCAGGAGTGTTGTGGATGTGGGGGAGGTGGTGTCCTGGCAGGGGGGTCTATGGGAGGGTGGGTGAGCTGGGCCAGTGGGGGGCAGGAGTGTTGTGGATGTGGGGGAGGTGGTGTCCTGGCAGGGGGGTCTATGGGAGAGTGGGTGAGCTAGGGCAGTGGGGGGCAGGAGTGTTGTGGATGTGGGGGAGGTGGTGTCCTGGCAGGGGGGTCTATGGGAGGGTGGGTGAGCTGGGGCAGTGGGGGGCAGGAGTGTTGTGGATGTGGTGTCCTGACAGGGGGGTCTATGGGAGGGTGGGTGAGCTGGGCCAGTGGGGGGCAGGAGTGTTGTGGATGTGGGGGAGGTGGTGTCCTGGCAGGGGGGTCTATGGGAGGGTGGGTGAGCTAGGGCAGTGGGGGGCAGGAGTGTTGTGGATGTGGTGTCCTGGCAGGGGGGTCTATGGGAGGGTGGGTGAGCTAGGGCAGTGGGGGGCAGGAGTGTTGTGGATGTGGTGTCCTGGCAGGGGGGTCTATGGGAGGGTGGGTGAGCTGGGGCAGTGGGGGGCAGGAGTGTTGTGGATGTGGTGTCCTGGCAGGATTACTGTTTTCTAAATTGGGGAGGCTTTTAATCGTCAAGGTAAGAGGATTTTAAGTCATGGTATCCATAAACTTCAATCGGTTCAGATCCTTTGAAGGAATGAGAATATCAACAAACCTGTAGGGAACGTCAGGGTACTGTCCTGCCTCACTTCCAGTGATGAAGCTAAGCTATGCTAACGGAGCGTCTGTTCCCAAAGCTAAATGCACGCACAGAGACAAAAAAGGTATGTATATTCTTGTCTAACTCCAGGGAAGATGTTAAATAAGCTAATTTCCCAAAATGTTGGAGTTATCCTTTAAAAGAGCCACATCAACCTGTTTGTTTTTCATCAGTGTAAGCATGCTTTTGCGTTTGTGTTGTTTATTTAGTCCCTGTGGTTGCGTTTGTTTAAATGCTATGTTCATTTTCTTTTTGAAGAATGTTAATTGAAAAATTCAATAAAGAACTATATTAATATATTTTTTTAATAAAACCTCCTGTAAAGAACAGCTGAGCAGCTAGCGAGTGTTGTTAATATTTAGTGTGAAGTGGAAGCAGGGTTAATGACGATGCAGAGATAAACACATCACAACTACCTTGTCTTCATCACTAGAAGCCCCTGCAGATCAAACATGATCAAAACGTCCTGCTGACACGTCCCACGCTGGCCGTGGGGAAAGAAAAGGCCCCGACAACTAGCAGTACCCTGTTTACTTGTTGCCGTAATGAGACAGCCAGGACATGTGGCAGAGACAGTGATAATCATTCCATTAAACGTCCTTAAATGATGTTGAACCTCTGGAATATTTTAATCCTATGGAGTCAAAAACCCATTTAAAGTGTATATCCAGAAGCAATTGCAATGATAGTGCTTCTACGTGTGTGTGTGTGTGTGTGTGTGTGTGTGTGTGTGTGTGTGTGTGTGTGTGTGTGTGTGTGTGTGTGTGTGTGTGTGTGTGTGTGTGTGTGTGTGTGTGTGTGTGTGTGTGTGTGTGTGTGTGTGTGTGTGTGCGTCTGCGTGTGTGTGTGCGTGTGCGTTTAATTTATGATGTAGTAGAAAAGACTCACGCACATCCCAAATGTAGTCACGGGTGCTAGACTCGAATTAGATCTGTAATGTTTGTGGAAGAAAAGTCTGCACACCGTCTAGTGTTCCCAAGTTTTAATGTACTTGAACACAACGTTTCGGCCTGTGGCCTTTTTCAAGTGTCAACGACATGTGAAAAGGGGTGGGGTATATATACATATACAAATTAAAGGTCAAGGTTGAGCCAGGTCAATCAATTAGCCTATAGGCTACACATTTACAGACCATATTGCAGCTCAAGTGCCTAGAACATATGGTACATAGTAACAATAACAGTAGTACGGTAGTTTAGTAGTTACATGTGACACACCTTCACATGCCAAAATTGAGAAAATATATAATAAGAAAACTTAAAAAAACAGACAAATTAATTAAAAAAACACAAAATCAGGACAGAATGTGTGTATTTACAGGAAGGGTTTAATGTCAAACTCTTCATTCAGTCCAAGAGGGGCCATAGTCTGCAGGGTGTGAATATGGTAGGTCTCTCTCTGCAAAAGTAGTTTGCCATGGTCTCCTCCTCTCGCTGGTCTCTCTACCTTTTCAATGCCTGTGTATCTTAATGTGCTGATATTGTGTCCTGCCTGTCTAAAGTGTACTGCAACCGGGTTATGTTCATCACCACATCTGATGTTGCTGCGGTGTTCGCTGATGCGTATTTTGAGTTGCCGGTTGGTTTTACCTACATAGCACAGGCCACAAGGGCATTTGATTAGGTAGATGACATGAGTGGAGCTACAGGTGATGAAGCCACGGACTCTGAGGGTTTTACCATTACGTGGATGTGTGTAAGTCTTACTCTTAAGAGTATAGCCACACTGTGCACAGTTACCACACTTATAGTTCCCATCCGGGGTGTTATCTAGGAACGTGGGTCTGTGAGCCGTGGGTGGGCTATAGGATCTCACTAGTTGGTTTCTCAGGTTGGGGGGGCGTTTGTAAACTACGGCAGGAGGTTCCTTGAAAACAGCTTGGAGTTTGGGATCAGAGTTGATGATGTGCCAATGTTTATGTAGGATCTTTTTTAATTCAAAAACTACAGGAGAGTATGTAGTGCAGCACAGTGGGGACTGGTCCTTAGTGGGTCTAATTCTAGGTTGTAGGCATTCGTCCTGTGTGGCCACATCAAAGCGGTTAGCAGCTTTATCTATCCATTCTGTAGGATATCCTCTCTCCTGTAATCTCCTGCTCAGGTCTGTGGACTGTCTCTGATATAGACTATCGAGACTACAGATTCTCCTGGCTCGGTGAAACTGGCTGACCGGGAGGCTCTTAATGAGGTGGGTGGGATGGAAACTGTCACCCCGTAGTAAGGTGTTTCTGTCAGTAGGTTTACGAAATAAATCAGTATGTATAGTATTCCCCTCCTTGATAACCAAAACATCTAAAAAGCTGATGCTGCTAGAGCTGGCCTCCAGAGTGAAGTTCAAATTGGAGTTAGCTGCGTTGAGATATTTATGAAATGCCTCCAGTGACTCTTCACTCCCTGTCCAAATAATGAAAATGTCATCAATGTAGCGCTGATATAAGCGCGTTTAATTTATGATACCACAACCTTGAGTATCGCAAACAGCTGCAACTACATGCATCATTATGATCAACTACATGCATCATTATGATCTAAAAAGCTATAAAACCAACACAATAAATGTGTTTTAATTAATTATCAATATATGCATACATGTAAAGGAGCATCCGATAATGGGGCTGTAAAGTACTTAACAACGGAGCCCTGGGTAAAGTCATACAATCTATACAGATTCATTAGTATCATTATGTGATAACAGTCTTACAGCCTCTGTGGTGCCTTTCTCAAGCCAGACCGGTTGAAGAGATTAGTCCCGCCCACCTTGATTGTTTTGACAGCCTAGACCAGTGGCTCTCAACCGGTTTTGGGTCAACGGCCCCCTATTTGACATCCATGTCCCATAACGCCCCTCCCCCCCCTCCCTATCTGCCATCCATGTCCCATAACACCCCCCCATCCCCCCCCCCCTCCCTCCCTATCTGCCATCCAGGTCCCATAACACCCCCCTCCATATCTGCCATCCAGGTCCCATAACGCCCACCCGTTTCTGCCGTCCAGGTCCCATACAGCTCACTATCTGCCATCCAGGTCCCATAGCGCTCCCTCAACCTCCTACACCCAATGGAAATTCATATTTGTCTCTCAATGTTATGATTGCTTTCTGTTTTATCATGGGTATGTTTCTATTTGGCTCAGTTTGTTGGGTCAATCAAGCATGTCGGTGTCAAATTAAGGATTCTAATAATGTTTAAATGGTCAAATACAATCTGAATTTTGTCTTTTTTACTACCAAGTGAATACATTAAACATTACAGCAAGTAAACCTTTTCACACTTTCCCCGTTTCTGGATTTTGGATGTTGATTGTGCTCAATGCATGTAGGCTCCTCTCTGGTTCCAGTAACACCCCTTTTGATAAACCCTACGCTAGACAAATGTGGCCATGCAGCCGTGTCTGGCCGCTCTGTTTACTGGACTCTCCAAGGTGTTTAACAGAAGGAGTATCGTGAGTTGGACTGTCTTGGGCCTCACCGCGGGCGAGTCACCGCAACCTATCTTGAGAGCTGATTGGCCAACTAAACTAAACACTTTCATCAAGTTAGTGCCCTCACAAAGTCTCCTCCCAGATCCCAACAGTGACATTCTGACCTTCCACGCTCTGCGATGACACATTGCATTCATGCAAAATCCATCTCCAGTGAACAATATCTGTGCACTACTACCCACTGTGAGCCTGGGCCTGTGTGCATGTGTATGTGCATGTGCGTGTGTGCGGGTGCATATGTGTGCGTATGTGCGTATGTGTGTGTGTGTGTGTGTGTGTGTGTGTGTGTGTGTGTGTGTGTGTGTGTGTGTGTGTGTGTGTGTGTGTGTGTGTGTGTGTGTGTGTGTGTGTGTGTGTGTGTGTGTGTGTGTGTGTGTGTGTGTGTGTGTGCATGTGGAAAGGATATTGCCATTTTGGTGAAGAACATGTCGCTGGGATCGTCTGGGGAGGAGAAGGTCTCTAGGTCTCTCTCCAGCTGCACCAGCTGTCTCTCCATCTGCCTCAGGCTCTTCTCCAGATTCTCTGCTGACACTGGGACACACACACACACACAAACACACACACACACACACCACACATCCACGTGTGCACACACACACACACACACACACACACACACACAGACACACACACACACAAAGAGAAAAATGTGAAGAAAGCAGCGACACGTCAACTCCAGGTGAAATCAAAATCACAATTATCAGGCTTTAGAAGATCCATTGAGAGCAACAAGCAGGGGATGCAAGAGAAACTACTTCAATAGATTGTGTTTACGCCACAACTAAACTAACCACGACTGAGGAGAGCATACATTCACTGATGATACCCACGCTATACAGATTGTCCTTATAAAACACTTCTTGTATGAGTGTTTGAGTGCTTTCACACCTACGGTCAGCCTTTCATTGGACATAAGTTTGAAAGCTTAACGAACATACAGTATGTGAACACAAACAATCCTCACTTTGGCTTGTCCAGATACGACGTTTCCCAAATCACTCTTGGTGATTAAGTATGTGCTACCGTCTCTGCTATTTTCACCTGAATGTTATGTATGTATTTTCTTTTGTATCATAACATTAGTTTCAGTGTATTTTCAGCAATCCGCTTCATTGAATGGACACTATTTTGGGTTGTTTGGTCTGATTGCTTTCTCAAAGGGTTTCTCTCCAGGGTTAGTTTGGACTGAGACCACCTCTAAACAAGTTGTTTGGACCTGAACTTCATGCCGGTGTTCAACCCAAACAAACAAAATCAAGGGGGGTAAACGCTCCAGGGTTCCATTCAAGCAGACTAAACAAGGCTGCTACGAAAGCTCCCTCTGTGAGTGTGGGACTAGAAACCTTAAAGAGGACATATTATGGACACTGGGTTTCCCTTAGTCTTTGCATGGGCTTGGCAGTCTTACATGTTACTCGTCACAACAGGCAATCAATTAGCTTAGTCGTGTTTTTGAGCCGAAAACACGGTTTAGTTAATGTACTGTTTGTAAAGAGAGCAAGAGCGAGATAGAGACAGAGAGTTAATGTACTGTCCAGTTTGTAAAGAGAGCGATAGCAAGAGATAAGAGATAGTTTTTAAGTACATTAACAGCTGACTCGTTATATCAGGCTCATAGTCTGACTAGTGAGTTAATTTCTTCCAAGTTTGGACTCATGTGACCAGACAGAGACAGTAACTAGTAATTATTACAGTATAAGGGAAACGTATACAAGCCATGAAGGCAGCGTGTGTTTGAGGATAGAGTACAGCGGAAATAACCCTGAGAATGAAACGAAGACTGTGGGTTGTAGGGATGGGCGTGAGTAATATATTACTCCAGTACTCACCGTTTCAACTGAACGAGTGGTTTTCGAGGGTACTCGATTTTAAGTTTGTTTGTGCCAATGAAACAGAGAGCTCACTCTGAAGGCATGAGTTGTTGCAGGAAGACTATGCTGCTAGTACCACAAACTGTTTGTTGTGTTGGAATACAGCTAGCTTGGTGTTATCTAAGGCAGCGGTTCTCAACCCTAGGGTGCCGCAGAGAGCTGCCAGGGGTGCCTTGATATTTTTTATAATTTTTTTTAAATAATTTTTGGATTACAGAAAATTATCACTAAAGTGCTATCTGTTGCAGCTGCACTGTTTTCCATGAAAATACCATATTTGGATAAGTTTGACCATTTCTCAAAATCTGAAAATGAGTATTTAATAAAACACAGAAAAGGATCACCAAGTTACTCTGGATACAATTTTTTTTTACAGACAACATTGAGACAAAGTTCCCTGACACATCTCCATCCAAACTCTTGGAAGAACTCATTGAAATCTCATCTGATACCACCTGGAGAGCTAGTTTCAGAGTGTGGTGCTGAGTACCAAGTATCTCATGATGCAGCAGTTAAGGTGTTGATACCATTCAGCACCACATATCTGTGTGAAGCTGGCTTTTCATCCATGACAGCTCTGAAAACAAAATATAGGGCCAAGTTGAGCCTTGAGGATGACATGCATGTTGCCTTGTCAAAGATCTCCCCACGTATTGACCGTATTATTAGCCAGCAGCAGCAGACCTCGCATTGAGCTATAAATGTCCACTGAGTGAACAAGTGCTTATTTTCTGTATTTATTTATATTTTTTGAGAAATGGTAACTTGGTGTCCTTTTCTGTATTTAAAAACAATTAGGGCTGTCAGTTTATCGCGTTAATTAGATAAATTAATTACACAGCAAATTATCGCGTTATGAAAATTAACTCAAAATGAATTACAAACTATTTTCTTTTTTTTATAATATTTTGTTTGTATCTCATTCATTCCATAAGAATGTAGAATATGGGGAGCTCCAGTAGCTCACCACGTACCGCGAGTGCTATTTCAGCGCCGTGGACAACCGTGCTCGTCACGGATCTGGGGCTGAGCGCGTTCGAATCCCGGACGGCAGCCGTGCCTTTCCCAGAGTGTCTTCCCCCCCATCTGAACCCTTTCAGCCTGCTTCTGTCGGTCGAACTTGACCAAGTATGAATGCGATGAAAAAGCGATAAACGCTAAAAAGAACCAGCTGACTGGTCAAAGTTAAAAAAAAAAAAAAAAAAGTAGAATACACATTTTCAGATTTTTTTTTTAATATGGTCCATTTGCATGTTCTTGGTATCTGATTCTAGGGACATCTATGAATCTCAGGGAATGTATTCCCAGTGTCAGAAATACTGTGGGCTAGATCCACAAATAATGGATTGCAAGGTGCAAGTTGCACCCTTACTTACAATTCATTATGAATTGAAAATGGGGGACCCTGATGTAAACAAGATGAAAGTCTTTCTCTAGTCTGCATCCCCTTAACAATTGTGTGTATTGAGCCGTACTGTATTGTACCCATTCTGCAATCTGTTAACATTTTCATTCAATCAATCAATATGTGCGGTGATTGATTGAATGAAAATTTTATTTTGAGTAAATTGTAATGAACCAAATGAGAATATCAATAATTTTTTTTTTATCTTTGACTGAATAACACCATGCTCAAATTGACCAGACCTGAAAAATCTAAGCAAATTAATAGATGGAAGATGATTAAACAGAATGTTTTGTAGATACAGTACTGAATTCTGTCATCCGGACACATGCAATTTGAAATATGATTATATAATATAGAATATCAGGCATACAATGGTTATGCGATTAAAATGTGATTAATTAGATTAATTAATTACAAATCCTGTAATTAATTTGATAAAAAAATTGAATCGCCTGACAGCACTAAAAGAAATACATGATTTTCTGTTTTTGAGAAATGATCAAATGTATCCAAATATGCTATTTTTATGGAGAACAGTGAAGCTGCAACAGATAACACTTTAGTGATCCTCTTCTGTATTTAAAAAAATATATACATGATTTTCAGTTTGAGAAATGGTCACACTTATCCAAATATGCTATTTTTATGGAAAAGTGTGCAGCTGCAACAGATAGCACTTTAGTGATAATTTTCTGTAATTTTATTTAAAGAAATATGCTATTTGATTTACTACTACAAGCAGTGTAATGTCAACAGTACTAAGCCATTTAGACCTGAAACACTTGTTAATAATGCATTATATAGCCTGCATATACACACAAATGTGTTTCCCGGTTTCTTAAATAAACATTATTTTGAAAGCAAGCACTTTTGTCATCATTGTAGCAAAAAAGACAGGACCGGAAAAGCCTTTATCGTATGTAGGGGTGCCCTGGAATATTTGATTGAACACAGGGGTGCCTTGGCAGCATAAAGGTTGAGAACCCCTGATCTAAGGGATGGAAACGGCTATTGATACGAATGCCGTTCCATGAGTGGAGAGACCTGCTGCAGACAGAGTGGAGGTAATGTAATTATTACAAACGGTAACTGTTTTGAGTGCCAATAATATGCATTGAGTATCAGGTATATTGCTGTGCATTATGTCCATGGAGTGAGACATACAATCTGTAATGTCTGTGTGTGAGTGTGTTATTACTGCTGCCATGCACTTTACTATGTGTTCTAAACATAGATTTCCAAGTACCAACAAATACTTGAGTATTACTCAAGGAATTCATGCGAGTACGATAGAGAAAGAGCGAGATATATATAGAGAGAGATATAGAACGAGAGCGAGAGAGAGAGAGGAGAAAGCACAGCATTTAGCTGTGGTTGAGTTACATTGACTTAGTTTGAACTAGTGGGGGACCGCAAACAGAATGAAGAAAATCTGTCTTGAAAAGTTGTCAATTGTCTGAATCACAACAAGAAAATTATAAATAAAATATTCAGCCTATTGCAATGTTCGACGACCCTGCCGTGTTATTAGAGTGTATATTAGTTGTCATTCATTCATTCATGATTTTAGGGACATTTTAAAAAGGGGATGGGAAATAACCAGCACATTACTAGAGTGCAGTTGACAAGTTGGCATTGTTCTCTGCTAGCTTTTTTCTCCAGAGCAAAAGAGAAACCGCTGAAACCTTGCCTTGCGCTTTCTCCAGGGCATTCCTCTGACCAAAACATGTGCTACTTCTTGCATGTGTGTTTGGTGACAAAATGTAGTTTGAAGACCAGATAGACTTGTCAGGGATTCCCTCCTGGTGAAATATCTTGTAGTGTATAAACCCCTGTATCTGATCAGTCATGAAACCACAACGACATCACGACAACATACAGTACATAAAGTGAGTGGTGTCACGTGAACAGTAGTAGCGACAACAACGTTAGCGTTAGCGTTAGCTAGCGTTAGCTTGCCTCAACGACTACCGCCCTGTAGCTCTCACCTCCATAGCCATGAAGTGCTTTGAGAAGCTAGTAAAGGGCTACATCTGCTCCTCCCTCCCCATCAACATGGACCCCCTGCAATTTGCATACCGCCCCAACAGGTCCACGGAGGACGCCATATCCCATGTGCTGCACACAGCAGCATCACACCTGGACAAGAGGCAGGGGAACTATGTGAGAATGCTATTCATCGACTACAGCTCGGCATTCAATACCATAGTCCCCTCCATACTCATAGCCAAGCTCAGGGACCTGGGCTTGGGCTATGACCTCTGCCAGTGGGTCTTGGACTTCCTGACTGGCAGACCCCAGGTGGTGAGAGCAGGCAACTGCACCTCCTCATCCATCACCCTCAACATAGGGGCCCCCCAGGGCTGTGTTCTGAGTCCCCTCCTCTACTCCCTGTACACACACGACTGTGTGGCTCAGCGGAGTAGCAATACAATCGTCAAATTTGCTGACGACACAGTGGTGGTGGGCCTGATCTCTGCCAACGACGAGAGGGCCTACCTGGAAGAGGTCAAGGTCCTGGCGGGATGGTGCCAGGAAAACAGCCTCTCCCTGAACGTCAGCAAAACAAAGGAGATGATTGTGGACTTCAGGAGGTCGGGGGTCAAGGACTACAGCCCCCTCAGCATCGACGGGGCACCGGTTGAGAGAGTCAACAGCTTTAAGTACCTCGGAGCCTACATATCCGAGGACTTGACATGGACCACACACATTAACAGTGTTGTGAAGAAGGCACGACAACGCCTCTACTTCCTCAGGCGCCTAAGGAAGTTCCAAGTCAGCCAGAAGATCCTTAAGAACTTCTACTCATGTACAATAGAGAGCATCTTGACCGGCAACATCACCTCCTGGTTTGGGAATAGCACTGCACAAGACCAAAGCAGACTACAAAGAGTGACACGTTCAGCCGAACGCACAATTGGAGGGGGGCTCCCCACCCTCCAGAACATTTACTACAAGCGTTGCAAGGGCAAGGCTAAGAGAATCATTAAAGACTCCAGTCACCCGAACAACTGCCTCTTTGAACTGCTGCGGTCAGGCAAGCGATACAGGAGTCTCAAGGCGAGCACAGAAAGACTCAGAAGAAGCTTCTATCCCCAGGCCATCAGGCTGCTAAACGAACAATGAATGAACACTACACAACAACAACCACCAAACGCACATAGCACACACATCCACACGCACACACTCACTTTAAACAAACACACTGTAGCACCCACTCCACACACTTATAGCACACACCCACTTTAAACAAACACACTGTAGCACCCACTCCCCACACTTTATATTTATGGATGAAGGATTGCACTACAACTCGTACACCTTACTGTAAATTGTACCTAAAATTGTACCTCATCCCATTTCTGCTTTGCACTAGATAGTACTGTACATTAGTACACTGCATAGTATTGTGTATTGTATATTATATGGTAACTCAGAACATTGTACATATGTCTATACCGAACACTGTGACCTCATTTTCTTCTTCTAAATTCATGCTATATTATGTTATTATGTTATTTGATACTATCTTGTCTAGCACAGTCTCTGGAGCGTAACAGTAAGAAGCATTTTGTATGAAAGTATTCTGTACTTCTGTATGACAACTATTAAAGAACTTGAACTTGAACGTGAGTGAACTTGTCAGCTGTGTGGAGTTATTTTAAGCTCAAATAAGACCTCTACACTATCCAGCCGCTCCAGTGTTTAGACATTTACACTACCCAGCCACTCCAGTGCTTAGAACTCTACACTACCCAGCCACCCTAAAATAAATTCTAAACTGAGATGAAGATGTAGGAGATTTACAGTAGGGGGTCTGATATACAACCCAACTACAAACCTGTGCACCCAGGCTCATTGTGATCTTGTTGTCATAATGGTTTCTGCAGATAAAGGGGCACATTGCCCTGTTTTACAGACTTATGTCAGAGGTATCCAATGTTAAAATCATCGTTCCATGTTGGTCCATAGCTGTAGAATACGTCCAGTGACATGTTTTAATTTTCTATGTATTGATCTTTTACTGAAATGTTATTTTACTGTACTTTGCCTATTGCCTTACTTTTATTACTGTTGTCTTATTAATGTGATGCTTTATTTTTAGTACCCGGAGCTGCTAACTGGCTAACGTTATGAGAGCTAACGTTGCTACCTGCTGTACCCGGAGCTGCTAACTGGCTAACGTTATGAGAGCTAACGTTGCTACCTACTGTACAAGTGCATTGGTTTAGTGCACTTCCTACTTCCTACTTCCGGTTGCTGCTAAACAAGTACAAGTGCATTGGTTTAGTGCATTTCCTACTTCCTAACTGGCTAACGTTATGCGAGCTAACGTTGCTACCTACTGTACAAGTGCATTGGTTAGTGCACTTCCTACTTCCGGTTGATGCTAAACAAGTACAAGTGCATTGGTTTAGTGCATTTCCTACTTCCTAACTGGCTAACGTTATGAGAGCTAACATTGCTACCTACTATACAAGTGCATTGGTTTAGTGCACTTCCTACTTCCGGTTACTACTGAACGGACGTGTTTGTGCGGACCTGTTCTCCCAAACTTTCTTGACTGTTTTCATTTTTACGTTATTTTTTCTTTTAAAAAAACATTTTTTAACCATTGATCTTAACTGATCACTGTTAATTTATTGCTTTTATTGTTATATATGCCTATGTTTGTGTACAGCACTTTGAGCTACATGACATGTATGAAAGGTGCTTTATAAATACTTACTTCCTGACTTACTGACTTACTGACTTACTGACTTA
Organism: Notolepis coatsorum; assembly: GCF_963971535.1. Classification (NCBI taxonomy): domain Eukaryota; kingdom Metazoa; phylum Chordata; class Actinopteri; order Aulopiformes; family Paralepididae; genus Notolepis; species Notolepis coatsorum. The sequence continues at coordinate 93,143,147 of NC_140166.1, forward strand.
CTTACTTACTTACTTACTTACTTACTTACTTACTTACTTACTTACTTACTTACTTACTTACTTACTTACTTACTTACATGAAGCACTTTTTACATCATGTATTGTGATAGAGCTAACAATGCCAAACTGTTAACAGGTGAATACACCATATGTCCTGGAGAGAAGCACTCAACTCAACGTTCTGTTGAGAGTTGGTCATGGTTGACAAGTCAAGCTAGCAAGATAATATAGCATAGGGGTGGACGGTATAAACGGTATACGGTATAAACGGTATTAATTTGCTCTACGGTATGGATTTTGACTATACCGTGTAACCGGTAGAGCAGCTCTAAAATAGCAATGACGTCATGTAACCACAGCGCGACTATTTCAATCGCATTTGCCCCTAAAAATAGATAGAATTAGTCATAGATAATAGATATGTGCAAACTGGAAAAAGTTATTTAGGAGACTTCGCGCAGTGGGCGTGTCAACACGCAATTGTCATTTCATAATAAACACATATCACCGCGGCGCACAGCAAGTTTCAATTTCAGTTCCTGGCATTTTTAACCGGTGGAGAAAGGTATGAGATGTCCCTATCGTTTTTCTTATATGAATTATTCTACGTTAATAAAACATACCTAGTGATCAACTACAGTTTGCTGTAAACATTATGATATGCGTGTAGTGTTATGATAACGACGGCTGCAGCGGGAGCCGGGAGGACGGCTGCAGCAGTGGATTTGCGAATAGCATGCAGCTGCAGAGCCGCAGAGCCAGCGGCGCTTTCAGCTGAAAGCTGTGACCAGACCTGAAAGCACCGCTGGCTCTGCGGCTCTGCAGCTACAAAATCTAGCATCCAGCCCGGCTGTTTGCAATGGGAGCAGCACGGACTCGGGACTTATTTTATTTGGAATATAATGACTTTATACGCAAAAGTAGCCTAGTTTTAAGTTAAAATATTATAAATCTACATGCCTTGAGGATGTCATTCTTTATATAGCCTGCCTATCAGGCAAAAAAAATGATTCTAACGGAAACACTGATACCGTGATATATACCGTTACCGTATATGCTTCAAATTATACCGTGATATACATTTTAGACCATACCGTCCACCCCTAGCATATGGTTGAAAATTACCCTGACAAAAACAGATAAGCTGCTTAGTTTTTTAAATAGCTTCACATTTCTCTTCATCTCTAAATACATGTATTATGAGTAAAAAAATTACTTAAGTGTAGTAGTTAAGCTGCTCACTGAATATAAAGTTACACCCCACTGGCTACCAGGGACATACTGTAGTGTAGCAGACGTGCACTGCAACCCTGCCCAAGCCCGACGGGGCCCTACCCGACCCGACAGGTTCGGGCTGGGTAGGGCTTTGTTTTTAAATAAATAATTCGGGCTCGGCCGGGCCGGGCAGTGCCCTCTTTAAAAAAAAAAGAAATTTTATTGCGTTTTTTATTTTTATTTTTTGCTCGCTATACTCATATAACTAGGGTTATAGGATAACCTTAAGTTTCTGTTTCATTTTCGCGTAACATAGTGCTGTCATCAGAGAGTGAAAGCCTTGTGTCTGAGGTGTCAAGATGTATTAGTTAACAGATAACATTGGATGTAATTACCGCAGCCTGGAGGGAGAACTCGAGCGGAGCGCTGCAGGTGGACGATGAACAAATTAACCAGTCAACCAGACCGAAGTGGCATAGGTTGAAGTTGGAATATAGCCAGTTGGCGAACATTTTAATTTGTCCTTGGATGTATGTAGCCGGTTGGCGAAGTTTTGTTAACGATGTTCAACGCGTTGCTGACATCAACACAGCGAAGTGGTGAGTGACGAGTCTAATTATTAATATTTGCTGGTGTGTTCTGTTGTGCTTTCATTATATAATAAATGTTGCTGTGCTCGAAAAATCTGATTTCTATTTTCTGTTTGTTTGTATAGTGACTGAGTAGGCTATTGTGTCGTGTGTGTGTGTGTGTCAAATAAGATTCAAGTGTGTGAGTCAACGCAAGCGCTGGGAAATATAATTTGCGAAAAAGGCTATAGAATGGTTGTTAGTTTTCAGCATGATATGTGTTATTTAGTTAGACCTATAAGAAATGTTCGTTTTTGTTTAATATTAAACAGTATTAATAAACTAAAATAAAATGTAGTTAATATATAAACAGTGTTTAGAATATTTAAAACAAAAAAATTATAAAATTTTTGGCTATATAATTAATGTTTCTTTAGTTTTCACTATCTGTTATTTAGGTAGACCTATTGAACATTTTCATTTTTGTTTATTTATTAAGTTCATATAAAACCGTGTTTCGAATATAAAAAAAAAAAGAAATGTAATAATAATAATAATAATAATTTTTTTTCAGGTTTTCACGCGGGCTAGGGCTTAAAATATTATTTACAGTCGGGCTTATTTTCGGGCATGGCCTGAAGTTCACGGGCTCGGGCTGGGCACGGGCTTCATTTCAAGGCCCTTGCAGACCACTAGTAGCAGTGTGTCCCATTAATTACCTAGACTGTGGTGGCCCGCCACAGTTGTATAATGAACGGAACAAAAATGTAATACATTTTTTTTCTTTTTTATATAAAGTATAAAGTTATTTTATTTTTATTTTTTTTACAGTTTTTTTTTAATATAAAGTTTGCCTATAGGGATGTTTCAGTAGTATTGACAGTGGTAGTAGTCGTAATAGTAATCCAGTATATATTTTTATTTTCTAAAAAATAACCACTTTTGCTTCATTTCTTTGGTGGCTCAAATAAATGTATGCTCTAGTCCAGTGGTTCCCAAACCTCTCCTCAAGACACCCCAGCCGTTCCATGTATTTGTTAAATTACACCACCAGCACACCTGATTCAACTAATAAAGGGCTAGTTAAGTTGAATCAGGTGTGCTGGTGGTGGAATTGAACAAATACATTGAACGGCATGTGTAACTGAGGGGTACAATTCCCTGACTGTATTGATAAGTATGGTATCATTAAACCACTACCGCTTTATGTACTTTAATTACTGGCCATACAGTACACGATATATGAATATGATGAACACTTCCCACAATGAAATCGGTTCCACACAAAGGTATAATCAAGTATTTAATGGAGCAAAGGGTACATATTATACTTTACATTATTCTTTGAATGCACTTGTAAGGCAAAGGAATATGCGTAGGCAAATCAATAATGAATGTCCATTCTCTGGTTACGCAGGAGGTAATTATACAACCTGAATCTTAGGGAATTATATCTATATCTATGGTACACTAGTAATATAGCGGGAGATACTGGAAGGGGTTCCCCCTGGTTGTAAGCCAGCAGGGGTGGAAGATCTGTCGGTAGTAGAACGTCTGGTCAACGATGACTAAGGAGACTCCAGGTACAGGAGCCGGTGCAATAGCCTCTTGATCCACAGACGAATATAGCTGTTCTCCGTAGACTGTAGCTCCACAGTGAAGAAAGCTAGTCGGCCTCAGGCTCTCTGAGGCGCCGACTCGACTTGACTCCTCGCGGGGTAAATCCAACACGTGCAGGCGTCGGCGATTATCCGCTCCATAAATCACAGGACCAAAGCAAATATATTCCAGCCGCAAAGGGCTATGTAGTCGTCGGGTAGATTAATCCAGTGTACATGTCCATACGGTTCTCGTCTAGGTCTCCTCGGGTGAAAGCGCCATGTGGTCAGCCCAGCCTGGATAAGAACTCTAGCTAATACGAGGAAGCGTTGGAGATGCTGGTCACTGTAGAACTTTAACCGCACGATACACTATACACAAATAGACTATTATTGACTTAATAGAAATATGTCGCACTCGACGGTATAGCGCCAAACTCTGACAATTCAGTTATTAATTCGCACGCGGTCTCAATGCTCTATTCTGGGGCCAAACAGGCCATACTTCACCGCACGTTGTATCGTGGGTGAGGCTTCAACTTATTGGGTAACATACTAAGGGCTAAGGAGGCTTCTATATTCACCTGCACCGTATTTATACGCACGGTGAACAAACTAGTGCCAATCTCATTTCGGTCGCGTATCCCTGGGCAAGGCCGGGCATGTCCAGACACGTCTTGACGGTGACTTTGAACCTGACTCCGGAGGCCGGTCCCTGGCGCCGGTGGACCGCTGTCCAATAGGAGAATGAAATATTATGGTCTGTAGTAGGCTAAAGGGATATTCCGTGTATATGTACAAGGAATATACAAGGGATATCAAACGATATACAAATACTATGCAATATATATCAATAAATAAATATATATATTCGGTTTAATCTGATCCTTTGTAACAGCATGCTTCGAGGAGAGGATTGGGAAGCACTGCAATCTAGTAAATTTTCTGTTTTGAACACAAAGTTCATCATAGATCTAGCCTCTTTATTTTGCTTTCAAAGTGCACCAGATTGATGCATTTAACTTTAAAATGTACACAACAAATCTTTACGGGGGGGGGGGGGGGGGGGCAAGGTTCACCCACCACAGTCTCACAAAATCCTGTGGGAAACACTGAGTGCAGTGAATATGATGTGCAACCACACCCACCCACACCTAGAATATTCTGTTCTATAACCGTATACAATTTGGACCCATCATGAGCATAAGATCAAAATGGTCACCGTGAGGTAAATGGAGTGAGGCTCTATTATGTCCTGACTGTGTGTGCATATACGCACCCACCGATACAACACGTTCTGTGTGGCGCACTCGCGCGCACACACACACACACACACACACACACACACACACACACACACACACACACACACACACACACATCTAGCTGAGAGGAAAGGTCGGGTAGCACTTGTCACTTGGCAGAGAGGAGACACAACGTACTGAGGCAACAAAGAGGAGTTTAAAGCAAACGCACATAATCAGCACAGAGCAGCAGTGAGCCTGACAACTAGCATTATGCCTTTACTTGTTGTTGCTTTGTTGCACTCTCTGCTCCCGATGCCTTTTCTCTCTCCCTTTTCTCTCTCATCTCCCTCTGTCTCTCTTTCCCTCCATCTCATCCCTTCACACACGGCTGGCAGGCACTGAGAGTAAGCATAGAGTGGTCCTCCTGTACTCTAACTAGCATGTGGCACGGCACGAGAAACAATGGAGAACAGTTGATGGACATTAATTATGTTGGTTGAGAGAGAGATATATATAGAGATATATATATAGATGTAGAGATAGAGATAAAGAGATAGAGAGATAAATATATATAGAGATAGATAGAGATATATAGAGATATATAGAGAGAGAAAGCATACAAGTGAATGAGTGAGTGACAGACAGTACGAGAGAGTGAAACATTATTAATATGTTCTACTATTATTACTATTTATATTAGGGATGTCGGATATTATCGGCCTACCGATATTGGCATTAAAATGTGATATTGTAAAATATCGGTATCGGTTTATAACATACATTTATATAACCTTTATTTACCCAGGCAAGCAAGTAAGAACAAATTCTGATTTTATTTATTGTCAAACGTATGCATAATGTTATGTTAATTCCACAACAAGACATATGCAATGTTAATTACCTGAAATTATTCAGTTTTTTTTGGCGGGGGAAACCCTGCATATATCGGTATCGGTTGATATCGGTATCGGAAATTAAGAGTTGGACAATATCGGTATACGTAAAAAAGCCAATATCGAGCATCCCTAATTTATATTATTATATTTCTTCCTGGCTGTACCTCCCCTCCACCCTCACGTCACAATATCACATCTGCATTTCCCCCAAGGGGATTAATGAAGGAACACTTGACTTGACTTGAGAGGTAGATAGAGAGTGAGATGGAGAGATAGAGAGATAGAAAGAAAATGTGTGAGAGGAGATATATATGTTTAGCGAGATAATGGGTGAGAGACTGCATGCGTAAGATATTGTGTGAGAGATGGAATGAGATAGAGTAAGAGACATAATGAGATAGTGAGATACATAATGAGAGACAGTGAAATAATGAACACTTGTGTTGTTAATTACGCTCAATGAAATCATGTAGATGAAACATAGAGATAATGATCACTATTAATCTACATAATTTCATTGAGCTGTAATTAACACACCACAGGGATTCAGTATAATCTGATGACATCACGGGAGGAGATATTCAAAGTGATTGGGTCTCATTCACCAGCGGACTTAAGACAAAAGTTCAGACCAGTCGTAGAGCAGTCGTAAATCGGACAGACTGGTATGCACAGTGTTCTTAAGGGCTTTATTTGGGAGGCATCATGGTGATTTTGTTCATGTCAACTCTACAGGCATCCTTGGAATTAAGTAAGGGATAATGTATAGCTACGAGGTCATTGTCGCAAAATAATTGACCGACACAGAGTTTAAAATACCGAGGCGCAGCGCCGAGGTGTTTTAAACGTCAGTGAAGGTCAATTATTTTGCGACAATGATCGAGTATAGCTATACATTATCCCGCTTATTACATGGCTAACTTACTAACAATATACCTAATTCATCGACAAGACTAGATCAAATGAAGACGCAGTTGTTCTGTGGCTCTGTAAGCCCAAATAAAGTGATTATTATTATCGGCAGTCGGCAGGTCTGTGGTCTGATTGCATGACTGAGTGCAGCTGTGCATATGCTGAGCTGCACTGATACAGTGTTGTAGTGGGCTTGATTGCGAACAGCTGCGCACAGCGGTCATTATTGTCCCACAGCGGTCATTATTGTGTGATAATGGACCTCTGACGCGGGCTATTGACCAATCACAAGCAAGCATTTCGGTGAATGTGAAAACGCCATGTAATAATTAATCATAATAAATGACAATATTTATATGATATTTTTTTACATTTACTCAAGAGGCATTGTGATGTCCGAAAATAAATAAAAACACGACACCAACACTGCAAATGACAGTGGATAAATAAATAAGAACTAAAGCTAATCGCATGGATATAGCTATAGTGGAATAGACTGTATTCATATTTCATATTTATACCGTCTTGTTGCGTGCTCCTGACCACCTGTTCAGCGCACAGCCACACACACACTGTATAGCCTACGTGTGTAATGAATGAACAGTAGGCATATATTATTCTAATTTCTTGTTTCATTAGGAGATAGTAGATACTGTATGCGCTGCCCTATAGTAGTATGTACATAATCTGCATGGCATGTCCACAATCGTTTGAGGTATCAGTCAAGCGTACCACCGCTTACCAATTTCCTACATTTCTCATGCCAGTTTACTACATTTAATGCAGGTCGATGTCAACCAAGCAGCCTTTTGTGTGACACTGGTGTGCAACACCTCTGTGGAGTCTGGTCCGCTTACACCCGACTCTGTGGTGGCCTGTCACACTAAGAATGTACTGTACTGTAGAACTACAGTAGCACTACTATAGTATCTGCACAGTATCTGCAATCTCCTAATAAAATAAGTCATTAGAATAATATAAGCCTAGTGTGTTCATTCATTGCACACGTTAGGGCTGCACGATTCTTGCTAAAATGTGAATCACGATTTTTCTCTCTAAGAATTGAGATCACGATTCTCTCACACGATTCTTATTTTTCATCATCATACGTAAAGTAAAAAATAAATCGTCATAATTTCTAAATGAGATTGCATAGGTCTATGAATCTTGATTGCGATTTTTTTCTCGATTAATCATGCAGTCCTAACACACGTAGACTATACTCGCTTCTGCGTGTATGTGCGTGCGGCAGGTGGCCAGGAGTATGCATACAGTAAGTGGCTCATATTTTAACATCATTCAGTGCATGCATCCAGTGTAGGGATGCTCAATATTGGCTTTTTTACCGATATACCGATATTGTCCCACTCTTAATTTCCGATACCGATATATGGAATAATTTCAGGTAATTGACATTATATATCTCTTGTTGTGGAATTAACACAACATTATGCATACTTTTGATAATACATAAAATCAGAATTTGTTCTTACTTGCTTGCCTGGGTAAATAAAGGTTATAGAAATATAAAAAAAAAAAAAAAAAAAAAAAAATTAAACCGATACCGATATTGTCCTATATCACATTTTAATGCCGATATCGGTCGATAATATCGGTAGGCCGATAATATCGGACATCCCTAATCTTAAGTTTCAATAATAATAAACATTATTTGTCTAGCACCTTTCATACAAGAATTGCAGCTCAAAGTGATTCACAGCAGTAAAATAAACATAAAATGGACATAAAATAGACATAATAAAAGCAGATAGTAAGACAATAGTAAAATTAGTACAGAGAGTAAGAACATAGTAAAAGTGATGCAGAGTAAGAAAAGAGTCAAATTAATGCAGAGGGTAAAAAAGAGTAAAAGTAATGCAGAGCGTAAGACAAAAAGTAAAAGTAATGCAGGTAATAACAATAAGTATGGTTAATTAATTAACTGAATATCATTACACCTGTGGACTAGATTAACCGCATCTTCACACCCAAATGAATAATATTAATGGGTTGAGAACAGGGAACATGTGTTCACCACACTGAACAGAGAATAGCCCACCCTGTTCCCAAGAGGGTTACTGGTTCCCACTTAAAACACACCTTTTCAAATATCTGTCACTATATTATTGACAATTATTCACAACTTCCACAGACTGGATGCCTTGGTGGCACATGAGAGGCACTTGAATGAAAACCATCTCAATGGGGTTGAATTAGCACAGTGGTGCCTAATGACATCTGAGGGCTGTGGAATGTCAACTGAATGAGACATCCCTCGTCTGTCACAAAATAAAGTCTATTCCAATGAGCCCATTTAGTATTAGTCATATATTCTGAAGATCCATGTGGAATCCTGAGGGGAGAGGCAGTGTGCCTCTGACACTTTACTGTTTGAAGAGCTGCAAGTTGCTGTTATAATCACGGCGAGAGCCTTATTCACCCCCCTCCTCCTTCCTCACCATCACGTCGGAAGCTCCCCTCACCCCTCATCCTCGCACACCCTTATATGGGCAGCATCCGTTCGCGTGTAGCTTATTCCCAGCGGAAGAGTGCGTCGCATGCTTCCGCGTTTCCTCTGATTGGCCATGATGCCCATGTGACCACGGCAGCGCGAGAGAGCTGCAGCGCGGAAATAGGCTGTCTATTGCCTCGCGCTGCAGCGCGGAAATAGGCTGTCTATTGCCATTATCTAAGACAAACTCTAACATTAACCAGCTCCTTAACAGCGCCTAAACTTAACCCTTCTAACCTTAACCAACTTCGAAACAATGCCTAACCTTAACCTTAAGTTAACATGCCTAAACTTAACCGGCGAAAGAATGCATGTTAAAAAAAAAAAAAAAAAAAAAAAAAATGAAGGGATTCGAACATAATGCCGCAAGCTCTGCCGCTCCGCTCTGCGGCTGCCGCGCTGCCGCGGGGCGTGTCACAGCCAATCAGGGAAAACGCGGAAGCACTCGGCAGCACTCTTCCGCTGGGAATAAGCTATAGGCCATCCGTTCCCCGGACTCCCACGCTGCCAGTACAGTACATCAATCAACACGGCTGTGACGGATTCCCTCATCAGCGAGAGGATACTTCAGCCCGCAGATCCTGCTCTACCCTCGTCGGAGTGTTAAACTAGCTTCCTAGGTACGACGACAAACCCAAGCCTTGCAACCCAGTCCTTGTTGTTATACCTTGTCCTAACCCTTGTTCTCTATATGCCCAGGACCTCCGCTCCAGTACACCTCCTACCTGGACGTCCCGTGCTGCACAAGGAGTGCTCCTGCTCTCGCCTACTACACATTCCTGTGTCTACTGCCCTGTGCTGCACAAGTAGTGCACCTGCTCTCATCTACGGCACACTCCTGTGCCTGTCGCCCCGTGCTACACAAGGAGTGCCCCTGCTCTCGCCGACTACCCATTCTTGTACCTGTCGCACATTTATGTATTCACTGTAACCCGTCTACTTGGGGAATAACATTAAAACACCCTAAAACGCTCCATTATATCTCCTCCTGTGTTCTGCTATTGGGCTTCGCCAAACCCCATCCTAACAGTTGCAGCAGCCTGGTTGTGTGAATTACAGCTGCAAGCTACACCAGGCTGGTTGTGTGAATTAGTGCATCCTTGTGTTTGTCTGGTTCAAACACGGAGCACAGCATCTAGTGATAAGCAACATAACACATCATCAAGACCACCTTTTGTGTGCTGTTTGTGCATGAGATAGAGAGAGATATAGATACATTGAGGCGATGTCCAGACAAAAACGATTTTGATCTTTTTCGTTTTCATTTAAAAAAAACGTTTCCGTAAAAACGCAATTGTCTCGAGAAATAAGTGTGGGCCACAAATTTACAAAATAAATGTCTTTCCTGTTTTAGACATCGCTCTTTTATTTTGAAACCCCCCGACCATAAGTGCTATCGTTGTTTTGTTGCTAGCAGAATAACTTCGGTTCTGTGCTTTTGAGCTAACGTAACGCTACTTTCCAAAGGAGAAGAGAGAGAGAGACCACTGCTCACATGCACAAAATGCAGCTACAGCCTACAGCAATCGATGAGGATGATTTTAATCGGCAGGAGAGAGAGACCGTTTCAAAGCTGTATATGATATGGTGCACGCAGCTCAAACTACCCGTTGTATTAAATTAATTGATTGATGTTTAACTTGTCCCTGTGTCCAGTCCTTTCGACTAGCAAACGTTGTCTGTATTTAACGTTACCTCAGTATGCCACTGTCTTATTGTAGCAACAGTTGTCTTACCTCAGGATACCACTGTCTATTGTATTTAGTTGGTTGGCTATTTAGCTAATGTTGATAGCATTGAATAGCATCAACGCTAGCTGGCTGGCTACAGCTCAACACCAGACATGGGAATACTATTTACAAAATTATGGAGCCTTTTTAATCATCAAGGTAAGATATGATTTGTCATGATCAACTGAAGGCGTATGCTATGGAACAGTATGTGCTTGGCTACAACTTGGGTTTTCAGAAAAAGGCCCACTATGTGACGCTAATCTCTAGCTAATAACGTGTATTTCATCACAGTAGCCTCCCGGTGTTTAATAAACACTTCTAGCCAGGACATATCTGTACATATAAGACATATGTATCATGTTTATTTTTTTGTTGGCTGGGTTTGCATGCGGATTAAGGGATATGTCCATCTGTTGTCGACAGTGGTAGTACAGGCGCAGTGCATTTAGCTCTAAAAGCCTGATCAAGCTCAATAGCTTCTGTAACACAAACGCAACTACTCTATACATGCCATTATTGTTGTGATGTGGGAGTTTGCACATGCGGGTTAAGGGAGAGGTGGGCTATCGCGTAATCGGTTCAGGAAAATACTTGTATCGCTTGTAGAGACAGCGACGCAAGGGGAGCGTCTTCAGGATTTCCCACTCTGGGACCCGGTTTCAGAAAATAGCCTCTTCATGCTCCCAGAAACGCAGTTCCGTGTGGATGAAAGGTGCATACGATCAAATACTTTGACTGATACGACCGAAATCGGTTTCGTCTGGACATGGCCTAGATAGGTAGATACACAAGAGATAGATACATACAGAGTGATACATAGATAGACATAGCGAGAGACAGATCGATACATATATATATATATATATACACATGGAGACAGATATAGACAAGAATCAAGAGGTTTATTTGTAACATACATACCAGACCAGAGTGGTCATGCCCGCATCGAATGTGCAATAATAAAATAGACAATAGAGATAACCAGAGATACATAGAGACAGAACAAGATGCATATATAGACACAATAGCGAGAGAAATACAGATATACATACAGATACAGAGGGAGATAGATAAATAAAGAGATACAGATACATAGAGAGCGAGCAAGCTACAAAAAGAGAAAGTGAGAGAGACAGAAAGATAAAGAGACACACATAGAGAAAGAGACATGTGCATAGATATGGAGAAATACAGAGATATATACATAGATACAGATATAGGGGAAATCGAGAAAGAAAGAGATACAGAGACATGGATATATACATATAGATAAATAAAGACAGATATAGAGAGCTACATAGAGATATATGGACTCTGATACCGTCTCCATGTGAGCTGCAGGCTAGTAATGAGAAAGAGAGACAGAGACATACATAGATTGAGACAGAGAGTGGGGGAGATATAGAGAGATACATACAGACATAGAAACAGATACAGATATATAGATATAAAGATAGATAAATACATACACATAGATAAAGAGATACAGAGATAGATACAGAGATAGATTTTTTGTACCTAAAATTGTACCTCATCCCATTTCTGCTTTGCACTATATAGTATTGTATATTAGTACACTGCATAGTATTGTATATTATATGGTAACTCAGTTACGTCTATTCTGCATCGAACATTGTACATATGTCTATACTGAACACTGTGACCTCATTTTCTACTTCTAATTTACATGCTATACTATGTTATTTGATACTTATCTTGTCTAGCACAGTCTCTGGAGCGTAACAGTAAGAAGCATTTTGTATAAAAGTATTCTGTACTTCTGTATGACAACTATTAAAGAAACTTGAAACTTGAGAGAGAGAAAGACATACACATGGAGACAGGTACTACATATACAGAGATAGAGAGAGAGCAATACATACACATAGAGAAAAGGAGACAGAGGGAGACATATACAGATATATATATATAGATATAAAGACATACACACAGATAAATAGAAAGAGATATAGAGAGAGACACATAGAGATGTATGGATTCTGGTCCCGTCTCCATGTGAGCTGCAGGCTAGTGATGGGTGTGATAGATGTTTTTACACATTGTGAAAAGGCAGAGAGGCTCTTTACATCAGGAAGTGCTACTCCTCATTGTTGCTGCTGTCCAACCTGATTTCCCAGCTGTGGTAATGTTTCAAGGACTGTTTGGTTAGTGTATGTGATGCATGTCTTTGACAGCCTCCTCAGCCTGCAAATGGCTGTCAGATTTGATGAAAAGGAAGCCACTCAACAACACCACCGACAAAAATGAAATGGTGAGTGTACGTGTGTGTGTGTATTTGTGTATGTGTGTGCATCTGTGAGTGTACGTGTATGTGTGTGCGTGTGTGTGTGCATATATGTGTGCAGGGAACAAACTTAACTTTTTGACTTACCAGCCATTTGGCTGGTAGATTTTAAAAACTACTAGCCATCCAGATTTTTTACCAGCCAAAAATTATAAATAGCTTTTTAGTATATCGCCATGTGTTATTATTACTATATAATACTCTCGTATGCTATTTTCAATTAATATCATAAACAACATAATTTAATTGAGAAATGTTTTTGTCTTGGTGATCATGCATTCCACTGGGTAGGCTTTACAACCATAAATAATTAGCTGAAAGTGAAAGCCGACACACCTATATGAACATGCTGGACTAACGTTATAAAAAAAACACAATAAACTTACTCGCACATCCAGGCGAAGTCCCTGTATGGTCTTGATTTTTTCGCTATAGCGTGGGCGTTACGGAATAGTATCCGCATTTTAGCCAGAGTCTACTCTGACAGCTTGGTCAACAGTCGTACAGTCGGAGCAGCCAGGAGCGGAGTAGACTGTGCTTTGTATCTAACAGAGCAGTCCCTGTGACAGCGTGACGTCTCGTGGCTTTTGATGGCTTCCAGTTTCATCACCGACGTCCCGATGACAAATGAATTTCGTTTTCTTTTATCCCTTGCTTTGGCACGACATGGTATACAAAACATTACCCTTCCCTCAAATTTAAGCCATTCTCGTGGTTTCCCGGAATCAGATGTGTACCATTTCTGGCTAAATTTCCTAACTACACCGACGCTAGTAGCAGGTGCAGTGTTATCGGTGGTGCTGGTGGTAGCAACGGACTCGTCAACGTTAATGTTGTCGCCTGTTTTTCTTAATTTTGAGGGGGGACCCGGGGGAGCTACTCCGGGAATATGCCTCCACATATTTGGTCAAATCAAATGCAAAATTAAATATCAGAGCACAATCAAAAACGCGATTGCAGGGTTTTTTTGTAGGCTAAAGAACGGATGAAGACAGATCTCATGTGCGTCTCATGTTACAAACTTGATCTCGTGAGCAGAGCGCATCTCACACACACACACACACAGTTTCACTTTCGTTTCAACTCACCACGCCCGCATCCAATAGGGTCCAGCTGCAGCCCCGGAGATTGTTCCAGATTGGGAAACTTCCACCCGCTCCCACAACATTTCTCTCGCTCAGCTGGAGGCTACTCCCTGCATCATATTAATGCCGACTCATGCAGTGGATTTTGTTGGCCGCCAGATGGCGCCCAGGCCTTAATTTATGACGGCCAAACATTAAATCTACACGCCTGTGGCGCTGGGCGTGTAACTATTTTGTACCCTGTATGTGTGTGTATATTGTGTGTGTGTGTGTGTGTGTGTGTGCGTGTGTGTGTGTGCATGTGTGTGTACACTGTATTAGGGATGCCCGATATTATCGGCCTACCGATATTATCGGACAATATTGGCATTAAAATGTGATATCGGAAAATATCGGTATCGGTTTTAATTTAAATTTTATTTATTTTTTACATTTCTATAACCTTTATTTACCAGGCAAGCAAGTAAG